>NC_092208.1:42842441-43039220 GCF_043381705.1 Parasteatoda tepidariorum | reverse complement strand
AAAAAAAAAAAAAAAAAAAAAAAAAAAAAAAAAAAAAAAAAAAAAAAAAAAAAAAAAAAAAAAACATGCTACGCCAATCAAAACGTTTCAAAACAGGAAATAAACTGATACATATTTATTTTCATAAAATATATTCTCAGAACATTAAAAAAAATAATAATAACAACAGCTAGAAGAACTTAACCCGCAACAGACATTTTAAGAAGATTTTAAATAGAATAATTCGTTACATAGAGTGGGATTGTCTAGGGGATCTAGTAGAACAAAACTTGAAAATCATCATTAATAAGATTGATAAAAATTAAAATTCGAAATATTATAGAATAATGTTTTAAATATAAGGAATTAGTGAGATTTACCTAGTAATAAGACCAGTTCCAAGCCATGGGTGCAAAAAGTTATATGCCGCAGCTTTATCAATATTAGTATTACTACTTAACACAACCTAAGGGAGAAAAACCTCTTATGATTCATTCAAACGATATATATATATATATATATATATATATGACATGTTCGCGAAACATAACTTATCTCATTCATATGAGTTGTTATTGTGCTTTGAATTATTATGTTCATATTAATTTATTAATTTGTCTGTATTAATCGCCCATATTTGTGTTTCTATTAATCGTACTATTTGTATTAATTAACAATTTATGTATTTCATTAAATGCATGACAACTAATTTATATTTTCAGCTATAATTGGCTTTGAAACTAAGAACAAATATTCTATTAAAAATAGTATGGGGCAAAAAATGTACACAGCAAAAGAAGGTAAATGATTCATCCATATTGTTTATATAATATTATGTTTTTGATGAAGCTATTGTGTTGTTTATTTTTCTGATTTGTATTTACATAATTCAAGCTTGGATAATTTGAAATATTGTATAATCTGAACTATAATTGATTCTCCTGTTCGAAAAAAATATTTCAATATTGAAATCAAGTTTGGTTTTTAGTAGCAGTTTGAAAAATCAATATTAAAGGCCAGCTGAGACATTAAAAGAATTTCAAAAGTATACATTTTATAACTGCTTTATAAAATAATAAAAATTAAGGGTTAAAGAACTTGAAATATGTTAAAGCTGTAATTTTTTTTATATACAGTCGAACCTTGCTAACTCGAACCTCGATTTCACGAATTTTTCGATATCTCGAAGGAAAAAAAATTCCCTTCAAATTTCCTATACACTCAATGTTAAGAAAACACTTGATTTCATGAATTTTTTTTCTTCTAATCCCTCGATAACTTGAATTTTTTTTCTAAGTGTAGATTTTTAATAGTGTAGTGCAGATTTTTTTTCTAAAATTAAACAAATATTCAAAAAAAATTTAAGATTGGCTGACAAGGCATAGAATGATGTGTCTTCCTCTACGATAATGAATGGTTTCAAGAAATCTGGATTCATTAAAGATCACGAAAGCAATCAAACGATCAATATCGTTAATTCTGCTGAAAATTATTTGGACAGATAGACCGGACTCATGAAGCTTGATGTCATGGAATTTCATGACTTTGTATACGTAGATGATGCAGTAACAATGTGTGGTTAGTGGGATGACAATGATATCATCGCTCAAACGAAAGCTTCTTGTGAATTATTAGAAGAAGAGGATGAGGAAATCGAAGATTTACCGCCCAATGTTACTAACAAACAAGCACTTTCTGCAGTGGACACTGTAAGGAGATTCATTGAGAGGCAGCCGAATATGTCAGAGGAGACATTTAAAGCTATAGTCCACGTAGAAAGTGTTATAGACAAGCTTTCTTACACATCTCTAAAGCAAACTATAATTGAATATTTTTTTAAATGAAAGTGTAAAAAATATTTTTAGAATAAATATGGAATAGTAAATAAGGTATGTAAAGAGCATTTTTCTTTATTCAACCATCAATAACATGCGATTTTCGATAATTTGAGTTTTCGATATCTCGAATTTTTTCTTCTCTCCCTTCAAGTTCGAGATATTGAGGTTTGACTGTATTAAGTATTTTACTAAACTAATCTCATCTAATAAAATAACCTAAATAAGTGATGTGTTAGTAATTAAACCACATTAAAATCACTAAAAGCCTCTTATTGATGTGTCCACAGTATCCGCAAAACCATGTGTCCACACTTGCCCTATAGAGTCATTAGTCTGTTTTAATGCATGATAGCAGATGCAAAATAAACAAAAAAGCATAATCTAATGTAAAAATAAGCATGTTTATGTAGCATAATAAATATATCTGATAACATAAATGCAATAGTATATTATCTGCTAGTAATAAATATTATAAGTAAAAATAACCTTAAATACCAAGGAAAAGGTAAATTAAAAAATTACCTTTCCACTCTGATAATATTGTTTTTTAATTTGCTGCTTAAAAGTCTAGTAATCTAGTGTGTTGTCATGTAACTATGCAGGAAAGTGTTATACAGTTTTGTCAATCTGCTAAAATTTATGCAAAAGAATTTTAATTTGTTATATTAACATTTACTTTATTATACACTAAAGAACCATTTATAGAAGACACAGGCTTGTATTAAAAAAAATAAAGTTAAATACCAACTATTCTCCTTCTATATCAACCATATGACCAAACAAAGATACTAATGTAGACTTTCCTACTCCAGAGGGCCTGATTTAAACTAATTTTTTGACCTGACGCAAAAATAAATACCCTTTTCTATGCGGAAAAATCTATTTCGTCAAATGCTTGTGTGAAGGCAAAATGGCTTAAATAATATATTAGAATCTATAGGAAAGGGTTTACTATATTTCATCTTACAGTATATATTGCTCACATTAAATATGTAAATAAATATTATGCAAATATTTATTAGATTGTTAATTTATAATGTTTCACAACAAATTTTTAAGAAAAATGTTTTGTCTGGATGGAAGATCGACTTTTAACTTGATAATTATCATATAAAAAGAGAATACAATTGAAACATTTATAAATGCTTGGCACAATAAATGTATAGGCATGGGTGCCACTCTTCAGTCCTGGGAACTGAAATCAGTCTTTAGAGAAAATCAGTAGATTAAGTTTCATACATTAATATCTCTTCCATTTGTTTTTAATATTAAAATTCGTTAAAAATGTAAAAAATATTTTCTGTGAAATAAAAGTTACATTTTAATGTAAACATTGTTAATTTTCATAATTATTGCAAAATGATTGAGTAATGATGCAGCTTAGTAATGAAAAAATTCTATTGAACTTCAACGCCAGCTTTCTTAAACAAAATTTGTACTATTGCTATATCTAAATTTTCTTGTTTTTATTTCTCCCGAACGTTTTGAAAGGCTGGCCAAAGTTAAATTAGGATTCTTCTTATTATTATTTTTTTAAATTTTTATCAAGATAGGACAAAAAATAAGTAATGGTGAAGGGAAAAATACCTAGAGATATGTATAGCTTCATGAAAAAATTAGTGGTTTATTATTTAGCTGTTAGTTATATCTTGTTTTCTATAAATAAAAAATAATAAAATAAAGAAGAAAAAATTAGATTATTTATTTAATATACGAGTCCTAATCATAGAAAGGTACATTTTGGAGTCAGTGAGCTATAAATTTCTTAAAATTCTCAGAAACAACTCTAGATTGTATTGGATAAAAAAAACAAATTCAGTCTTAAAATATTTTTAGAGTGGCACCCAAGTGTATAGGCTATAGTCCTTAATATTTAACATAATGCTGGCTCCTTACTCAAATGGGCGTTATTGATTCCTAAAGACACTCTGTCCCTTGTTTTTCTTGCTGTCAAAAAGGTGTGTATGAAAGAGAAGCTTCTATATAGACTTGCTCAAATGTGAAACCCTTGATTATAATATCTGTTATTGATTACAAGTACCAATAGTATTAATTATAAATAAATAATTTCAAGAAATATGTTTTTTTTTATCAAATAGTGTATATCTGATTTAATGTATCTTTCACTAAATTTTGGCATATTATAACAATTATAATGATTACATCAAAAATACTATCTGAAAGTATTTTTAGAAAATTAACGTAGAATATTGGCTTTCTAACTTGATTTTTATGTAAAATAAAACATTATTTTACGAGTGCAAAGTCATACTCATCTTTTCTTTTTATTGTACAGAAAAACTTCCTATAAGCCAAGAGCAAATAAGAAATGTGACTACAAAACTATTTTTGACTCATTCAACAGTATTAGATTTTAAACTTCTTGGTATAACAAAATTTGACCAATTATTTACAAAACGCAGTGATTAACTCAAAAAAATCTTAGAATAATATGAACAAAAAATTTTAAGAATGTGTTTTATCATTTGTAATTCCTTAATGAAAAAAAAATACCCATTGCAAAATTTGACTGTGAAATATCCTGTACAATGTGCATTGCATGAATTGATCATGATTCTGATTTATACAGATAACTGAGACACTACTTTAACTTTATTCTTTGATATTTTCTTTTATTGAATATCAATACGCTCTTTTTATTATTTAGATACCGATTGTTGCACAAGGATGTGTTGTGGGCCTAATCGGCCATTTGAAATGAAAATTAAGGACAATGCTGGCAATGAAATTATACATTTTCACAGAGAATTGCGATGTGATTCGTGTTTATGTCCATGTTGTCTTCAGGTATGTTTTACATAGCTTTATTCTGTACTCTTTGATGCAATAACCTTTAAAGAAAGGACAATTATATTTTCTGTCTATACTTTTCACTTTTCATTTATAATAATTTTATTTACAATCTAAGAAAAGAAATTTTTTTCTCTTTAGCGATTAGAAGTTATGTCACCTCCTGGTTCACTCGTAGGAACTGTGGAACAAGACTGGTCAATTTGTGTACCAAAATTTTCAGTTAAGGATGCATCTGGAACTACCGTTTTAAAGATTGAAGGTCCAGTGTGTACTTTCTCAATCTGTGGTGATGTTGAGTTTGAGGTACATTATGTTTCGAAATTATGATTACCACAAACTGTTTTGATGATTGAAAATTTTTCTGACAAATTTATATTAATAGAGTTAGTTATTAACCCTTTGATGCAGAATTTTTGTTAAACATATTTTTCATTTTCATAGTTTGTTTCATAATTTTGTATTAATTTTGGTCGAAATGAGTGAAAATAAAATATGTAGTATTTTAATTATCTATGGTTATGAAATACCAGAGTCTTTGTATGCGCTTAAGATAGTCTTCTAAACATGGCTCACTTCCAAATAATAATTTTTTAAGTTTGCAGTTATTTAGATCTAAGAGAAATAGTTATTCATTATTGAAATTATTTTAATTTACAAAATCAATTATTGATAAATTTTTGAGAATAAATGAAAAGAAAAATTTTCAAACAAATTTTTTTTGGATTTTATATTATAGAATTATAATTTTCTAACCATTAGTAGATATAGTAGAATTGTATCTCCTAACCATTTTTTTTTTAGTAACTTGACTGTTTTTTATAATTAGATACCAAAATATATTTTTGCTTGTAATTAGAGCATCTGAAAAAATTATATATATAAGGGACACTGGTGACCCTTATACGTATATTGAGCTTGGATGTATAAGGGACACTGGTGTCCCTTATACATTAAAGGGTTAAAATAACGATATTAATTTTCTATTCATAGCTTTAAATAATTAAAATATTGGTTTATTTCTCACTGTCTATAAATAGTCTGTCTAAGAGGTTGATTTAAAGCAAATTTTTTAAAAAACAATTCATAAAATTATTTTTATTAATTTTTTTTTTTTTCGTTTTGATGTAGCTATTATGAACGATTTTACTAGCAAAATTACATGAAAACTGTAAGAAATATTGTATTTAAAGCCAGCAAATTAAAAAAAAGACATATATATTTAGATTTATTTAATTAAATCATATTATTTAATACAACAATTCAATTTTTTAATTAAATTTTATATTTTTTAAAATTGATTTTTTTTTCAAAATTGGAATTATAAATTATGATAATTTAAATTCCTGAATAATATTTTGTGTCAGTAAAAATTAAGTCTGTGTTTATCTAATCATCTTCTATTCTGTGTCCAGGAAAATGTATGCCGTTAAAATTTTACTTGTGCATTTAATGCCTAACCTATATTGGAAGTGGAAATTATAGCATGAAATTTTACCATTTGACCACTATTTCTTCCAAATAGTTCAAAAGTAAATCTAATCTAAAAAGAAAAGGTCACGGTAGCTCAGGAGATAAAAGTGCTCACCTCCCATTGAGATGACCTTAGTTAGAATCCCAGCTATCGCTGATGGATAAAAATTCCGCACCCAACTCACCCCGACCACACTGCTGACATCAAATATCTTCAGTGGTAGACGGATCATCGGTTAGAGTCCTCTTGTTGTCAGGTTAACCTTGGAAGGTTTTTGTGGTTTTCCTCTCCATGTATCACAAATGTAAGTTAGTTTCGTCAAAAAGGTCTGCCATAAGTTTAATTTCTCCCAATACTTGATCCAGCAGTTCCCTTGTCTTCTGAATTAGGTTCAAAATTACAAGGCTATGGAGTTTATCATTAGTAGCCGTAAACTCAAAATTGGATCAGCTGTTAAACGATAGTTATAAAATAAAATTTGAAAAGGAGGGGAATTTATTTTTTGTTAAATTTATCACTAATAATTTTAGTATACCATGTTTTTTATGTTAAAAACTGCTTTTTTCATCTATACCAATTAATGTTATTCATTATAGGTTCTTTCGACTAATGGCGTTAAAGTTGGCAAAATCACAAAGCAGTGGTCTGGATTATTAAGGGAAGCCTTCACAGATGCTGATCATTTTGGTATAACATTTCCCAATGATCTGGATGTCAAAATGAAGGCTGTCCTTTTGGGTGCATTATTTCTGATTGTAAGTTTTATATTTTTGTCTCAAATCAATTTTGTAATTTCTTCAAATCTTTTTACTTTTTTTTAGAAAAAAAAAATTTTTTTTTCACAGTTCTTCTTTACACTTGTTTGTTTGCCACATTCTGCTACAATCTCAATAGTTTTTATGCTATTCAAATCAGTAACAAACTTTTGAAATTACCGGATATGTAACTTAACCACACTAATAAATCTAATATTGAAATGGTAGCTAAAAAATCTGTAAACAAATTTAAAAATATGATTTGTAAATTAAACTTGTTTTCTTTTAAAACTTTATTACATTTATAATTACAGGATTACATGTTTTTTGAAAAAACTGGAAATAAAGAACAAGATAGGCCTGGAATGCTTTAAAAAGGTCCACTTCTTTATCTTCATTGCTTCAAAGAAAGGATGCTAATTTTTTTTTAGTATTTTCTTACATGGAAATGTTTCTTTTTTTATTTTAGAGATACGTTTTATTTGTATTTTTCCACTTCTGTATGTAATGATAAAATATTAAATATGATGATAATGAGATTTGCATAAATACGTACTTTTACAATTCTATATGTATCTAATTAAAAAATAGGCATAATTTTTGATTATTTTAAAATGTCCTTGTAAGATTTCATGTTATTTACATGCTTTTACAATTTACGCTTACTGTGGATAATTTAGTAATTGTAATTTGTAAGCCTTAACCTTATTGGTAAACAATATCTTGATAAAAATTATTGCTTCATTGTTCATGGTAGTATACGTAGAAGTTGGTTTATTAATTTTGTAATTAGTTTCATTGCACTATTTTCATATTTTCATCTTTTTTTCATTGCATTTAAGTAAGAGATCAGTTTGAGATTGTTTCAAAAAATTACTTGTATCACATATTGCCTTCCTACTGATCAAAACTGATGATGTTTACAAAATATATTTGAGCTTCTAAAAACTTAGTAAAATGTTAAAGTGAAGCATTGATAATTTTTGTAAAAATGTAAATATAAATTATAATTAACAATAATTACATGTTAACAATAATTACATGTTATAGATAAACTTATATAATCATAGTAATTCTTGAAATTTAGAGTAATTTCTTTTGAATAATTCAAAATAATCAAAAATACACTGATTTTTTTTCTGGTTAAATTTTGCATTTAACTTTCATTTATCTATATGATAATGTTAAAATGTGTTAGTGCATTTATTTTATAAAATAGTCTTATCATGATTTCCTTAGTATTTTATTTACATGACGCAAGCTAATTGAAAAATGTAGGTCTTTGCCGCTGTTGCTATCATTTTGTAATGTGCCAGTGTATTTCAAAAAGTCTTTAGTATTTTCTATTCACACCAATTATTTGCAGTTTTATTTCAAACAGCCCATATTTATTTTGATAGTGAAAGGAGCCTTGACTTAATATGATAATGTTGAAGGACATATTTTGTAATTCATTTAAAAATATCTCGGCTCATTAAAATTTACCTAATATTAATCAGGCTAATTGAACAATCAATGTGTTATTTATTTTATTAAAACTTAAAAGTATCTGAGCTCATTAAATAACTCTAAAATGTGTTAAACTTATTGGAAAAATAATAGACTTTTCTTACTTATCCTAAGACATTACGAAGTAACAACAATGATTTGCAAAGAGCCAAATTTCCAATTAGATTGCATCATGCATACCTTCTTCTGTTATCTAAGATAACATTCTAGGAGAATTCACTTCATACTGTGTTTAATTATCAAATTATTTTACAACATTTTGGTGACTGTGATTTAGATGTAGTAAAACGATAAACTTATATTGTAATATTTATCGTTATCAGAAAAAATGGTAATTAAGCTTAATATTCTTCTGTTAAGCAATTCAGTATTAAATTATATTAAGAAATATATATAATTTTAAAAAAATTTTTGCATTTTAATCTTTTCTAAGTGAGGGTAAAAGCTCTGGGAAATCAGAAATTATATTGGTTTTTGTTTATTCTATTGTTGTATTATTCTGTTATTCCTTTTTAGTAATTTGTATCCATACTTACTAATTTATGAATACACTTTAAAAGAATCAACCTATATATCGATTTTTCTGTTTTATAATTTTTTTAATAAATGCAGCTTACTATTTATTTTATATATTTGATTTGAATTTTTAGATTGTATTAATCACAAATGACTTGCTAGGTTTAACTTCTTATTTAAAAGTAAATAATAATCTAAATGTATATGTACTCTAGTTACCGTCCTGAAATTGCTAAATACTCATTCAAAATGGTATCTCTAGTGCAACAGTGCATATTTTATTGCAGTAACTAAATTATTTTGCATAAAGGTTTTTTACATTCTTAAGCAGTTAGTCTAGCTTTTTCATGTTTGTAAAGTTTGAAATTGTAATTAAAATAAATAAAACTTATACCTTCTTAAAGTTAGTTTCTCCTCATAGTGTTACTCCCTTTCACTTAGTTTTAGAAGCAATCACACTGCTCATATTTCAATAGTTTTGTAAAGTTTTACTAGAATCCTTTAGTGTTCGTAATTGTAAATATCAATGAGAATATTTGATTATGCTTGGTAAATGTCGCGAAAGTATCATAATAATTATTGTTAAAATAATTTTTAATTGAAAAAAAAAATTCTTTTATATTTTTTGTGTCAATTAGTTTTCACATCTGGAAGCTTTAACTTTTAGCTTAAATTATATTGTTTTTTAGCATATCTGCGAAATAGTTTTATAATACTTGAAAGTCATATTAATTATATAATGTGATTGCAAAAATAAAGCTCTTATTGAAAATTACTAAAAACATATACTTTATATTAGTTAAACATGTTTGCTTAGCATGTTCTCAGTGAAATATATGTTATTAATTAGTACTCTGATAAATATGAAAAATTTATCAAAATGTTGCTTGTTTTTACCCATTAAAACTTTTTTTGGCGGCTAATAACTATTTTCCTATTTTGACCATGCTATTGATTTGACAAAATCAAATCAAGAACATGGTTATTCTTTTAAAATTAAAATATTAATATTATATAATAAATACAGTTAAATATGCTAATAGGAAGTAGAACTATTTATCTACAAATAGCTTTTATTGTAAATTATTAATACATCTGGTAGTTATGAAAATGTTTTTAATAGGTTTTAAACAAATTTTTTCTCCAATGTAAATTTTTAATTAAATCTTTTGGAAAATTAAACTAAAATTCCTTTACACTTAACAAAGTCTTCTAGTCTTTAAGTCTAGTTTTAACCTTTTATATAATCCCTTTCAACTGAAATAAATTTTTGCTAAAAAGCTTTTTTGAAAATCAAACTGAAATAAATACTACTTTACTCTTCAAACAGTCTTATGTCACTCTTTTTGAAAGTCTGATTTTACTTTTTATGTAATCTGTAATCTTGTATTTATTATTCCACCAAAGTATTTTCTTCTAGTCAGCTGAATTTTAGTATTTTGCTTGTTTTTCAGAAACTTAACAGTTTTAGCAGAAGTGTTTATTTTATTTATTATCTTTTAAATTATTGTTCTCAAATTAAATTCAGAATAGGACTGGTTGATTTTTCGAAAACTTTGATTTGCTTCCTGTTTTTCTGAAGAGAAAATTTGCTTAGCTGAAAATTATTACCCAAGCATTGAGATAATTAAAGAGTTAGTTAATACCATATCATGTGGAGATTTATATTTTCTTTCAATTTTATGAAATTGTTTTCATAATTTCTGTTGCTCCGTGTAATAGTCATGTAGTTTTTAATTTTCTGTATGTTAATATATATATTTTTAGAATGTACATTAAGTTTTCTCTGTAAGTTAACTTTCATTTAACTTTAAACTTTATGATTGTATGAAAGATTTGTGATTTACATAGATTTATGATTCGAAGAAATTCCCTAAGTGTTTCATTTCTTTATATTCTCTAGTGCATGTTTTTTTTTCCATTATTAGTAAGCATTAAAAAACTTTTAGATAGCTTCGTAAAGTAGGCTAATTCTATTACTGTTTCTTTATGGTATGTTTCTTTTCCTTCCCCAAATCAGATATTTATTTAAAATCTCAAAATTAATTATGAAATTCAATAATTATTTTTAATTTTAGTACCAAATCACACACAATAATTAAGGCTATAATGCTCTTTTACTACACAATATAAATTAAGTTGAACATTTGTATAATTTTATATCGAAATACATTCCATAAATTAGTTGAGAGCTATTAATTTTTCATAGGAATAAAAGATTGACCTTATGAAATAGGTTAATTCAACTGTAGAGTATTACTTCTCCCTTTTAGCGAACCTTTAACCTTAAGTTTGCAGCTTTCAAGGTCTTTCAGCATTTTCATTTAACTTTTTTATTCCAAAAAATGTAATTTAAATGTCATGATTTGTGATTATCGAACCTTTAAGATAAAGTTTGCAGCTTTCAAGGTCTTTCAGCATTTTCATTAAAGTTTTTTTTTTTCTTCCAAAAAATGTAATTTAAATGTCATGATTAGCGAACCTTTAAGATTAAGTTTGCAGCTTTCAAGGTCTTTCAGCATTTTCATTAAACTTTTTTATTCCAAAAAATGTAATTTAAATGTCATGATTTGTGATTATCGAACCTTTAAGATTAAGTTTGCAGCTTTCAAGGTCTTTCAGCATTTTCACTAAAGTTTTTTTTCTTCCAAAAAATGTAATTTAAATGTCATGATTTGTGATTATCGAACCTTTAAGATTAAGTTTGCAGCTTTCAAAGTCTTTCAGCATTTTCACTTAAGTTTTTTTCCCCAAAAAAAATGCAATGTAAATGTCATGATTAGTGATAACACAAATTAATTCTAAATGTGAAGTACTTGGAGCAATATATTTATAAAGCAATATATTTTCTAAATGTCACATTTTTAATCAAACTGGTCCTTAGTATTGTTATGAGAAAGATATTTTGCTATTACAGAAACTCCCCTAGTGTATAGTATAATATGCGGAAATATTGTGTGGCCTAAATGGAAAGTATGGGTTTTATTTCCCTCTAAAAACATTCACTAAAAAAATGCTCTCTTGAATTTAAAAATGTGGCTTAGAATTATATTGCCTCAAACATTGCATAACTATCCTTGGACAACATACATTTGAAATTTCAGTTGTATTCTTGATGTAATAAATGTTGTTAATAAATGTATATCTTTGATATAATAAATGTTTACACAATTATTATATCAATTAAGATTAATGAAAGATAATATACTTTTATTCATCTACTACTATACTTAAAATATACTTGTGTGCCAAGTCATGTATATGATTTTCAGGCCATGTAAATGGTGCTCAAAAAAAAGTTATTTCCTTAATAAAATGTATGATGGAATTTTCATGTTCTAGGATTCAATCATGGTACGAGGCCTTACCTTAAATATGCTGATTAATTATTTCAGATGATACTATAAGTTACAAAATAAGACACAAATATGTTGTTAATCTCAATAAAAAAATCTACTTTTTTTTTTGGTGAATTTGGATTCTTGATCTTCCAAATATAGGAAATAGTCATTACCTGAGAAATAAGGTCCTAATTACATAGGCAGGAGTGCAGCCTGAAGTTTAGGCCCCACTCATGTTAATTTCTCATTTTGCATATTTTGCCATCTCTCAAAAATCTTATTTTTATTTTTAAACGCTTTTCAACTTAGTCTTTCCAAATTTTGGATTTTAAAATTGAAAATTACATGTATTAAAGTGGTGAAAGAATTGGTATACATAAAATTTTAAATTTTTCATGCTTAAATAAATTAACTAATCATAAAAGTAGTTTTTTTTTTCTTAGTGTTATTAAAATAAACAAGTGTTAAAATTTTGCTCAAAAAAATTTTGATTCACCTCATTGGTTCCGAAGATAGTGCGAAATATGCAAAAAGTGAAGTTAATATTAAAGGGTCAAACTTATGTTTGCTCTCTGCCAACTAAAACTTATATGCATTTCTTAACACGAGTAGGTTTTCATAAAATTGTACTTTTTGTGATTTTTAGTTTTGTTTTTAATCAATCTTAATATCAAGAAGAATTTCTCTCATAATTTTATGCTAGAACCATATTTACCAGATTGCGGCGACCTCTCATATTTTGAGGGTCACGAATCCAAATCCATCGAAAAAAATATGATCATTCAGTATGGTTTTGTGCCTGATTTCGTAACTTAAATATCATGCTTACTAATTAATTAGAATACTTGACTAATTGATTAACTAATTCATCAGCATATATATTAGGCCCTCGAACTATTAAGAGTGAGTCATGGTAAATGAAAATACGATCATTATATAAAAAGTTAAAAGTTTTTTTGCTTTATACATGATTTTTTAAAGCAATTAACAGTCTCTTTCAACTCTTACTTAATAGTTCTGTAAATTTCTTGAGCTTATATTTTTACCTGATTTATTTATATTTTAATTTGTAGTAGCCAATAACATCTATTTGTTTTAGATATTCTTGAAAAATTCTGTTGTGTCCCTGTAATTTCTTTTTGCATTTATATAAGAAATGTTTTGAAATTAAATAACTAAAATATCAAAGTTTTTATTTCATGTTTGATAGTGTTTTAATTGATGGACTTGCTGCTCTTTGTTATATCTGTATTTTCAATAAATAATAATAAAAATCCATGATGTAATTTCATTATTTTTTAACAAATGCATTTATTGGTTTTTAAATCTCAGTAAACAATCTGTTTATCCTTTTCATTCAGTAAACAATCTGTTTATCCTTTTAATTACATTCCACTGTAAAACTTCTCCACTTTAAAAAATAGTTGCCTAAAAAATTTATAATTCGTGTATCCTTTAATGCAGATTAGAAACTGGTCTCCCTTTTAGATATTTTTTCTGACCCTCTAAAGGCAAAAGTATATTTTTGTATTTTTTAATTATAAAAAAACAGTCTAATAGTTACTGAAAAAACACTCTGTCAGATTGTTGGAATTATATTTGTACTGAAATGTGAAATCCTAAGAAAAAAAATGTATGAAAATTCATTTTTCATTCAGATTTAAAAATTTATCAATAATTGATTTTATGAATTAAAGAAGTTTTAATGGTGAATAACTGTTTCTCTTAGATCTACATAAGTGCAAATTTGAAAAATTATTGTTTGGAAGTGAGTCATGTTCGGAAGATTTTACCTTTATTGCAAAAAAAGATGTTGGTACCTCGTGCTGTATTTCATAACCATAAGTTATTAATATGCTAAAAGTAACATTTTGACTTATTTTTTTACCTAAATTAATACAAAATAATGAAAAATATGTTCAATAAAAATTCAGCGTCGAAGGGTTAAGTTGAGAGGACTAATCTCTTTAGCTTTTTTGTAAATTTTAAAAATAATTCACTGGGCAACAAAAAAAATTTGAGAATGGTTCGGGACAAAATTACGATCTGCGGATGGATGGATGGCGTGTGTAAGTGTCCTTCCTGTAAACGGGCTGTGACGTGTGTGTGGCTGAAGTCGTATTCTTGGCCATAGATGGCGCCACTTAAAAACAAGAAACTCTTCATCTGCCTTACATTTGCTTGCTTTCCCAAAGCATGTTAGCTGTTATTAGCAGGTGGTATTCTAAACAAAAAAGTAACCACCCCTGTCTACTAATAATAATAATTAATAGGACATATAAATTAGAAACTATCAAAAGTTCCCCCCTTCCTCTTTTTTTCTTACGAAAGTTTTATAATTCACAAAAATACTGGAAAGATGAAACCCTTCGTGTTTTGAGTTTTATTAGATGTTCTAAGGGTTCCTGAAGGACCTTTTGTTTTTTTAACCAGTAATGATTTTTGAAACCTGTTTTAGGTTTGCATTCAACCAAACCAATAATCCATTATTTAATTAAAAGTTAGGTTTTTATTATGAAATTATTTTAAAATACCGATTAAAAAAAATAGCCTATTTTATAAATATATATTTATATTTTTTTATCCAATAGCAATATTTTGAATAAATTACTGAAAAAATATGTATTTTTAAATAATTTTAATAGTTTCTCATCGAATTTCAAAATAAAATAACTAAATTCCAGAATTGCCAATTATTTTAATCAATTCAATTTATGCATGCGCCAAAAACTAAGTAGAATTGCGAATTCAACTGCCGATTATCAAACCTAATTTTAAAACTTATTGATGAAACAACGAAAAAATTCATTCTTTATATTACATATTTCTAAATCAATTCAAAGGTTGTTTTTTTATAATATTCTCTCCTACTAATTAATTCTTTTTTTAACAGTCTAGGTTCCGCCAAACGAAGTTCGATCATTTAGGGTTCCGTTGCTGAAAATAGTTGGGAACCGCTGTTCTAAAAATGTGGACGGAGTCTCTAATAAAATTAAGTTGAGGGCAATAGGTGTTTATCGAGTGAGTAAAACAAATTTAACTGTCCACGGATTTGTATTTTACAACACATATATCTAGTTTTTAAAATTTGTTTTTGCAATATTCAGATAATGATCGCTATCAAATAAATTTCAATTCCGCTTAAAAAAAACGTTTAAAGTTTATTGAATAAGTAAAAAATTATTCATTTACTATTTTATGACATTATCTACATTAACTGAAGTATCGAGAACTTTTCAAAGCGATTTTGATGATTCTTAAACATTTTAAAAGTCGAAAAATGAAAAGAACCTCAAAGATCAATATTCATAAACATATCATTCAATATTTTTAGGAAATTGATATTATTTAAGGCATTTTTAGATTTCTATTAAAAAGAAGCTTTCTTTTCCTTTGGTAAATTTTAAATTAAAGATTACTATCAATTTCTGGATAATATACATCAATTTCGTAAAAGAAATACCATAACTATCACTTTACAAATATCCCAATAAGTTTTTATAATAGATGTTTTTTTATTATATTTTCAAAACTAAGTTATAGATAATATTTTAATTTAAATTATATTAAAGTAGATAAATCTAATTTCAGGTACAAAAATTCATGTAAAATAGATTTTGTTTGCTTTTTTTCCTATTTTAATTTTACTCACAAAGAAAAAATTAGAATAAATCTGTGTACAATTTAATTATTTTTAATATTTTTAAAAATATAGTATTAAGATGATTGATGTATAACATAATACACTTTCTTCAATAGTACGAATCTTTTAGTTTCAAATACTGCTTTGTCGACAGGCAAATTGCTGAGACATGGAGCTTTTTATGTGGCTAGCTCCTTTTTATTTATTTGTTTTATTCGTTTTGACAACGTTTTCGTTGATTCCAGACAACAATAATTGTAAAAATAACAGCTTTCGTAATAGCAGTTCTTGCTTTCAAATCTGATTCTTTTTTAACTACTAAGCATGTTAAAAAAAAAACTCATGTACAATAATATTGCATGACTAACATAAAATTTCTTTTACTGTAACGGACATGTATAATATTAATAACCTTTTAATAGACATATACTTGTGAACGTTAAAAACTTTCTAATCTTAACCTTTTGACACAGTTAGGACACCGGTGTTCCTTTTATATAATTTTTCCTGAGGCTATATTACAAGCAAAAATATATTATGGTATTTTTAATGGTAAAAAACAGTCTAATAGTTACTAAAAAAAATCTGTTCGTATGTTGGAATTATATTTGAAATCAAATATAAATTCCAAAAAAAAAAAGTGGAAATGAAAAATTTTTTTTATTCATATTCTTCAACATAAAACATTCATAGCATTTATAAACTTCATCAAGAGCTGGCTTTGTAAATTAAAGAAATTTCAATGATGAATAACTGTTTCTCTTAGGGTTAAATAAGTGCATATTTAAAAAATAATTGTTTGGAATACACCCGCGTTTGGAAAATTTTATCTTTAATGCACAAAAAGACACCGATGTCTCATGCTGTAATTCATAACCATAAATTATTAAAATGCTAAATTTATTATTTTTTACTTGTTTTGACCTAAATTAATGCAAATAATGAAAGAAAGTAAGAAAAATTAATTCAATAAAAATTCTGCGACTAAAGGTATCTGTATAAAGAATCGTTAGCTCCAAGATGCTATTTTTGAGTGTTCAACTTTAAATTACACCTTTTTTTTATTGCGCAAAAACCATATAACTTAAAAGTCAGAAACAACAAAGGTGTGTACAAGGAATATGAGGGAATAAAAAAATTAATTTAACATTCTATAATAAGTTAGAAACATATTAACGAGTAGAGAAATGTAATCCTGTGTAGGAAAAATACCATATAGGCCGCAGAGATACAAATAGAATTAAAATTAGACGTGCCGAAAGCTCCATTTTTTCATAAACTTATCACGATTTTTTTTTTTTTTTTTTTTTTTTTTTTTTTNTTTTTTTTAATTATTACAATTCCAAATGCTTTTTCGCGAATTTTTCTCACTCCTTTTTCTTGACATTATATTTCGTTTTTCTGCAACAACAAAAAAACTTGAAATTATGTGTGGAGAAAAATATACAAGTATTATAGATTGACAAAAATTATGATTCGACTACTATTTTGGGTAATGCGGGGCATCTACCAGGGACATAGCTAACTGGGAGCAAGAGGGGACATCCATCTCTATGAACAAACTTTAAAAGTTTTCCAGAACGAGTCCTTCTAAATCCTACACCACATTGAAAGGGGGCACAAAAACTGAGTTAGCCACCGTGCGCTGTAAGCCATAGCTATGATTCTGCAATCTAAACTCGCTGAAATGCAACAGGGTAGATATTTGACGTAATGTTAAGGCTATTTTCAAAAATAAATTAAACGTGAAAAAAAATTTTTCGAAATTTGAATTTGTTTGAAAATTATTGCACTTTTAAGTGATTTTTTCGTTTCAATCGCTCTTTGTTTGTTGTTGTAGAAAAATTTCTTTTTTTCGAGATCTTCATTATAAGTTCACTCTTGGCTTGATATCAAAAGTCATCAAAAAGAGAGAAGAAATAATGAAAAAAAAAGCGAGAAATAGGTATTGATAGAAAAAATCTGAACATTTGTAACGAAATTTTTAAAAACATAAAGTGAGACAGAACAGTTTTCAGTTTGTTGTTGTTTCTAATGTCACTTGCCAATACCAGCAAGCATGCGTTTCTTGTTTTTCAATGGTGCCATCTATTGCCAAGAATACGACTTCAGCCACACACGTGTCACAGCTCATTTATAAGGAGGAACCTTTCATTCGTAATTTTGACCTGAACAAGAAAACGATCAATCTTCAATTCAGTATCCCCAGAGGTTTGATTTGCTATAGGAACATGGAGGAATTTGTAACCTCATATATATAACGTGCACCAGTCACTATTTACTACACAGGGAGTCTTGTGCCGCCGTGGATAGAACTCACAACCTCTTGAACATGGACCCAAAGCACTGTCAACCAGGCTATCCCAGCCTCTTTTCAATTTGAAATATCATATGGTATAAGGTAAATGCTATATATTTTTTACAATTAAATTTTTTGTCTTTATTGCTTCCAATTGTATCGCACATTCTGTATTCCAAAGTTTGCAGGGTTTTTTTTTCTCTTTTTCCAAGTACATTTGATTATTTTTCAAATTCAAGGGATCTTTGTGTCCTTGACATAAAATTATAATCATTACATATTTTATAAACAGAACGACTCCTTTTTTTTTTTTAATATATCGGCTATTGATTAAAAAAAATTCAACGATGAATGAGAAGCAATCAGGGGAGTTGGTGAGCGGAGCAAAAGGCGGAGCTTTTTAAAGCCAACAAATTTATAAATATTTTTTTTCTTTGAAATAATAATGTACAGCTAGAATCATTCTTGAAAATTTAATAGATTTTATGTCAAAAATAAAACAGTAATCATTCTTTTCTAATGGATTTTAAACATTACTTAGCAATGCTATAATCTTCATTATTGACTTGGCTATTTTTGACTATTTATTCACTCAAAATAAACAAATGGCGTTGTAGTTCTCCTGCCAATATAATATTCATATGAACTAATATATCTTTCATATTTTTATACATTACGGCCACTTCATTATTTTTCATTCTCTAAATATGACACTGCATTCACTAGTTGTTTAAAAATTTTAAAACAATTATTTGAGTAATTTAGAATTGTTCTAAAATAATTTTTCCTAATAAATATATAGCAACTAAAATAAATAGCAACCATTTTATCTCATTTGGAAAAAGAGTTTTAATATTTTAAATAAAAAATTTGTGCGATTAATACCATAGTTATTAAATTCAGCATTTTTTCGAACTAGTTTTAAAAATATTTCTACACTTTTCTTATAATTGCTCCACTTCAAAGAATATTTCCTCCCTTAAACAGACATGAGGAAAAAAGTGGTTTTTGATCTGTTTAATCTTGAGAAATCTTATACTAATAAGCCTGAAAAAAGTGTAACGCCAACGTAATTATGTCTCAAAATATCGGTCATAATGTATTCATGTTTTAATGTTCCGAGAAATAAATCAACAGCGGAAACGCTTTGATTATAGGAATAGGCGGCGATACAATTTATCAAGTAAATCAGGGAGATTTTTTGATGATGGGAAGATCTTTAATCACTTAATAAATATAAATATTACTTGTTAACAGAAACTGTGGACGACACATTTATTTCTTGGTGGGGTTTTTTTCTTGACTATTTTTCTTCTAAAAATGAATCAGTTGAACCTTGAGATGAGAAATACTGGAAGAAAGATAAAAAAAAATAAGCATAAAATAAATATAAGATAAAAATTCGAGTGTGAGATAATTTTTTTCCCGACGGCGCTTATGAGTCAATCGAGACAAAAACATGCCATGAAAAAAGTCTTCGAATTATTCACGCCCTGTGATATCAAGCATGTTTTCCAAAGGTCTTCCATTTTTCTTAGTTATTAACGTTACAATATATGGTTTATCTAATTGTTCTTTATTTCACGGTACCATCAAGAAGCCCCACCATTCTATAATACATGGTGACGACTTATCAGATAACACTTCTGATGCTCTGATACCTGCCAAGGTGTTTATAGATAGTCGAACAAGGCATAGAAGAGGAATAGTTTTAATTGATGAAGACTTTGACAAGTTACCAGATGTAAGTGTCAGACAAAGCTGGAGTGGTGAAAATACTGTTTCAGATATTACAGAGTTATTAAAAGAGAGTGAAAAAGATTCACTACTGGATGAAGGCAGCGGAAGCACGATTGAGAAAGATTCGACGATTGAATTCTCCATCACCCCTGGAGAATTGCAAATAACTAAAGAGAAACCCAAACTAACCTCACTATTCGAAACTACAATAGAAGGTTCCGGTGATGATAT
Source organism: Parasteatoda tepidariorum (assembly GCF_043381705.1). Lineage (NCBI taxonomy): Eukaryota > Metazoa > Arthropoda > Arachnida > Araneae > Theridiidae > Parasteatoda > Parasteatoda tepidariorum. The sequence goes on along the minus strand of NC_092208.1, from coordinate 43,019,084 downwards.
TGTTACGTCAAAACCTACTGAATCTGAACCTACAGAATCTATTAAGAATGACTTTTTCTCATCGTGCTCAAATTTTACCTGCGATGCTCATGAAATTACCATTCTACCAGGATTTGCCGAATCTTTAAGCGAAGATTCTACTCTAATCCTCACATGTTCATCGATGAATTTTAGCGTTGGTGATTCGCTACAATGGTATAAAAGTAATGGAAGTGACAATTTGCAGCTTGAAGCATCGATTGTTAAAAACCAACTGCAGTTTGCCATACCGAAAGTTAAATTGCAGGATTCAGGCAAATATTTATGCATAAAATTATCAAAACAGTCATGCTGCCATAAGCAGTTGGTTGTTGCTGTTTATAAAAAACCAAACTACAAATTCCACTTGTTAATTGTTGGTCTCGTGACATTAGTGAGTTTGTTTATTTGTTTGTTATTGGGAATCCACCGGCGATATAAATTAAAAAAGGTTAAAAAACAACTCAAGACGCAAATACCCTTGAACGAATTTTTACTTTGATCTGTAGATCTCATGTTCTTTGAATCAGTGAGAAGTGTGTGAAAGTTATGTTCAAACTGTTTAAAAGAACGTTGAGTTTTCTAATCACAAACAATATGTTGAGAAGATGAATATTCATAAGTTTCCGTATTTACTGAATTTGGAAAAATTTTGCTTTCCTATAAAGTGATATAAGTAAGTATGCTAGTCGGTCGGGATTAAAGCATAGATGTAAATTTCTTTTGTTGAGTGTTACCAAATGATCTTTGAAATTGTTGTACAGCATATTTAATTCAATTTCTTTACTTTATAATTTATTTATTATTTGCCAAGTTTTTATTATCAATTAGCAATTTAAAATAGTGTTAAATAGCAATTTAGCAATTTAAAATAACCCTTTATACATTGTGAATAAATTACATAGATTTAGATAAAAAATTTCATCTTAATTATTAAGAAAATTGTTTAACCTTTGACGCAGAGGAAGCACCGGTGACTGTTTTATGTATTTTTCCTGTCGTTCTAATTATATGTAAAAATATGTTTTGGTATATTTAAATTATAAAAACCGTCTAATAGATTCTAAAAAATTCTGTTAGATTATCGGAATTATATTTGTACTAAATATAAAATCCAAAAAGTAGTTTGAAATTTTTTTCATTCGTATTTGAAAATTTATCAGCAATTTAAGATTAAATTGTAAATTAAAGAAATATTAATGATGAATAAATTGACTACAAATTACTACAAATTGACTACATATTAGTGCAAATTTGGAAAATTATTGTTCAGAAGTGAGCCGTGTTTAGAAGAATTTACCTTTACCCAGAAAAAGACATCCGTATTTCATGCTGTATTTCATAACCATAAATTATTAAAATGCCGAATATAATATTTTTCACTTATTTTTGACTAAAATTAATACAGAATAATGAAAAAAGTATGTTTAATAAAAATTCTGCGTCAAGAATTAAGTACTAATTTAGGAACTAATTTGAAAGAAGTATTACGGGAATGATTTGACCCTCAACTTTATTTTTATTTCATGGTATGTTGGATATAAATACATTGTTATGTTTCAACAAAATTTATGTGACCGAAATCTCGGAGACTACATAATGTGATATGTATAAATTATGGTCTTATCCTTAAGGACTGTTTTGAATACGAGCATTTCATAAAAAGCATTGTTAGTAAATATTTTCGTGAGATGCATATATTTTTTCCAAATGTAGGTGTTCCATTGAAATTTTGTATTTTAACGTGTTATTAATTCTAAAAATTTATTGCAATATTATTGATTGACTTGTATATACATTTTTTCTTTTGAATTTGATGGATAAAATTTTTGAATAAGGGTTAATGTTTTTTTATTAGGTTTGATATTAGGTTATTAGAATATTAGGTGTGATAAGATGTACAGATGTTAATTAACTACAAGCTAAATAAATTTAGATGCAATTCAGTTTCATGAAATTTAAAAATTTTCCTTATCTATTAAAGCAATACAAAATTTATCAAATATGTAGCTATCACTTTAAAATTCCACTATTCAATTTTTATTTAAGCTGTACAGAGAAATTGTAACTGCAATGTAAATGTATACATTTTTGTGCTGTGTCTAACAAATTAATAAAATTTGCATTTAAGTACTCATACATATATTTTATTTTCTAAAAGCATTCTTTTCTTTGCATTTTTTTCTATGCATTTTTTTTTCTTTTGTATTTTGAGTAATAGTCGATTAATGCATTTTGCAATTCACCACTGCATTTTGAGACCATATACAGTTTTAATTCTGTGGACCCTCTTTAGAACTTTCTTTGATGATAATTAGATTCCAGTATTTCCATTTTCTCTCCATCGCACAGTGGGCCAGAAGACCATGATCTTTGGCCAAAAGTCAATATTAAATTTTCAATTAAAATATGTCTAGGCAGTTCTAATATCGCCCAAATTAAGTATTCATAATCATTCCAAACATTATAATTTACTTTTTATACCAACGAGAGTACAATGTAGTGAAAAATATGTTACAATTTTTTTTTTTAAATGTAACTCTTAAATTTATATTTCGGATATATATATAGGAATTTCACCTTACTGTTGCATTTTTATCAGAGTAATTAGTCTGAAATTATAGTACAATTTTTCAATTTGTTGGATTAGGTAATACTCTTGACAAACTTATAGTTTATATCTTATCATTTGACATTTTGCAATGTTTGAATCACTTTCGAAACTTATCTCCAAAAAATTCCACGAGGTAATTAGCTAAACTTTTTTTTGTTGTCTTCTTTGATGTTTCTTCTTTCGAAACAATCTGCCCCATTTTGCCCATATTGCAAAGGTGAACTAAATATACCAACAAAAAAAAATTCAGTTTTTTTTTTTCATGTTTTCGCTTTATTTTGTAATTAATTAACGCTATTTTGTAATATTACTTCGGAAATATAATTTACTTTTCATCTTTAATGTAAAATTACGAAAATTATTCTATTTTCATTGCTATATTTAATTATTTAAACGTGCTATATTATTTTTACTTTATTTTTGCTCGCCATATTTCAGCCGCCATTTTGTTTGCTTATTGGAATTGTTAGTGTATTTCAAAATTTCAACTATGAATTCAATTTACCTGCACATAAAATCCCCCAAATTTTGAAACAAATTTTATCGAAATACTAGTTTTGGTCACGAAACCTTGGATGCTGGCCAACTGTGCATCGCTTCCTTGAATTTTATTTTTGCTAAGATACAATGTAATTATATAATGTAATTTGCTAAGATATATTTCAATGATATAAAGTAATAATCAATATATTAGTGATATTCAATATGATAATAATTTCATATTTTTTTGTGAATTTCAAATTTGCATTTGAAATTCGATAGGAGGTAATATTTTTAGAAATCATGAATTTATTTTAAAAAGTGATTCACGTGTTTTAAAAAAAAATGCTTGAAACCAAAATGTCTGTTTCATATTTTTATAACAATGTTTGTGCTATATGATCAGAATCAGAGAAAGTTTCTACTGATATCAGTAATGTACTGGATTAAGTTTGTTGAGCATAATTCTGTACTGGAAAATAAGGATTGTAAATAATAATGTTGATATTTTGGTTGTGCTTCTTTCTTGAATAAATATAAAATAAGGACAGAATGTACTAATACCGCGTTGAATCAAAGCCTCAATCTGAGTTTTGCTTTCTTTCAATAATTGGAGAAATTTTGTTTTTTGGACTCGTGGCTTAAAAGAAAATAAAGTCATAAATGCGATTAAAAAAATTAAAAAGAAATTTCGCTAATTAGACTTTAATAACCTGCTTTAGCTGCGCTTAACTATTGCTTAAAAAGTTATAGTTTTTAATGATTATTATATTTTGCTCATTGTAGGATATTTTTATAGTATATCTCTTCGCAGCTTGATCATGAGACAAAATTCAATAGATTAAAATAATAAAATATCTATCTGCCATGAAACTGTTCAAAAGGTTACTTGAAGGTTAATTTCGTACCTTTTTTGTAATTTTGCATTGTAATAAACAATTCTAACCAACGAGGTAAAATTTAATTTATATTTTCACTTAGACATTCGTTTTGAAAAGGCATACAAACATGAAAAAGTCTTAAAATATGATTTTTGCAAGTGAAAAAAATGTTGGCCTATGTATTGGGTATAATATCGATGGGAGGTTAATTCAAGGAATTGGGTGTTTTACTAATTATTGAAATGCTGATATATTACAGAAATGTTGATGAAATATAATTAAAAAAATAAAGTAACGAATTCTTGCTTTTGTTTTAAATCTTTAAATTATTGAAAATAATAACTTTATATATTTATTATAACTGTAATTTTTCAGCACTGTATTTTAAGTATATGTTGTAAATGTAGGTAAATGTTTATGATGAAATGTTCATGATAAAATACAATATTTGGTTTTGACTCTTCAAAAATAATAAAACGTTGAAAAATATAATTCTGGCATATTTTCCCAAGAGAAAAAAAAATTATGAATGCTTAACAAATACTTAAAAGACTTATACAGCGAAATCAGACCGAAGATGAAAAAAATATTTTTTAAATCTTGCAGGAGGAAGAATTACCATAGTTTGTTTTCATAAATAGAAATAAAATTTAAAAAATAATGCATGCATTTCTTTTAATATGCATGTTTGTTTTATAACTTGTTTTTCTATTTCCTGAAAACTTTTGTATTTATTACCTTTAAAACATATGATTAAGCAAAAATATTGAGGGACATGAAAATAAAAAATAAATAAATAAATAAAACACTAATAAGAAATATTGACAAAAAATGACATTTTAAGTATACTATTTAATTTATCACTATTTTTGTTTAGATTATTAGTAAAATAGAACCTTGAAAATAATTCATATCTTTATTTACATTAATAATACATTATCACAAGTACATTAAATTATTACTAATACAAAAAGTTAAACAGTTTTGCATCGTATTGCTAAGTTCAGAAATTTTCTTTTTTTATCTAAAATTGAAGTTAGATGCAAATGAGTTATTTGCAAATAATCCAACTATTTCGAACTAAGTAATCAACTAATAAAAATTTTTAAAGGAAAAAAAAACAAGGATTTAATGCGTGTTTTCTGTTTTTGAAAGAACGCATTAGAAGTAAATAATATTATAAATTTTGATGCATCATGCTTTATTATTAGGTAAAAAAGCAAAATGCTATTAGACAGGGTGTAAATGTTGCGACAAACTTCTAGGGGAAGTGGGGCATATCATAAGAATTACCTGGGAAACTATGACCGGAAATGTTATCGTAGGCCGTTTAGGGCGCTTTCCTATTATCGTGTACCTTTGAGCATCGGGTACTTTTATTTATCAAAATAATCTTAATGTTTTGTTTTCTATCAATGACATTAAAAAACTGCTTTCAAATAGGTACAATATTAGGCTGTTTTATCGTAATTTAATGATTTGGCAACTAACCAGACAAATTCGGCTAATCATTAAATTACGATAAAACAGCATTTCTGAGCCAATTTTAATGAAACTCTCCTGGGTTCAAAATTACAAAGTAACGGAGTTGAACATTAGTAGTCGAAAAACCCAAACAATTGGGTCGGCTGTTCAACGACGGTTATAAAATAAAAAATAAAATAATCGTAACACAGTATGGCTCAGGGGAGAGAACATTCGTCTTCCAATGAGTTGAGCCGGGTTCGAATCCCAGCGATGGCTGGTCGATACGAATTACGCATCCGGCTTGCACCGACCACAATATTAATGTAAAATATCCTCAGTGGTAGACGGATCAGGGGTTAGAGTCCCCTTGCCGTCAGGCTAAACGTGGGAGGTTTTTGTGGTTTTCCTCCCCCTGTAAAGTAAAAGCTGGTTAGTTCCATTAAAAAGTCCTCCACGGCGGCAAATTTCTATCAATATTTGATCCAGAAGTTCCCTTGTCTTCTGGACTAGGTTCAAAATTACAAGGCTAGGGTGTTGAACATTAGTAGTCGTAAACCCAAAAATTAGGATGGCTGTCCAACGACGGTTATAAAATAAAATAGCAACATAAAGCCGTGATGGCTCAGGGGATAGAGCTTTGGCCTTCCAATGAGGTGAATCGGGTTCGAATCCCAGTGACAGCTGTTCGATACGAATTCCGCATCCGGTTTGCAGTACTCAAGTAAAACATCTTCAGTGGTAAACGGATCATGGGTTGGAGCCTCTTGCCGTCAGGCTAATCATGGGAGGGTTTCGTGGCTTTCCTCGCCATGTAACGCTGTTTAGTTCCATCAAAAAGTCCTCCACGATTGCAAATTTCTCTCAATACTTAATCCAGGAGCTCCCTGGTCTTCTGGACTGGGTTCAAAATTACAAAGATACGGAGTTGAACATTGGTAGTCTTAAATCCAAAAAATGGGCCGGCTGTTCAACGATGGTTATAAAATAAAATAATACTAATATGAAATTAAATAAATAAAGTTCAAAGGTGCACGAGCAACATGTCCATAATAGGAAAGAGTCCCTAGCAGCGTAAGATGACATTTCCGGTCATGGTTTCCTAAGTAATTCTTAATCCGTATGATGGGCCTTACTTCCCCAAGAAGTTTCTTGCTACATTTACGGGACAGGTTGTATAGTTATAATGTGTACAGCTTTTTAAATATAGCTTTCACTAGATAAAAAAGAAATGAAACATCGATTGTTAGAACATTTTTTCCTTTCATTTGCGCGTGTGTTAGATAATTAGCAGAGGGACAATTTTGTAAAACAAATAATTGAATATAAAAATAATAATTTGTACTGCCTAAATGTATTTAACTTTTTAGCTTGATAAAAAAAACAGTGCTAGTAAGTTTTTGCGTATTCCAAGTAAATTATATTTTTCATTCAACATTATAACTGAAAAAGAAACACTTATGCGGAATTTGAATTCTAAATAGGGAACACTGGGGAACAATTTTTTTTTCTGTACATGAGATTTTTAGATGAATCTCCTGTCGCTGAATTCAAATCTGCAATTGGTTTCTCTCTGCAAGCTATAGGTTTTATGCAATTCATTAATGTAATCCTAACCAGAATTTTTTTTAAAATTCACTCATGAAATGATTATATATTATTTTATAATATACCATACCAGAGGAATTTATTATAGACCCAAGTCAAAATTTTTCGTAGTTTTCCATTGATGGAGCAACATAATCATGAACCATTATATTTTTGACAGTAACCAACATAAGTAACCATCACCCCCAAGGAAGGAATTCGGACTGATTTATGATTTATTCAACGTAAGACTAGCAAGTTTTTTGATGGTTTGTTCATCTTGAACCATCAGGAATTTCCACCATAGTTTCTTGGAAATCAAATGTCCTACTTCAGTAATTTTATTACTTATCGTATAACCCTTCAACATTTGAGTTTTGTACGAAATACATTTTTCAGTATCAGCAAACTAAATCCGAAGTTTTAAAAGAAACAGAAACAAATAAAATTTTTATAAGACCTTGGTAAGGACTTGAGAGCATGCCCATTTCTGTATCTGACCTTTAATATACAGTTAAAAATATTTATAATTCGTAGAGGAAAAAGTCTGATTCTAAATAATTAAAATATTAATATACTATCTTTGCTACCACTGTAAAAAAACATTTTCTGAAAAATTAGGAAAACGCGTTATTCATTTTTAATTCAATTTAAAATTTGAGTAACTCTTAAAAATTTCTTGCTTGTAGCTAATGCAAAGATGTTCTCTTTAAATTTCTGAATTTTTTTTTAAGTAAATGCATAATTCAGAGCAAATAATTATGATTGATATGAAAGAAAATATTGCTAAAAGAAAAATAAATCTTTGGAAACAACTTGAAAGCTCTTGATTGAAAGATGAGAACATAATATTTGAATTTTTAGATCAGATAAAATAAGTAATAAGTAAAGTTCGGCAAAAATTAGAAGTTAATCTTTTTTATCTTGAGATAAAAATAAATAAATAGATAAAAAAAATTTGTTGAAACACAGTTTTAGGTTTAAAGAGTCCACCCTTATTATTTTTGATTTACAATTTTAAAGATGATTCAGCTTAAGATATTACCGATATGATCTTATTGATAGAAATTCTTAAGAGACTGCTATAATTTGATAAATACAGAATTACGCTGTAATAATTCTCAACTTGTTATGATTCCAGTAATTAAATTTAGCTGCTTCTTAAATGAATCAAACTTAAATATATTTTTAAGTGAATAATTGAAAAAATGCAGCTACAGTTTTCCATAACGTTTTTAAAATAGACATCTGCAATGAAAAAAATATATTATCATATTTGGCATAAAAAAGCTAGGCAGGTTAAAGGCTTTTTGATGTTCTCTTCAGTGCACTATTTCTAGACTATTGGTCTGCCAGTTCCTCTTGCTAATCATTTTAAAATCTGATTCAACAAAATCGAATTTTGGCCTTCTTTTTTTCTGGCTAGTAAAAGACTTAGCAACAAAAAACCTTCATCTGAAATTATATATTACGTAACAGTTTGCATTCACTTCGTATGTTGGATGGCTCGATTTCCATTCAGATGACTCAGGTTCGAATCCTTATGGTTGACTTGTATATATTGCCTATGACAAGCACATTACCTGGCCTGCCAATTACTACGCTTTTTGCAAAAATCTTCATAGAGTGCAAGACTTTATAAAAAAAAATAACTTTCAAAATTTTTGTCTATTTTGCCAACATTTTAAAAGCCTAACCATTAGAGATCTGTAACCAAGTGGCGTTACATATATTCTTTTAAATCATTTATATGTAGTGGGGTGAAAAATAAGTTAAAATGAATAAAAAAAATAATACATTAAAACGGGAGCATAGCTACCGCTAGAATAAATTTTTACAAAAAGCGTAGAAAGTAGGCAGCCCTGCATTACTCACTGCTAATGAAAAATATTGTCAGTGATAGATGAACATAAGTTTTAATCTCATTGCTGTAGCTGGTTTAAACCTCTCCATCAGACGCAACTGCAGATATGTTTCACTATCAAAGTTGAATGTGAGTTTATTGCGGTGCTTTGTCCAGAACTTTTTTTTATCCACTGGATTTGATTTATTAGGGTTCGAACGCTCAGGTACTTTTTATTTACGTCGAACTAGAGCTGCACAATAGGCTATTGGCGATGGTCTGGAATACATCCCTGAGGATGATCCGGTGACAACATACATACGCTACATCCCATTTTGTTAAAGAGGACATTTTCACACACCACCCATCCATCCGTTTACAGTAATTTTTATCTGAACCAGAGCACGATCAATCTTCGACCCAGTATCCCCAGAGGTATTGATTTGTTATGGGAACTTGGAGGATTTTATGAGCCTGACAGAGCTAGCGTACACCAGTCACCATTTTGTACACGAGGATTCTTCGGCTGCTAGAGATCGTACTCTTGATCTTTCGAACATTCCGGCCCCGCACACTTTTAAAGGGATATCCCTTGTGTTATGAAGAAGCTTAAACTATCGAACTATCTATCGAAGCTTTTCGAACTATCTTTCATTTTAGAATTAAAAATTCAAACACTAAGTAAGTACTTTATTTACGTAACACAAGATATGCACAATGGCGGCCGTCTGTAAAACGTTCCCCGAGGATGATTAGAAGACAGGCCATCCCGATTTTGATCCTCTGCAGAGGAGATAGCTCCCTCGCTTTGGTGGCCCGACGACCTGCGCTTGAAATCGAGGACTTAACTGTAGAACAGGTAGATTCTTATTTTGTACGAATGTTTTTAATGAATCGCCTAACTCGAATGGTAAAATTAAGTGGGTATTTAATAAAGTGAACGACTTTTTAAGTTTACAAAGAAATCGCAACTCCGTGGTTACAAATTAAAATTAGAAACCTTATAATACTGAAATATCACGATGCACCAGTTTTTTATCCAGATAAATACTCTTAAGGATGTAACTGTTCTACCTTAGTTTTTAAGTTTACTGTAAAAAGAACAGTTAAGTTTTCGTATCAAGTGGTTGTAATAGTTACGAGTACATACATCACACGGAATGCAATGAGTTTTGCTTCTCCAAGATAAAGTCAAGAATGAAATGACTGAATCGATGATTCCGAAAACCAGTCATCTCCACTTATTTTCAAAATGGAGATTCTTGCATTTTTAAATTCAACCGACATAGATGCATAGCTTAGGATATACAAAATTCATGCCCACTTTCTTGGTATTGTCTATTTCGTGCAATAAAAAAAGCTCTCTCTATATATGAAGGAGATTTTCTATTCAGTTTTTTGTCTCTCCTGTAAAACTAGTTTTGTTGGAGATTACCGGTTTTCGAACTCATTGATTTAATTGCATATGCTAATTGTACGAATTCAAAGTGAGAAAGTTTCTATGTCTTAAAATTTAAGGTCAAGGTAAAATCCCTTCTGACAACTATGTTTAAAAAAATATTTTTCCTTTTTAGTTTTAGAAAATATTTTCCTAGTGATAGAAGCTATATATTTTATTAAATCGGAATTTTAAAAAATTGATCTATCACTGCACATAAATAATTTTAGAAATTTGTAGTCTTAAAAACCATTCCTTGCCAAAGAAACGGAAATTCTGATCTGTGTATAGATGTGAAAAGTATCTTAATGAAAGAAGTAGTAAAATACAAAATACTTACCACTGGAAAAAAATATTTCGCAGAAACCTCAAATGTTGGAGATTAACACATTAACATCATAAAAACATACTTTTCTGTTTTCACAAAAAAATGCAGCCATTTTTGTAAATAAAGAACATTTTATTAATAAATATAAAAACGATCAAACATTAAAACAAAGTGTTTACATTTTAAAAAACAAACTATGAATAGTAAACATTTGAAGCTCGTTTATTTTATAGCTCATCGGCGAAAGTCTTTTTTTTTAATCGTGACATCTGAAAATAGGCATGATTTTTTTTCTTCTTTTTAATGGAAAGAAAAAAAGAGGACGGCATTTAACCCTGTTTTTCCTCCATGTTTATAGTTCTTTCGGTCCAAAATTTAGACGAGCACTTGTAAGAGCATTTTGTTAGACTAGTCTTACAAAATGCTCTTTTTCTCACAATTTAGATATTAGTTTGGAGACTAATGTCCTTTCGATATTCGTTTGTAATTTATTGACTCATTATGTTCTGCCAAATCGTGCCAAAGACATTTTAATGTTACAATAGCTGGTTTACTCGTAAATAATCAAATCTGAAAAGAAAAAATTCATGCTTTTTTGCGAAAAATCCAGCCAAATATTAGAAGAGTTACACACCCGGCATAATATGTCAGTTGAATTTCACAACAACAAGCTTGAAGTAATGAATTTGGATATTCACACAGTATTGCACCAATGGATCACCACAACATTTTTAAAATAGTAAAAAATTTGAAAATGTGGCTGGTGTGGAAAATGTTTTTAATATATTTTGCTCAAAAACCAATCGGTTTTTATCGATCCGTCATTGAAAAATTGCACAGTTGATTGGCTACAGGTCGTTGATAACGAGGGTGTTATCATTTATAAAAATTAAATGGTTGTTAAAACTTTATCTTTTATTATATGAAATGCTTATTCGGTATGATTTTAATAGATAAAAACGACATTACTTACTGGTTCCCCTAATATAAATACAACATAAGACATTTTTTCAGTCAAGATCTAATACTGGATTCTAAAACATTTGTGTGATACTAAACTGATAAATACTAAAGTTTAACGTATTAAACTTACACTTAAAAACCAAACAAAAGGGAATTCCAAAAAAAAATTTATCCTACAAAAATCTTTCTCTCACGCCAGGTAAAAATGAGAAACATCAAAATCTGCAAATGATTATAAGGTTGATAACAGTGAAGGTGGGATTAAAACTACAGAAATAAGTTTCTGTCAGGCACGAGGCAAAATTCACAAGTCTTCCTTTTTTTCGATTAATAAACTCGTTCATATTATTTTAATTCCACCTACACAGTGAATCGTTCTTGGCATAGTTTTTAACTTTTATTTTTTGAATATTAATTTGCGATGTGCAGATTAAAAAAACTTCATTTGTGACAAAAGATTTGAACTTTAAACACATAATAACCATTAATTTACATAAATACTTTTTTTTAATTCTCACATGCTAGAGCATAATTTAATAAATAAAACAATTTTATCTACGATTTTAAAAATGTTTTGCCGACAACTTGTTCACTTATTTCAAACAGCCGTTTCGCTTGCGACTTGTCCTTAGCATCCTTGCTGATTTTGGCTTCTTTACAATCAGAGAAATATTTCCCATTTGTTTTTTCCAACTTGGGATCAACAGCTAGGCGAATTGTTGTCTGTGCACCTTCTTCAGAATTCTGTAGAATAGGATATATTTCAAATAAATACATAACTAACTAAAAGTCAAACATAGAGAATATAGAGTATATATAAATATAAAATATATAAACAAAAATATAGAGAAAACATAGAAAAAATATATATTTTTAAAAGAAAGAAAATATTTTTAAAAGGTATTTACAATTTTTTAAAAAATAGATAAAATTAAAGCCGGAAAACAAAATGAGGAAAAGATATAATTTCGTCATCAGCTCACACGATTATATCTGCAAATAAGAGTGCTTTCTAATATAGCTAAAGAAATATATTTCACTACAATAGTGTGAGGAGCACCAAAACAATTTTGAAACGAATAAAGAACAAATTAAACAAAAAAAATGCAAAATAAAACAACAAGCAAAAAATAGAAAATAAAAATTCAAGAAAATACAGAATAAAACACAAAATGTAATGTATACAGCGAGTAACGAATTCATATGTCTTCCAAAATGATTAAAAATATTTTCGTAACATGTTTTCCAGATCACAAAATATGAAAATAGAAGCGTAAATAGAGGATAATGGGGTCGTTTTATGGTGCGTTCTAATGAAGTACAGGAGAGCGTTTGATTTGGTTGTTACCTTGGATTAGCCCGAAACATATTTGCGATTTAAAATTTTTTTGGTGCTCCTCACATTATTTAACTGATATATTTTGCTTTGGGTATATTATTACAATATTAGAAAGCACTCTTTTTGCCAATATAATCGTGCGAGCTGATGATGAGATTATATCTTTTATTTATTTTGTTTTCCGGCTTTTTTTAATTTCTTAAATTTTAGATTTCTGAAATATATTTTATTTAATAATTTTTTCCTTTCTCTTTTAAAAAAATCTTTATCTTTTCATATTTTCGCTGCATTAACTGATTTTAACAGCTCTATGTACTTGCAGCTTAAGAGCAGTAAATAAATTATAAATTATATTTCTTAATTTTATTCGGTAATCTCTCTTTTATACTTTGTCTTTTTTGTGTTTATATATATATATGATACAAATTCAAAGAAAACAAGGAAAGAGATCGTTCAATCGCTTCAATTTCTTTATTTGGTTCTCCTCACATTACTGGATTGATATATTTTGTTTTGGTTAAATTAGTACAGTGCAAAAAAATACTATTTTGTGTATATAATCAGTTACACTAATAAAAAAATTATATTTTTTCGTAGTTTTGTTCTCTGTCTTTTTTTTATAAATTTTTTAAAATTTTATTTTCTAAGAAATTTTAATTATTTTTAAAAGTAAATTTCCTTTTTTAAAAAATTTCCTTTTCTCCTTTTTTTTCCTTGTTTTCCTTGTATTTTTATCTCATAATTTGGATTCTAAGCATTTGCAACTTATGCACAATTAATAAAACGTAAATTCGTTTTTTTTTAATTCACTATAGTTATTCTTTAATTTATGATAAAAAATGTCTTTGCCTACAGAACTATTTATTTATAACATAAAAGATCCTCCTAAGATGTGAAACTTACAGGGGTTTAAACATCAAAGAAAAAGATTGGGAAAAAAAATTTACATAAATCTTAAAAATATTGAAAAGAAAAAGAAATAATCCACTACCCTTAACAAAACATTCGCAGTACTTATATCGATATCCTCCATTTCTTTATTAATATAATTGTTTCATAGCACAACTCAATTTTTAGTTCCTTAATTATTTTTAAAATATTTATCAAAAAATTTTTTTATTTAATTCATGAACGAACATTTCTAGAATTTTTTTATCATAATAGGTGTTCCAAAAATGACCGGCGATAGGAAAAATTAATTCAAGAAAAACGGAACAAGATAGAAATGCACGATTTGTTGCGTGCTGCTAATAAGGAAATTCATTCTCAACAAATTTCAAAATCAGTAACGAGATGCCAGCGGCGAAAAACTGTAAAACAAACATGTTTTCAAGGTCGCAGCATGGGAGCAAAATTAACAGACGTTCCTAAAAATAAATAAGACTGAATCGTTTGCATGCAGCTGAAACATCGTTTTAGTTTCTACAACACCATATGTAGACAAACTTCGAAACTAATATTGAAACTTGCTGAAAGGATTGCTTATGAACATACCTTTCCTACAATAAAAAAGAGAAACTTGCTGAGAAGAGATATAATATCAGTCTTCCCTCTGAAAATTGATGTCTTAACACATCCTGGATGCAAAGCGTTCACAGTTACTCCTGAAAAATAAAAACTTATCAACAAAAATAGTACTTCTACTGATAAACAAATACAATGAAATTAATAAAATTTTCAAATAGAAGACGTTAAAAATATTTTATTTATGTGCAAAGAAGTGATTGTAATGCAAAAGTGGGAAAACAGATGTCTTGAAGTTCATTCTTAATCACTATTTTTCTGAAAAGAATTGTCTACATATATTTCAAGATCTTAAAATGCTACAGCAAAACAATTAAAGTGCGTCAAAAATTCCTCATGTATTCTATTTTACTATGCAATAATTTTTAAAAAATGTATAAATTTGATGCAGTAGATAAAGAAAAATGTTCATTGTTAATAATGATTGTCTTTATAAATCTTCTATTTTTTAAAAATTCATATTGATACATTTTTTTTCTTATTAATGCTGCAAAACAATTAAAAGATAGTATAAGCTTTTAATACGAACAAGCTAATCTTTGGAATTTGCATTTGCTAAAATCTGCACTAAAAGTTTAGTAAATTTTACCTCTTTTTCTTAGTTAGCACTTAATTTGGCATAAAAATTCACGAAAGTTAACCATTTTTAAATGCAATTCTTCATTTATATTTCGAAGTTGATTTTTAAAATTAAATTCAAGATGATAATACTGAGCGTGGGAGCTCTTCCTAATATAAAGAGTAGCAAAAATAATGATAAATTACAATAAAAAAGAGAATTATACGATCATTATGGTATAAATAAATAATGCTCATATAGTGGTTTTGAAATCATGGTAAAAATAAATTTAAAAAAAATAATAACTCTGTGTGACCTAATTATTTCAAAAAAATTTAACAGAAAATCTAATCTTGACCTATTCAAACGTTAGCTATTAAGTAACAGTCAATTATTGATAATAATTCAGTTGTAATATAGCCAGTGGTTTAATAATTATTATATTCATGAGAGTATTTTATTCATTTTCATTGCTAACCACTTTAAACTGCCCAGAAATAAAAATGAATAAAATACACTCATGAATATAATAATTATTAAATCACTGGCTATATTACAATTTAAGACTTATCAAGACTTAAACGTTAAATAAAACAAAAATCTAATCTCAAGAAAAATGTGTTTAAAGTTTTAAATAATAATCATACATGGATGTCAAATTAGCATTCAAATATCATACCTGTTCCATCTAACCTTTCAGCTAACTCTCTTGTAAATAATATATTCACCAATTTTGAATTGCAATAAACTAAACCTGGTCTCAATTGTTGCCTATTCGTCAAATCATCCACATTTAATCTTGCAAAAAGATGAGCTTCTGAAGACACATTAATAATTCTACTTGGAGTACATTTTTTTAAAAGATCTATCCAAAATAGAACAAAAATAAAATATTTTCAATTAATTATAATAATTGCTCGAAGTGCCGTACATAAGGTGGTTTAATTAATATCATCTTACCTAAAAGCAACAATGTGAGCAGAAAATGCCCAAAATGATTAGTCTGCATGAGAACTTCGCACCCATCTTCTGACAGACGTCGTGGAATTCCTAAAACATAAGATGGTCATTTGTAGATAGAATCATGCATTGATATATCAAGTAATAAGAAAGTTCAAGCAAACAAACCTCACAACAAGCAGATTTTAACGTACTTATGGTTCTCTACTATCTTGATAGTCGGATGACTAACTTTGAATATGCTAATAACTTTGAATATGCTAATTAATCAATACACACGATATATTAAATTAGAAAATCAGTAAAAAAATGGCCTTTCTCTTAATATACATCACAGTTTCAATCTGCAAAATATCATCACCGTTGTTAACCCTTAAAATTAATTTCTTTTTTTCTATATCTCTGGAACTAATGCAGCGAGTAGAACACAGATAAAAACTAGTGTATCCAAAGAAAATTCCGCTTAAAAATTATTTTTTTTAATTATTTATAGTAATAATACTAATACTATAGTAAGTTGATTATTATAGTATTGTTCAGCAAATCAATTTCGAATTCATTTGTGTAAGTCAGGCAAATCTTTTCGTCTTCTTTACTAAAGTTCAATGAAAGTAATAATTTCAATATAAAGTAAAAAATTAAAATATTAAAGAGCATTAGTTACTTAAATAATAACTATTTTAATCTAGAGACCTGTGGAAATAAATTAATATTAGCTGCCTTAAAGACTGTTTCATTTATTTTACTAATAATTATGTTATACATAACAAAAGTTTGTCTGTATTTACGCGAAGTTTTGGTCTTTTAATTGTAGGGGTTATTCATCAAAACAGTTGAAAGAATTATTCTTCATTCTTTTGTAAAAAATGGAAAGCAATAATCTAAATCTTCTCTAAACTATAATCTCTTATTTAACTTACTAATTGTTGAAAATACTTTGAAGTTAAAAAATACAAAAAATTTTACATTAATTTTAATCTGTATAATTTAAAAAGAATTGAAGGAAATCGGTCATACAGTTCCTGAGAAATCGAATTTTAAAAGAGTTATAGTTTTAAATTTGATTTCTCAGGAACTATTCGACTGATTTCACTCAATGTTTTATTTTTCCATGCAAAATTGCCATGAAATGATGTAAAAAATTGTATACCTTATGTACAATATTCTTTCAACTATTATTAATTAAAATAATAATGAAAAATAATAAATATTTACTAAAAGTTATTTTTTGTTTGGAATTATGGTTGAATAAACGAATTTCATAATTATGTGCAAAAAAATCTTCAATTCGCTTAACAAGTTCGAGATATGGTGAAATACGCAAAAAGTAAAATTAACATTAAGGGGTCCAAACTTTAGACCACTCTCCTGACCAAACAATTGGAACCATATTTCCCAGATTGAGGGAAATATATTTAGTGGGGTCAGAAATCTGAATCCTTCGGAAAAAAAAGGTGAGCATATTCCGTATATGCGCTTATTCAGTATTATGTGTCTACTTTTTAAATCAAAATATTGTTTACACTAATAAATTAGCTTATTTGAGATCACCCTCTCGAACTATTAAGATTGAGTGCTGGAAAGTGAAGATCCAATAATTAGCCATTTAGGGTGGTCCGTTTTCTTTTTTTTCCGCATTACACTTTCTCTTAATATACATCACAGTAGTCTCAATCTGCAAAATATAGTCCACAGTAGCTTAGTATAATCATTAAAATTAATTATTGTACTTGTTTGTGTTTACGTAATTTTTTAATTTGATAATAGCCGAAAAACCTTTGAGTTGTTAGATACAAAAAAATATATACACCATTTTAATCTGCATAATTTTAAAAGGAAAAGTCGAAAATTTAAAGGGTATCGGTCGGATAGCTCTTGAGAAATGAAAGTTTAAAAAAATCGAGCTTATTGAAACAGCGAAATCCGCAGAAAATAAAATTAACAAACTTTCCACACTTTCGATCGCTGTCCTGACCAAACTATTGATATCGTATTTTTCAGATTGAGGCTAATGTCCCCACCAACTAATTTGAAGGTCAAGAAGTCAATTACCGAGTAGGTACGTTTTTATGCCTTATTTTGTAACTTCGTGAAGACCCGATCGTTAGATCAAAAGTTATTCAGGGTAGTCAATTTTTTTATTTTTTTATTGCGTTTTGGACATGCATAATAAAAATAAAGGTCCTTCAGAAAATAAAATAAAAATGTAACAGAAAAGAATAAAGGATTCTTGTTCACTACAAAATAACAGTTATGGAACCGTGATGGCTCATGGGATAAAGCGTTCGCATTCCAATGAGGTAACCGGGTTCGAATCCCAGCAATGGCTGGTGGATACGAATTCAGCATTCAGCTTGCATCGACCACAGTGCTGAAGTGAAATATCCTCAGTGGTAGAACATGGATTAAAATCCCTTGGCCGTCAGGCTAACCGTGGGAACTTCTGGTGGTTTACTCTCCATGTAACGCAAATGCGGGTTAGTTCCATCAAAAAGTTCTCCACGACGGCAAATTCTCCCAATACTTGATCCAGGAGTTCCCTTGTCTTCTGGACTGGGTTCAAAATTACAATGCTACGAAATTGAATATTAGTAGCCGTAAACCCTAAATTGGGTCGGCTATTCAACGACGATTATAAAATATAAAATGACAGTTATGAGTTTTTATTATACATTATGAGTTAGACATAATTTTTTTTAATGTCCATACCAAATTTAGTAATTAGTATTTTTTGTCCATTTTTATAATAATTATTCTTGGTTACTATTGTAGAGCCTTCCTTTTGGTGTCAGCTATTCTTAATTGTCTCAAATAAAGAATTAATTTTGAAATAGAAAATAAGGAAATGCGCTGAACCTTCAGATTGGCATAGATTTATCTGTTCGTATTCTTATGTCACTTATCATTAAAAGAACTTGTCACTGATTCCCACAGTTGGTCTCTCAGAAAGAAAAACATTTTGTTAACAAAAAAACGACAGCAATAAACATAGTGTAGTCTAAAAAACAGAAAGGGTACTTCAACTTTTTCAAATGATTTCTGCATTTTATGCAACTTATTATTTCACTACTAAGGATAATGTCATAGTTTTATATACATAAAAAAAAAAATCCGGAAAAATATGTTTCAACAATTATATTTTCTTTGTGTTTGTTTTATCTTACATTTTATAGTTCCCAACGGATTAGATATGATTAAATTGAAAGTATTATTAATAGATCATACACAATGAAACTCCGACTTGAAAACTTCAACAGTTATAGCCAGAGATTTTTTTACAAATGAATTAACTTTTGAACAGATCTCATTGAGTAGTGAAATAATATTCTAATACATTAAGGGGGAGGGAAACGCTAACCTGAGGTGTCCAAAATCGTTGGAATTGGAAGTAAATTTTATCGTTTAAACTTTTGAACAGGCCTCTGTGAATAGTAAAATCATAGTCTGATGTACGAAAGGGGGAAAAAAGAGAAACGATGAACTGGGGTGCATCGCGGTCGTGGGACCATGCTTACAGAATGAAAAGAACTCAACCTGAGGGGAATTAAACTAACAAAGCAATGACTAAAAAAAAATCCAATTAAAAATATCATACCTGATATTCCTGCATTATTAATTAATACATGTAGCTCCTTTTCATTCTTTAGAACTTCTTCAGCACACTTTCTAACCGATGCAAATGAACTCAGCTCGAGATGATAGAGGACCACGTTGTGGTTACCTGATGCTTTTTTTATTTCTTCTACAACTTTTCCAGCTTTTTCAAGATTTCTACAAGCCATTAACACGCGCGCATTTCGTTTCGCTAGATCAAGAGCAGTAGATTTACCTATACCTATATGTAGAAAATAAATCGTTTAAATAACTTACTAGTATTGGGATAATGCATAATAATTAACTCTTCTACCTTAGTTTCTTCCCATCTTAACAATTTTTAAATAGAGAAATTTTTAAAGTTTACTAAAGCTGAATTTAGCGTGTAATATTATTAGGAGGGATTATTAGGAGGCAAATCAGGGCAGAATAGATTTACAAGTAAGTGTGGAACTGATATCATTAAATAGGGAATTTACATTCATATGAAAGAAACAAGACTTAATAGCATGAAGATAAGTTGATGAGACAGGTATGAAAAGAATTTTGGCGTTATCAAGTTTAATTAGTGACCAAGACCATAGTCCCAACAATGTACGACAATAGATGATTTGTCGAATTATTGACGACTGGTTTGTCCAATGTGGCCAAAGGTGGATTGACATGGTGCAAAATAAATGCCCACATAGAATATCGATACTGGTGGAATGTATAAAAGATTAAAAATTATTTTTATTAAAATGCCAGGGAATGACTTTAAACAAAAAAAAATGGGGCAGGATATTAGCAATTTCGTAACGAATGAAGAAGAATAGTGGTGTATTAACTAGTCCACAATACGGATTAGAAGAAGAGGTGGGTTTAGGTCTAGTAAGTTCAGAAAAAAGCTGAATCAAGTATGAAAGAGTTAAATCCATGATTAGCAACAAGTGAGAGAAGGAAGTTAAGTTCAGAATTCTAAGAGGAAGTCACAGCAGGGGTTAAATGAGCGGAAGAAGAGAGTATGAAATTCGGTAATATTTTGGTAATTAGGGTGATCAGAATAAAATATTTTGGTAGAGGAAAGGTGAAGAAAAGACAAAATGTTTAAACAGAGGTGGAAAATGATCAGGTTGTTCAGTTACTAGAACATCTAAAAAATAGCATAGTAAAATTAGCTTCCGCATCTTCTAAAGCAAATTATTTATAAGCTAACTATTGTCAACCGAAATTAAAACAGAGAGAAACCCTTGAAGTTCAACATCATTGTCTACTAAGACAAACGTATCGTCAGCATATCTCTTTTACTTGATGTTTAAATGTTTTCTTATAAATTTTACAAACCTTAAAACAATGTTTTTTGCTCATGTCGGACCATTTAAATTCAATTTTCATGGGCGTCTGTTAGTTCTGATCTCTTAACATTATAACATGTTATTTACGCCGTGTTGTTGGTACTGGCAAATGGTGATTACATTGAAAACATAGTTTTGTGTTTTTCCAAGTTAAAAGTACAATCTGACATCTTTTGACGAACTGAGTAACTAACTTTGAATTTAATTTTGTGACTAATTTTGAAATTAAATTTCTGGTTTCCTAAGTTAAGCAGTAAATTGTTTTTATTCTTCAGTTTTTTTTCTCCAAAATTTCAGGGTTTTGGGGAAACTCGGTAACACATCTCCATTCCATTCACATAAAAGCTGCCAAAGTCATATTCGTCTCAAATAGTATCATCGCCGATTTCTAAGGAAGCATTGATTAAAGTATGCCTCACAAGAAAATAAATTAAGAAACTTATTTCCGGAAGAGAGCCATGCAAATGAATTAAATTGCTATGCACATGCGTATTTATTTCAATCAATCGTTTCAGAAGTTTCCCATGTAATTTTTGAGCCCCCTGTATACTCATATACCAGAACTAACGTAACAGACAGATTATTAAATGCATTATATAATTGTTAAATAAGATATTCTGTTATGTTCTATTTGTTTTGTCGGTAGCTAGCTACTGTTTGAAATTAGGATTAATGCTATGTTTAAAACGTGGCGTAGTTGCCAAAATTGTACCTCGTGTGAGATCCTTAACTGTACCGCACGATTTAGAAGAAAATTCAAGACTGATATATAGATTATTAAGATTATTATTATATAAGATTATTACGTTGTAGTGTTTAGTATGTTCAATATGTTCGAAAACTTTAGCTAAGAATAAAAAAAATAATCGCATCATTTGCGTACGATTTTTACATGATGTCGTGTTGTCCTTTTGAATGTTTGAGAAAATACAATTCTGCCAACCTGTTCGCGTGACGAAAAGGGTTTTTAATAGACATAAATCTGTACATTCAGGTAAGTAATCATAGTTGCAACACAGAATCTCTAAAATCTCTCAGCTCAGGTTTATATTATTCAGATGTTTACTCTAAACGTTGCGTTTTCTCTTAGGAATATTTACGCAAAAATTTTATTTGAGTAAAAAAAAAAGGAATTCATTAATGAGCAAAAAAAGTGTTACAGTAATGCAGTTATCTAAAATCTGATCTAGTAATACATCGTTATGCGAAAACTTTTGGTCATTACTGCACAAATATTGGTACGAAAAAAAATAATTTAAGTAATTGAATAACCATATTTCAAAACTAGAATATTTCAATAACTTCAAGTGTATTACGATTTATAAAATTTAAATGTAAAAAAATGGTAAAATTTATTCAATTTTCCCCCATTTATTAACCTTTTCGGAACGTATTTTATTAATTACTCAATAGGAATTGGCGGTTGAGAACTGCCATCCATAAAATATAGTGACCAAAACATAAAAGTTTCGTTCAAGTTTAAGAAAATTCTATCAACAAATTCATTTGAAATAAGATAAGTCTTCTTGATACTATAAAAATCTTATTTGCTTCATAGGAGTTCCCACCGGCCGTGGTAGCTCCGGGTATAGAGCGCTATAAATGAGTAGACAAGAGTTCGAAACACAGCGATGGCTGGTCGATACGAATCTCGCCCCGATCGTAGTGTTGACGTAAAAAGTCAACAGTGGTAGACTGATTGTGGATTGAAGTCCCTTTGCTGACAGGCTAACAGTGGGAGGTTTTTAAAAAATATTTTTTTAAATATTCACAAATTTTTAAAAAAAATAAAATTCAAATTCAAAAAAAAAAATTTAAATTAAATAAAATAAGGAAATTATATAATCTCGTCATCAGCCCACACTATAATGTCGGAAAAATAGTGCTTTCTAATATTGCATTAATATAGCCGAAACAAATCATATTAAAATAGTAAAACAAAACTTATTATTTTTCTCAATTTATTATCTAATTACGTTAATCTGTCTTTTTCTTTTGTGCAAAGAGTATGATTTTTCAAATTTGAGGGGATGTCCCCATCAGAGTTGGAGGGATGAGTACACCTGCTTCAAAAACTTAGGAAAGTGATAAAAGTCGATATGTTTCGAGAGCTCAAAAATATGGTAGACGTGGGTGAGAAAAACAAAAGCAATTTGAAACAGATCCTAGAAAAAACCGAGGTAATGCAATGTGGATCAGAAAACGTAAAGTATCCAACGAAAGATAAAAAGTAAATAAAAGAGAAGGGAAAAAAAAATTTTTTTTTTCATTTTTCGTTGGCTACTTTACGTTTTCTATTTTATTCTTGGCTACAGCGGTTTTTCCAGTTATGTTTTTCATATTTAATTATTTTCATTTTCGTTGGTAACTTTAAGTTCTGTCTCAAATCTCTTATGCTTTCCTAATTCATGCCAAGATAGCGCCTAATTTTGAGTGCTCGAAAATTTTACCGCTCTCACCACCGTTTTTGAAGCAAAAGAAGTTGTTTTATCATCAAGTATACTTCTTCCGTATCAGTTATTTTGGGATCATTCATTAATAAAAAATCTTTTTTCTTAGGTGTACGATTCACTAGTAACCTTAAATTCCGGGAATTTAAGGTTATCTTAATTCTGGGAATTAAGGAATTAAATTTTTCGGAATTTAACATTAAATTCCGAGTAATTCAATTCTTGAATGTAACTCTTTATTTGTATAAGCAAACCTACAGATAATTGTACTTAAAAAGAAAGAAAAAAACTCAAACAAATTATAAAATTCATTTCAACTTTGAACAAATAATAAACGATTTAAACCATTTTACATATTCTCTGCATTAAAAAATATTACCGTCTGAGGCTCCAGTAATGAGAACTGTTTTTCCATCCATGGACTGATCATCTTCGAATCGTCCCAAAGTCAGTCGGCAATAAAACCTCAGTAGTATTCCAAATAATATGACACTCGCAATTAACGAATATAGAGGATATTGGACAAGAATGTAAGAGAGATCTTTTGTTATCATGAGTAACAAGTCCATGACTGTTACTACATTATACTTCAAAATATCGTCTCAAACGTACAAGGTCTATTTTCACTTTCTTCAAAATTATCTGTAAATGAAATACATTTTATTTAAATCGTATCAAAAATTATCTGCATATTAAGCGCATTTATTTTTCTTAAATCGTATTATAAATTACATACACATTCTTCCATTTTTATTATTAATTGAGGTTGCATGTATTAAACCCTGTAACGAACCATTCTAACTAGTTTTGATATATTATGGAAAAACTATTTCTTTTGGGAGAATATGCCTTACAGATTATTCTACTGAGTTTTCAAACTCTAAGATTTCAAAAACATTATTAAGGACATATAAAAAGCATCTCAGAAATTTGGAATACGATCAACAAACTCAAAAGTTATTTATTCCTTTTGAAACTACTGTATACATTCAGTTTTGGATCAGACGGTTTTTATATATTAAAACCACGAAACACACGAATAACACGATAAGGTTAATGTAAGGTAAACACGAATTTTTAAATAAAAAAGGAACTTCTTTGCACTTTCCATGAAATGTAAAGCAAAAGAAATAATTTTAAAAAAAGCAACTTTGTTAATTTAATTTTTTATATGAATTGGAAATTTTTAAAATTAATTTCAGAACTTCGATTCGTAAGTAAATTTTCGAAAGTTAAGTAGGGTAAACTAACCAGTGAAGGAACACTTAAGCTTCCCTTGCCTTTTAAAAAATCAAATTAATTTCAATATTCATAATTTTAGTTAAATGACAGTGTCAACATATTTGTTACTAATTGCAAATTATGTAAAAAAAATTTATAGAACTTACATAATATTATTTTAAAGTTTTAGAGGTTCAAATAACAAGTAGTAAGAAGACCAAGTGAAGGAACAGCTCTTACCAGTGAATGAACACCCAGTAAAGGAACACTTAATTTTGGTTATTTTTTAATGCTCTTTATGAATTTATAAGCCATACAAATATTTAAAAACAAGCCTATTCTTGAAATTATAACATATAAATACTTGGAAANTATCATTTTAGTAGTTTAAAACATTATTGATTGGAAAATTTGTGATTATTCTCTTTTTTCCAGTGAAATGAACTTATTTTAAATTAATACAAATATAATTTAAAGCATAAAATATCTATCAACATGTGTAGTTAATTATTGTACAAATAATAATTTTTTATAATAAATAATAATATTATACAAATAATAATATTTATTTATTTGTAAAAAAACATTTATTTTAGGATTCTAAAATGAAAAGAGATCAAAAACTTTCAATCTTTTAAAAATTATTACCCTTATATTAATTATTAATATGTTAAAAATAATTTTTTCATGTAATGTATCAAAATTATTATTCCTTATGATTGATTTAAATTTGTTTCAAGTATTTTGTAATAATATTTAATCAGCAATTTAGATAATTTTGTTTTTGCCGGTTTTTACCAGTTTTTGCCGGTTTTTACCAGGTTTTTTGCCACTGTCCTGGCAAAAAACCCTTTTTCCGGCAAAAACTCCAACCCTGATTAGTTCCATCAAAAAGTACTCCACGAAGGGTGGTTTGTCCAGATGCTTAATCCCTTGTTTTCTGGGTTGGATTAAAATTACGAGTCTACGGATTTGAACATTGGTAGCCATAAACTCAGAATTGGGAAGGCTGTTCAACACCGGTTATAAAATAAAAATAAACATTAAGTTAAAAAAAAAAAAAATTTAAAAAAAAAAAAGCAATATTTGAAATGCTTTTTTAAAATCTATTGATTTTAGTCCTTTTCTTTAAAGCAGTTGATTTAAACGAATAAACCCTGTTTTAAATTTGGGAAGACCGTGACAAGTCTCATTATGTGCTGTCAGGTCATTACAATAAGATAGCCTTAATTATAGCTCGTTCACCAGGAGTTGGCACTTGGCTCCGCCTTCATTACATGGTATGCGACGATATTATTTCGCTATTTTTGGGAGAAAGTCGTGAACAATCCTGAGCAAGGTTATTTGGCGATCGTATGGCAAAAATATTTATTTCGCGAACTTCATCTGCATTTTTTTAACATTAAATATTTCATAAATTTGATAATATTTCGCGCAATTTTTTATGATATTTCTCTCTTTAAAGTGAATATTTTGTCCTTTTTAAGATATTTTGCCGGGAAAACAGCAGTTTTTAAGTTTAAAATATATTTAATTATCTAGAGAACGAAAGGTATTGTAGCAGATGATAAAGAGAAGTAAGTGACTGAAAAAGAAGTCACTGTTTGTGTTTGGCTCGCATTAAGGGTTGTCTCCATTTCAAGCGCGGAGATGTTTTTCTTACTCCCACGCTAAAATGAACTCTGCGTCGGAGGAGGTGGAGTCAAGTGCCAACTCCTGGTGAACGAACTATAGTAGGACACTAATTAGATAACGTAACATTATTTTTAATAGAATAAGCATATTAAATACTTTTATTTAATTTCTCTTTACACATAAAAGCGTTATTGCATAAAACAGTAATTCATTGTTGACGGTTCATTCATATAGGCAAGAAAATCACCTCATAATCCAGTTTTCCCACATGAATTTCCAGATTTCTTTGGTTATCATCGGCATTAAATTAATAAAAGTTATAAAGGTGATTTTTGCCTATAATATATTTCTGCATCCCTTATTTAAAGGTAGTTACCTGAAATATTCCTTTCTCTTATTCCATACTGATTGCGTTTTTAATTATTATTCTAAATTGAAAGTTAAAAACTAAAAGCAGTGTTACTTTAATATAAAGTAATTGCAGGATATTACCTTATAACGCATCACAATCAACAAACAACACCGTACCTTATCTAAGTATGCAACATTTTGATATATTAACATATTTAAATCGGAATCTAAATTTATTAACTGTTTTAAAATTTATTGTGTTATTTTAAAGTAAATTACAATATTATATTATTATAAATTAGAATAAAAGAGAGTTCTTAAACAGTTAAGAACATAAGAAGCTTCATGCACAATATGATGTAAGCTGTAATTAATATTTAAGTCACCAAATGCTAAGTCACCAAATTTGTTATGACAATAAACAGTTCATTTAAAATGTAATTTTAATAAATTGATTAAATAGAAGATTATTTTTACTAAATAGTTTTAATAGATTCATAAGGAAATTATTCGTCGGAGAGCTTTTTATTATTGCGTATTTAAGAAAATTAACACGACTTTGACACTTTTTAAACACGCATTTCGAGTTGTGTTCATTTTCTTAAATACGCATTTAGAGCTGTGTCAATTTTCTTAAATACGCATTTAGATCGCTATCCATTTTCCTAAATACGCATTTAGAACTGTGTCCATTTTTTAAAATACTCATTTCGAGCTGAATCCATTTTTCTAAATACGCATTTAAAGCTTTATAATTTTTTATATACGCATTTCGAGCTATGTCCATTTTCTTAAATACGCATTTCGAGCTATGTCCATTTTTTAAAATACTCATTTCGAGCTGTGTCCATTTTCTTAAATACGCGTTTTGAGCTGTGCGTCCTGAGTAAAAAGCTCTCCGAAGTGTTTTTACATGGAAAGTGAGAAGCACGAGCAAACAGATTTTTTTTAAAAAAACATGCATTTTAAGTTTATAATTTAAACTTATGAAGAAAATATTATTTTTTGTGAAGAAACCAAAGTTATTGTAAGCGGGATAGGATCGAGTGTTCAGCCGATATTATTTAACATATTTTCAAAGTTTAGTTATAGTATAATTTTTTAATTAGTAATATGTACTCTAGTCATATGAGATAAACATTGGAATTAATCGTAAAAGAAAAATTAACGCTTGGAAATCCAATAACGATCGTTGTAACCATGACAATTTCTAGATATAAACATGTACATTTTTTTTATATTGGTTGATTTTAGAAAACTATATTTCTCACAAAAAGAAATGAAATATTTTTATTTCATGCGAAAACCAGTTTAAAATTTCACAAACAAATGATCAAATGAATATTTCATTGTTTGTCAAATGCAACAAAAGAAAAAGAAAACAATATTACCTTGATTAGATTAAAACCTACACTGATAAAATGAATATTGTTGCGAAAAGTAAAACAAACACATAAAAAAAATAATTCTCCACTTTAAAATATAAACTCGGAATATTTTTTGCTTTGTTAGATTTAATGTATTCGCTTTAAAGTACATAAATGTGTATTTTTCAACATTTTTATGTTTTATAAAATTTAAAGCAAGATACCAGATAATCATTTAAAATATTACTCAAAATATAGTCCCTTGAAATATAACTAACTATAAATAATAATTGCTATTATTTTACTTAAAATATTGCAGTTCAGCAGAAATTATTGCTTTAAAATAACTTATGATGCAATAAATTTTTAAGAATATGACTTTAACAGGCTATAATATTAATAATTTTATCTTTTAAAATTTGTTTAAAAACTCTTTTTTTAAATACTGCTTTTCTTTTTTGTCTAAATATAAAAATTCTTAATTTTTAATGGATACGAAGCAAAAATAAAGGGTACTCCTCGGTTAGCCGGTTGCAAGTAGCTTCAACTATTTTTTTTTATTGATTATTTTTATTTATTTACTTTTTCAAATGGTTATAGCCTAAAAATAAATAATCGCTGAATTTATTTACAATTGGCTGGCTAATCGAAAAGTAGCTAATAATCATTTATGGTTTATTTATTTTGCAATGAAAATTAATTTCTTTGAGTATTTTATTTATTTATTAATTTTTTTAAATGGCTATAACCCAAAAATAAATAATCGCTGAATTTGTTTAAGATTGGCTAATCGAAAAGTAGCTAATAATGATTTATGGTTTATTTATTTTGCAATGAAAATTTATCTCTTAGTATTTATGCTTTACAATTAACAAAAAAAAGGTTGCATCTTTCCTTTTTACTCATTAAAAAAAAAACACTTTATTTAGTACATAAATAATCATAACTGATTTCAAATATAATCATAAATAAAATTTTAAAATTAATTTTGAATTTCCAAAAAAAACTTTGACACATTATATTTTTAAAAAAATGATTTTGCAACACTTTACGCCAATGAAAAGATGCACTAAAGGTTAAAATTAGCTTGTCAAAATAGAATGATTAATTTTTTACAAGTATACAATTACTAGGTATTAAGTTTATTGAATAGAAGCCATAGAATTTTGTACAGTTGAAAAGCCGGTAAATTTGTTTGAATCTGACTGCATGTAGTATTAAAAATGTCACTCACCTCAATTATTTTAGAAGTAACCTTGAACTTTCTAAGTAAATAAAAGTAACGTCCTCAGAGTAAGAGTAGCTTTCAATTTAGCTCTTATCAACGCCAACGTTAACTCTGAGACCTTCAAGCGATAAGTAAACCGACATTTTTTGTTTCAGAAGCCAACAGCTTTGATCGATTGCACTGCCATCTATGTGCGAAGCTGTTGTAGTTTCCATGGCAACGAGTATTTTTCTTGTTTATCTCTCTAATGAATTAAATATGAAAATGCAGAAAATGGCAGAAGAAGAAACCACCTTCAATTTTAATCTCGATATCAAGGCTCAAGGGCAAATCTCTAATTTCGCTGTCTCATGCTTATAGTAAAATGATCTTTGTTAACACATGTACCCAACTAATCGTTCTCTTGCCTTAAACTTGATTTTTTTAGTGAGTGAAAATGAAATCTTAAGGGGTTTTAACCACTTGTATACAGAACAAAGTTTCCACCTACCTACCTCTACCCGATCTCCATCTCTTCCGTTAAAAACGCATCTCATGTGCATTTCATTTTTCTTATTAAAAATATTTCAATATANATATATATATATAAAAAATTTTTTTCATTTTGAAAATGCCTTGTATTAACAGTTTTTGTAATCGCTTAAAATTTTATTTATAATTTTTTTTTTTTAAATGTAATCACTGTTAAAATTAATCAAACTGACAGCTGAACAGTATCAAAATTTCCTAATTTTACTTTATGCTTTTTAAATGCTACGTGGCTCGGATATTTCTTTATAGGCGTGCGTGTACTTTTGATAAAAATCATGTATTTTGTTATAAGAGCAAAATTATTTATTCTCATAATTAATTTTATTTATTATTTCTTTTTATTTCTTTACATGTTTATTTATTCTTCTTTTTATTTGTTTTTTTTTTTTTTTTTTTTTTTTTTTTTTTTGAAAAATTAAAAGCTTAAATAAAGCCCATTTTAAAGACTAAAAATGTCTAGTTTTGTTTTTACGTAATTGAAAAAGCCTCAAAAGTTAATTTTTCTTGCATTTAACAAATTACACGGTCATAATTATTAGAATTTTGTTTCACGTTGTTATAATTATAAATATACAAACATAATTATAAATATGTTTGTATTTTTTATAGTGGTCGGTAAATTTTTTTAAAATGATATTTATTCAAATTTAAAGAAAAAAAAACATAAAACTTTACATTTTGTATTTATTTGGTAAAAAAAATCTTTTTCAAAAAGCATAAAAGTTGACTGTTCTGGCTAATATATGGACAGCGAAAGCAACCTTTTCCCCCCAGTACTATAGATACCGTTAAAAGGCTTTTCCAAAACTTCAAGGAATTCAAAGAGCTTTCCAAAGATAAGGAGATTATCTCTTTACTTAAAATCACCATTTTCTAAAAGCAGTGATTAACATACCAGT
Source organism: Parasteatoda tepidariorum (assembly GCF_043381705.1). Taxonomy (NCBI): domain Eukaryota; kingdom Metazoa; phylum Arthropoda; class Arachnida; order Araneae; family Theridiidae; genus Parasteatoda; species Parasteatoda tepidariorum. Next base: position 42,988,476 of record NC_092208.1, on the reverse strand, counting down.
TCTTTTGCCAAGCAATAAAAGCTTTCAGAAATTGATAACGGTAACACGTTGGATGCTGGATCACGCGATTTTGCATGACAAAATTCTTCTCTCGGATTTGTGTCAATAAAACAGATCAAATGGTAGAAAGATGCACATTACCATTCAACTACTTTTTGCATAAAATATAATGTTTTCTCATAATAGAAACATGTTGTTCATTAAAAAATAGAAACTAAAATGGTTTCTAAAATAAGAAAATTTATCATTGATTTTATCTTTCTAGATTACCTTTCTTCAATGATAGATATTGTAGCATATAATCGATTGACAATGGTGAGGTTCTAAAAAACTAAGAAGATAATACCAATCATGCTGACATTATCGATCAGGGAAAATTGTTATGGAATGGTCATAAAATTGAACTTCAAATTCAAGAAGATTCCCTTTCTTGGGAAGATCAAGACATGTGCAACTCAACTTTCTGCTGATGAACTGTTGAACATATTTTCATAATCTTTCTATTATTTTCAATCACAATTATTCCTGAGTGCTGTAATTAAAATAATTAATCAGAGACTTAAGTATAGAACGTCAGGTACTTCATAAATTAGATATAAGGGGCAGTATATTAATGGTATATCGCTTGGAGGGGGAGAGGGGTCCTGAAATTGAGTCAGTTCATGAAAAAGGGGATTGAGTGGGTAACAAGGAGTGTAACACCACCCATTAAAAAGAAAAATCTAAATGTTTCTGTATTTTTTTCCAACGTTCGTTAAGTTTAAAAGGGTAAAAAACTTTATCCAAATAATTTTATTTTTTATTTTTATTGATTTATTTTTGTATCAAAAAACAAACGATACTAATTAAGGCTTAGATTAAGCCCTAATTTAAAAAATCTACTTCATTATATACATTTTTTACTTATCATACCTACAAATAATTTATATTCGAAACATAAATTTATAAATGTTAAGATAAATTAATGTAATAAATAAAATGAGCTGGCAATTTGATTAATATAATTAATATTGAGACTTCTTTTTAAAAAAAAAATTAAATATTTCTAAAAGCACTCATACTGTAGCAATAAGATTTAAAGCAAAACGTGTCAAAATTCCAAAATGCCCTCGTTTCCTTATGAATATTTTATTGGTACTGTATATAAATTATGTTTCTTGTTGTAAACCTTATTCCTAGTTCGATCAAAATAACAACACATGTAATCAATATTATTGTTAGACTCACAAATATCTTAAGCACATAGTTAAAGTTTAATAACAAAACATTAAGGATGATCTAAAACGTTGTGTTCTATTTGAACTAAAGCCCTGGATTACCTAGTTTAGAGTTAGTTGCTAAGTATCCAGGGCTTTTATTTGAACTACAAGATTATCACACAATGTAATGTTATTATGCAATGCTATTATTATGCCATGTTATGCAATGTATATGAAGGGGGTCCAAAATATTGAAAAATATTCTGACACCATTTATGGGGAGCCCCTAATTGTTATTTCAAGTACGTGGAAATCTTTAGAAATTTTAATATTGGAGAGGTTTGAAAATTGAAATGTCCCTTAAGAAATAACAATTGTATGAAAATTATCCTCAAAAATGACAACTGAATGGAATATCTAATCATAAGTACCAAAAACTATTTTTTTTTGGGGGGGGAGGAATTCAACTTTTTAGGGTTCGTCTAACGAAAATGGTCTTTTACCCATGATCCTTCTACTCTTGGAGATTTTTACAGCAACACTGTAGGAAGTACAATCTGGGAACAATGTATACATCGAAGAGAAGTTATTTCTATAAAAGACAAGCACGATGCTCCTTATTTTCCCTTTTAATTTTTAATCTTAATTTCCCAACATAAAAACTTAAATTTCTTTACATCTAAAATTTCTGATATTTAGCAACTTTATAATAACTAAGATAAAATTTATTTATGTCAGAAATTTTTGATACTTGCCAACTTTGTAATAACTCTGATTAAATTCATTTACATCTGAATTTTTTAATAGTTGGCATCTTTATAATGACTTAGATTTAATTTCTTTACGTGGAAAATTTTTGATAGTTGCCAATTTTATTCATCAAAATTCTTTATTTCTCGGGTTCTTGATTATTGTGCATGTTGTTTATTGATCATGTTCTTGCTTATTGTTCATGCTGCCTATATTACTTATGGATTGATTTTCGAATAACTACATCAGCAAAAAAATATTAGAATGTCCTTTTAAAAAAATATATGACATCAAATAACAACTCGTAGGCACGAGAACTGGTTTTTCAGAACTTTAAGAAGTATAAAAATCGTTTTAACTTTAGAATTTAAGAAGTATCGTTTTCATATAAAAAGACATTTTCTTGTATCTGTGTATCACACATTTTCTTACAGCTGTTTGTAAGTAGATGCAAATACCTCGATTTCACATCATTTTATTTTACTCTCATTCTTCAAAATAACACAAAAACATTTGGGACTTAAAATACATTACAATAAAATAGTATTTCTGAAAATTCGTGATAATAACTAGTTTCAAAATATAACTAATGTCAAATCAATAATTTAGTTGATAAGTTAATTATTTCCCTTTCACACCCACATTTATGCAAACCCGGAAGTCCTAGCACCCCGCTATGATTAAATTGGTTGTGAAATAACAATTAATATAATCCTAATTTAATTTTTCCAGCACTTGAGAACTTCTCTATCCTGTTCGCAGCTCTGATATGATAATATATTGTAGACCTCCATTATATAATCTTAAACTGATAAGATATATTAAAGGTCAAAATCATTGTAAATCAAATTTATTAAATTAGAACTAAAATTATACAATTTACTATCACAATAAATATTAAAAAATAGTATCCCATTTAAATGGAAAAATTCGACGCAGCTGTTCATTCAGAAGAAAAAAACTTCGTCGACAGCTTCCTTTCTTCTTTAAATAATTCGACGCTGTTTTATTAATAAATATTGTTCCTTTCTCTTCATTTTTTTTTTTTTTTNTGTTCCTTTCTCTTATTTTTTTTTTTTTTTTGTTAATCAAATATCCTGGAGATAAGATCTCCATTTTGATGGTGACAAAAATGAAGTGGAGAAATACAATATAATGTCTGATTTTATAGACGTTATATCGTCAAGTTCAGAGATGCCAACTGCTCCGGACACGCCAAAATAATTAAAAAAACGGTAAATACATTCAAAGTAAATTTTGCAAATATTTTACTATTTTTCTTGCTTTTTAAAAGGTAGCTTGACATAACTATTATAAAGTAGTGAATTATATAAGGCTACGAATTATTTAGAAATAGTGGTGGATAAAAATCTACTAAATTGAATTTATTAAACCAAGAATCACAATTGATAAACTACCACTTTAAAATATTTATTTGCTGTCCGGAGCAAGTTGGCATCTCTGCAAGTTATCTGGTAAGCACAACATTCAATTTTTTATAAAGTAAATATCCTCTCAACTGTATTTTTCATAAACCAATTATCCTCTTAACAGTATTTTTCATAACAAAATTGTGCTTTTCCATGAAGTAATTATCCTCTAATCTGAATTTTTCATAACTCAATTGTATTTTTCTAGTAATTATCCTCCCAACTGTATTTTTTTTCATAACTCAATTATATTTTTCATAAAATAATTATCCCCTTAACTGTATTTTTCATAATTTAATTATGTTTTTCTTAAAGTAATTATCGCATGGTATAATCCAGTTTCCTCACTCGTGGACCCAAAATTCTTTGGTAATCATCAATATATTAATGATAATTGTGAAAGTATTATTTGCTTACGAAATACTCCTTTAGCTCTAATTTAAAGGTACCTGTAATATTTATTTATCATCCCTTATTATTAGTATTTTCATTAGCAGCTCCTCCAAGAGAAAATATTATATGAGATTCTCATCAGCGATAGACATCCTTTATAATAATATTACCTTATTACGCAACCTTTATGATAAACATACTTAAATTCGTATCTGAACGTATTACAATTATTGAACAGCAATTAAGTTATATATACTTTTATTTTAACCTTCTAATGGGCCATTTATTTCTAGGTTACATTTAGATACTTTTTGAATTTCGATGAAAATATTCATTTATATTAAGTTGATAAAATTTAATTTGAATTTAATAAAAAATTTTATGGTAAGTATGTTTACTGCCACCCAACAGGTGTTGTAAAAAAGTAGGAAACTTAATGACTTTCATTTCTTTTCATTCATAAAATAAATTTTATAATTACTCCAAACTGAAAAAGGGAATCATATATTATAACATATTTCAAATTCCCTAAAAACAGGCATATTGTAACTAATTTTATTCAATATTAATTCACCACAGCTGAAGTTAATAACAAATGGCATACCAAAGTTATAGTGGTGGTAAATATACTTACCACGGCTTTAGAAAGGGTTAAGTTTTGTGACTATACTACTAATAAAAATTTACTACTATAACATGGCGAATAATAATAATGTATCACTATTTTTCTCAAAAAAACGTTGGGCTTATAACTTTTGCTTATATCCGATACCAAAAATGACAAACCTAAGGCAAACACAAACGTTCCACGCGAGAATTTACCTTAAATTACTTTATTCACTAACATTGACTAAAACAGATTCAGGAAAAAATACTATTTTGTCTGTCAATCTGAAATTTTCTAGGAAGTAAAGCTGATTATGTCCCTTCTCATTGCGGAAGTCGGTGTTTTAGAAAAGTTCTATAAAAATTATCTTCTAACATTAATTACTTCAATTTCATTTTGTTGCTAGCCACAGAAAAGGCCTGATTTAGAACGTTTCACCCTAGCGTAATATTAAACTAAAATATTTCAAAAACACTGTTTGATTTCCATTCGAGACGAGTTAATAACTAAACGGCAAATATGGTTACACATAGTAATTCTATAGTTGAAAATCAAAATAAATGGTTTACAAGTTACTTTTTAAGAAGAAAATTAACAAGCGGCATACTCAGCAAAAAATTATAAATCATGATTTGAACTGACACATCAATCGAGAGATTCGTCACCGCGACCCAATACCAATGATTTTAATATGGAAACTCTGCAGGTTTTAAGTTAATTTCAATGTTGTTTGCAAGGATGCAGCGGAGAACTACGTTTCGTTTTTTCTTTGTTTGATCTATTTAGTTATTTATTCGTAACTACCAGCATGGCTTATAAAGCGAATTATTCATATTTAAAATAATAAACTGAAAGGCTGTCAATAGTAAACTTTAAAAAAATAGGGAAGTAAAATAACTAATTTTAATTGATATCTGGTTTTTATATTTTATTGCTCATTATTTTAAAAACAAATTTAGTAGCCCGTGGCATCCCTGTGTTTGGATCCAAGCCAAAGACATACCTCCAATAAGTTAGCTAATGTTAAGCTATTCAGATTTTTTCGATAATCGTTCATCCGTCACAAAAGAAATGAAGAAATCTGCACGCAATACAGTGATTTTATTGACGGCGATTACATCTATCTGGTTCAGTCGCACCAGCCTGTAAGTTTTGCTAATTGTGAAGTAATTTAATTATTTTATTAGGTATGTGTATTGCAGAACTACCAGTGGTCCGTAAAAACAGTTTAAGTGCCAACACTTTTATCATGAAACGTTTTCTTTCAAAGGACGCTGTTACCCGTAAAACAGAAAAAATTAGTAGTAAAATCATTTCATTTCTAAATTGCTTTTAAAAAAGTAAATATTCATGACTACCACTATCTTTTTAACAATTATAGTATGTATATTTAATTTGAACTTGTTTTAATGAAACGCGTGATTCAATTGTAAACGTGTCAACTCATCCGGATATTCCGACAGATTTGAATTATTCCAATTACTCGATAGTCACATTTGTGAATCCGAACTTGATTCTTGTTATAATAAAATTGAATTAAAATTATACTAACAACCGTTGCATTAAAATAGTATAAACACACAGATTGAAGATTTACAACCCATCGTTTGATGTTTCGAAGAGCTGGCACATAAAAATCCAGCTTATATTGTAAATTCAAATTTTATTTTACTACCACTAGATAAAAGCTTCTTTGAAGATCTTAAAAGTTGAGAGGTAAGAAGTTGTTTTTGGGTAATATTCTGCTGTGTTTTGGTGTAACTAAATTTATTTGTAAAAGTTCCGGAATATCACAATAAAAATTTAACTCAAATGACCTATAAAATCTTGATTGTGTATGAAAAATAAATTTAAGTGATTGTCAAATCAGATAAATTTTCATTTGCTTTGATGAGTAAATTACATCCTCTTTTATATTTTGTATATTTAAAGTAATAATGAAAACGTAGCTCATTTATTTCATTCTTGGATTTATAAATTTAATTAGGAATGATTTTATAGCGTATAAATTAATTGAATAATATCTCCAATTCATAAAAATTTTGTGTTGGAGATATTAAGTTCTGGCAAAAACATGCAATATATATTTCTCTATGATTAATTTTTCAATTTACATTTTATAACCACTTCGCAAAATCATATTTGGAAAGTTGGCAATCGTATATTTTTGCCTTTTGAACACATTATGATTGGTGCCTTCTCGGAGTTCGACCACACTTGAAAATTTGAAAAATATGTTGTAACATTAACCAGTTTTGTCCCGAATTTATATATTGAAATGATGCAAAAAGTGGTTTTATGGAAAAAGTGGTATAATATATTATCGAAATTAATTGGTTTTTCTACTGTTATGGCATTCAATAAGTCTTTTTGATCAAAAAGTACTTGCCCCTTATAATTCTAAATCTAATCAGAAATATTTAAAGCATAATGGTATCTGAGAATCTTTTAATTCACCCAGATAAATGAAAATGCTGAAAAAAGTTTCCCTTCACAATGAATGTCTTTAAAAAAAGGAACTGTCCTAAATGTATGACGCTGGGCGTTAACCGGTTAAGAGGAAAATTTTGGTTTTATGTATTTGCTTTCAGACTATTCTTTGACATTGGATTTAAATATTTCATTCTATGGTGAAAGCTGTTACTACAGGGTTACTGCTGGCCTTGACAATTTTGAAAAGCGGTAACAAAAATAAAACATATATGTCGACATTTTAATTTCTGAGTAACCATCACTAAAAATTGTTTTCTTAAGAATTTATACATGCACGGAAATTCTTGCTTCTTAATCATTTAACGATAAGGATAAGGTAATATATTAAAACAAAAGATACTTTCTAGCGTAAACCTAATATACTACCACTACTAAAACTTTGTTAAGGACCGCGGGAACCCTGTACTAAGAAGTTTTCAGCTTGTTTTCTTTAACCCCTTAACTTGTGCGCTCGAGTTAATTCGGGCGCAATAAACAGGCCAAACTGTGCACACTCGAGATAATTCGAGCGATGTTGTATTTTATGCTGCTATAATTTTTCACACTCGAATATAATCGAAAATTGAAAATTACAATGTAAAAGCTAAGGAAAAAAAATCGTTTTATTGATATTTATCATTTGCATAGGATTGTACGCTATAACACTTATTTATTCAAGAATAAAATGCAGAGATGCCAACTAGCTCCGGACAGCAAATATATATTTTAAAGTGGTAGTTTATCAAGCGTGATTCTTGGTTTAATAAATTCAATTTAGTAGATTTTTATCCACCTCTATTTCTAAATAATTCGTAGACTTATGCAATTCACCACTTTATAGAACTTACCATTAGAACTTAGTAATTTAGTATAGAACTTAGTAATTTACCGTTTTTTAAAATTATTTTGGCATGTCCGAAGCAGTTGGCATCTCTGAATATAGCCTTTTTCCATAGAACAAAAGCACAGTAAATCAAAATTGTCCATCAAAGGAAAAGACAATGTTCTAAAGTGTGTTTTTTTACATAAAAAAAGTTTTTTTTACCGATTTTTTTTCAAACAATCTGTGCGTTAAGGGGTTAAAATTGAATACCTTAAGAAAACTCAAGGTATCTACGATGAAGCAAAAACCTGTACCACCAGCAATTTTAACTCACTCCTAGATATAGAACTAATTGACGACAACACTAAATTTAGCCCCATCACTGCCTTTTTCCTTAGGGATATGTTGCCCTAGCACACGAAATACACTCAGCCCCAGCCGACTCACACGAACCCCCTCTCGATTTTTTGGTGCTCAACACCCCCTCTTCTTCCCATCTCCATTCCTCCTCACTACTCCTCATCATCGATTTATTACTACAGATGAATCGGTTAATGCCGGCTCGCGGCAGCGCACCGAAATTTATGTGATTTCTACCATTCTACCAAACTCAAGGTATTCTAAGAACAAATGTAAATGAAGTTTCCTCTGTTATTGAAGTTGGCTAGACACTTACTCATCGCTGCAGCTATGGAACGTTAGACATTTTCCTACAATATTTTCAAAGTGAATTTAAAAATTTTAAAATTCATAACCAGGCATTACAGATGTGATCTTCAATTATTCATTCATCATATATTCAATGTAGATTAAACCGCCTAAAACATTAGCATCCATAAAAAATAAATAAAACATGGAATATGTATTGGACTTAACTCAAAGCTTTCTTCATGCTGCCATTCAACATCCCTTTTACTCATTTTTGGGTATTTTCATTCTTTTCTGTTTTCTGTTGCGACTGTATAGCAAGGTTACCATGGGTATCTGCACTTGTGATCAAGACATGAGGGGAAAAACAGTTCTCATCACCGGGGCATCAGCAGGTATGAAGGTTTTTTAATTTATTCAATATGGTATAAATGAGAAAAAGTTATAAAACTAAATTCCAACTGCATCTTATCGCGAGTTGGAAAAATTAAACGAGTGGTAGCTCTCAAAACTAACGAAAAAAAGTTTCAATTTAGCTAATTATTTGAGAATTAGGAAATAAGAACTGGAAGTGGAACGAAAATTACAGAGCACCTGGCACTTTTCTTAAGGACATTAATTATCTTAAGGTAGAAGTTATTCTTGACAATTTGAATTTAAGTAATAAATTGAGTGATTAATTACATAAGCTAAACTTAACAAGGCAAAAAATTCAGTTCCAAGATCCGAGCAGTCTGCAGTCAGGCCTGGTCTGGTGAAGGACCGGGTATTAGGTGCGGCCTAAAGACCATAATCTTAAGTTTAAGCCTAGGTTAAGTTTAAGGAGTAAGCAAAAAAAATAAATGTAATACCCGGAATAAATTTTGATCCTAAATATAGGATTTTCACGTACTAGGACTCAATCTTAGTGATTCGAAAAGGTGACCTCAAATACGCTAATTAGTTATTAGTACAGACAATATTTTAAGTTGGAAAATCAGACTCAAAAGCGTACTTTCCCTGAATAAACTTGCCTTTTTATCGACGTATTTGGATTTTTGATCCTTAAAATACCCGCAATAATTGTACCCGCAGTATGATAAACATGGTCCCGATAGCTTGGTCAAAACAGAGGTCGAAAATTTGAACCATTTAATGAAAAGTTTATTTTATGCATATTTCGACATATCTTAAAAATTTTCGATGCGAATTGAAATATTTTTGTACACAATTATAAAATTCGTTTATCCAAAGACAATATCATGCAAAAAGTAATTTTTAAAAATTATTTACAATTTTATTTCATAATAAACGAAAAAAATGTTGAACTGTAAGGTATAAAAATTATTACATCATTTTAAAGAATGTAATACAGTGTGGCTAAATTTGAACGAAAACGGTCGAATAGTTCCTGAGAAATCAAATTTTAAATATATGACTGTTGTAAAATTCAATTTCTCAGGACCGATTGCATTCAAATGTTGTATTTTGCTTTATAAAATTGCACTGATTAAGTTGATACATAAATTTCTGTACCTTAGAATTCTAAAATTGTTCAAGTATTGTTAAATAAAATAATAAAAAATAATTATTAAAAATTATTTTTAAAATTATATTAAAAATTAATTAAATTATATTAAAAATTAATTTTATAATAGTGTGAAAAATTTCTCAATTCGATTAAAAGGTTCTCGAGATACGGAAAATACGCAAAAAAAAATAAAATTAGCTTATAGGGGTCCGCACTTTTGACAGCTCTCCTGAGCATACTATGAGGGCCATATTTTTCTGATTGAGGCTAACCTTTACACTTTGAGGATCAGGAATTCAAATGCGTCAACAGAAAAAGCATGTTTATTCTAAGAAAGTATTTGAGGTCATCCCTTCGAACCATTAAGATGGAATCGTAGTACGTGAAAAACCGATTATGATCAAAAGTTATTCAATGTGTTTGATTTAATATTTATTTATTTTTTACGAACCGAACGTCATAACTGATAAGTTGATGTATGTAGTCTTCCATCGTTTAGTCTTTTTTAATAAAAAGTTAATAATGAAACGTTTATGAAAACAGTTTTTGTCATCTTTTGATAAATAATTTGATTATTATTATTAAACCCTTAGTTCTTTAAGACAGGGAAAACCCAGTGTGGATTTACCCATTTCAAGCAATATAAGTCAAAATATCAATTCCAAATATGGAGTATCAGCCTTAGGAAATAAAAAAAAATAGCTTTTAGAGCTAAACCCAAACCAATTGTTTGAAACTAGCTGAAAACTAACCATGCTTAGTGATCGATTATGATTATTTTCCAAAGTATTAAAGAAATATGCACTTTAAAAAACCCAGGCATGGGCATTCAGGATCTCGAAGTGGTCCTCGTGGCCCTGGTGGACCTCATGATCATCTGGATACCGGAACGCGTTGGCATACCCCCCCCCCNCCAACGAAACCGCGTATAGAAACTAAACAAGCCACCAATGCACCTCGAGCCGTTCCATTTATCTATTCCGAAGACTTGTCATATTGATCATGTTTAGACTCAAACCACGAACTCAATAACCTCTAGAACAACTTGAAATACTACAAACACTTTCCCTTTGGTCACCCAGTTAATAAAATTTCTCTCAATCAACTCCCAAATTGAAAATATGAAATTTTAATCTCGCGTCTCCGAAGTGACACAATTCAATTAAATACAATTTGGAACAACATTGGACTGGTGGAGTCCCCTTTGTGTGATCATTATCAGTCCCCAAAATCTGTAAACCACCTCCTCTCAGAGGGCAAAAGCTTCCTCTCACCATCTTCTCAGCTATGACCAACGCGAAAATCTTTTTTTAAAAAAACTTTGTGTTCTTTTTGGGTTTAATTAGACGGTTCTAGTCCTCAACAAACTAATCTCACATGTTCGTAAATGCAACAAATTTTTAATTTCATTGGTGTAAGCCTCCCTGATCGATCGAGGAAAAGAGTGTTTCCGTTAAGAGTTTTCCTCTGAAGAATGTGTGTCTCTCCAAAAGTGTTAAAACCATCAAATTATGATTTTGAATTGATTTTGCATCGAATTAGTTCATCACGATCATTTTGTATCTTCACTTCTTCATTATCATCCTATTCAACTTCTATAAAAGTGTATTGGAAATACAAAATTCTACACTTTGATTTCTCGGAAAACTGCAAATTTTGCATTGAATTAATTTAAAGCTTCTTCTCCACAATCATCTTGTACCCTCGTTTCTCTATCAGCATCAACTCAACTCATCACCCTCAACTGAACTCTCCCTTACAGCACAGAGGATAAAAGCGAAGAGCAATGATCCTCTTCTTCATCCAACCCAAGAACCCTTCTATTACCCACTTCTAAAAGCTTCTAGCATGATCTTTCGAATTGCGCCAAAAAATTTGCCTTGTAAAATAATCCAAAATAATTGCTGTTGAAAAAAAATTCGTTTCATCGAGTTAGTATGGAAGTGTTTCCATATATTCCCCTGTATTTCTCACAGTTTTCATGTATTTGTTGGCTTAAGAATTGTAAACAGGAATTATTTCACTTCCTCCAGCACTTAATATTTATAAGAAATACTGTTAGAACTTATGTATAATTAAAATTGCTTAATAGAATGATCGAAATCATTATTCATCAATTGTTAAATGAAATACATATTGAAATAATGTGTAAAAAAGTAGTAGACGTAAACATTAAAATCAAGTTTTTTTTCTTCTTTTGTATCTTAGCTATCGCTTTAATTTTTAAATGAATCATTATTAGAAATCGCTGTTGGATCAATGTCATTATTCTATCTCTGTTTATAGATATATATGCTTTGTCATATCAAGATAACAATAAATGATTGTACTACAATTATTTTTCCTTTTAAAAGAAAAAAAGAAATCTCCTCAAATGAGGTCACTAGGCATTTACGAATTATTCAAGGATAAAATTACTAATTTATTCATTTTGTCACAACTTTAAAAATAAAATCTCCTGAGAAAATCAGGAGATTCGACAGCTATATAGTTTAATAATAAAAACCGAAATTTTTTTGCTTCTTTTAAGACAACCGTGATATGCATACCTGCGAACTTTTACGCATTTGGCGTGAAATTTTATTTCTATACTTAAAGTGGTGGTAAAATGTGTGCTTTCTATATATTCCTCGCATTTATAAACTTAATTTATAATCTTTTTGACCCACCACTATTTTTAAAAAAATTAATCATATATAATATTATGAAAAGACCCACTCAATGTCTCTCAATGTCTGTAAGTTTAACTTCAAAATGAATGGGGAAAGGGCCGTAAGGCCTCAGACCCCCAGTTCCACTACAACGAACGAACGGACTCGCAATGTCTGGCTCCGGCCCTGTGATAATAAAAAAAAGTGATTTTTTTTCTTATTATAAACTGTACAAAGATTGCCAAAAAACAGTTAAACAATTCGGAAAAGGATTTTTTGCGTAATATTTTGGAACAGGCCTTTGGAAGTAAACTGTTATTTTTATGACAGGTATCATTAAATAACAGGTGCAAAATACCTGTTCCAGAAAATATTGGACATCTCTATAATACTGTTTTGTTAATTCGCGAAAGCTTATTCAAAATTCAGCCTATATTTCTGTCTAAAATTGTAATTTGAATTCCATTTTGCTACCACTGAGAAAAATCATCCTCGAAAGGATTAAAAGTTGGTAGGTATGGATTATCATCAACTAGTATGTAAGGCTGAAAAGTACCGGAGGATAGCAAATATCTTAAAAAGTTACACACCAGAATAAAACAGGGCGTCTACTGGTCACCCCGATCGATTCAGGTGTGTACGAAATTTTTCGTGACCTTTATTCCTAATTCGGTGATTTTAAGGTTAACTAGTTTTTAAGATACAATTACTCGAACGAATCTGATATTCTGGAATGGGAATTAGTTTTTAAAAAGAAGTGGTAATAGACTGCTCCACTAAAATAGTTTTTTTCTGACTGTAGATACTCTGTTAAATTATACTTTTCTCATTTTTAATTACCTATGAAATTATTTTAATTAAAGAAGGGGAATCGCAGAGGTTGAGAAATAAAAAGAAAATTATGAGAATCGCCGGTATAAATAACTGGATGGTTGTACGTGCGTCACGTGTATTTTCGAAAAAAAAATAGATTTTTAAATTATTTGAAAAAAGTTCCCTAATTAAAAACGAGGTTAAAATATCAGTCACAAACATGATTTACATTTCTATAATGATTTTAAAGACGAATTTGTAAGTCATAAGTGCATGCATAAATATAATATTTAAAGAGATAAATATGCAAATTTTGTTTTCAGAAAAATGTCTGCAGTAAAGAAAATTTTTTAGAAATTGAATAACAATAAATGTATGTAAGAAACGTACGTTCCAAATGATTATAAGCAATAAGCTTTATAAAATCACTAAATTTAGGTCTGTGTAATTTCAATTATCTTTGGTTTAGTTTAAATTTTAATAAAAAAATCGATGATTTATCAAGAAAATGGCGCAGCTTAATAAATCCACTTAATTTGATGTGCTCAAGTTGGATATCAGTGTTTAAAATATTAGATGTATGGTTGAGAGTCAATTAAACATCTATCTGTAAACAAAATTAACTGCAACTTAAAGAGTTCTCAAAGCTTTAAAAATCAACTCTAAACTGGTTCTTTAGAAGGTATTTCTTTCCTTATTTACTTTACTCAATTCTTCATGGTATGCAAGAAAATGACAAAGCTTAGCTTTAATTATTCGTCGAAATTTATTTGTGCCTATTTCCTGAAAACTTGAATTTGTTTGACAACAATACCATAATTATATGTTGGGGGTCGAAGGTTGAGAATCTCTATGTTTACTTTATTCATTACATTAAAATTTTACATCCCCTATTTGTTGAAGACTATGATAGGTCTTTGACAACGTGATTTATAAAAGGTAAAAGAATGTCACTATTTCTAAATTGAATAGGTATCTCATTTACTTCGTTTCTTTTTCATTTTTTCAATTCCTTCTGCATTTATAATTCTCATTCTTGTATAACTATTTGTACTATTACTAATTTATGGATGACAAAACTATCTTTTTTATGCAAAATAAATTCGAATCTTAAAATACTGCTCGTACCGCTTCTTTTATTTTTTAAAAGGACACAAACAAAAAAACGGATTATTTTATTAGCGTTCGCGTATTAATTCTAAAACCGTAAATAAAGTGCTCACGATTTAAAATTGGTTGCGTATAAACTAAATAAACGCTTGCTACCACTTCAAATTAAATTTTAAAATTATGTATATAAATTTGCATTCTACCTAACTTGCACGTGCTTAAATGTAGTTATAATGATAATAATTAGTGAATTTAGGTATTGTATAAATGCATAAAAAATATTCCTAAGTTTAAAAAAAGTTAACTAGTTATTAATTTCTTTAATTAAATTGTAAGGTGGACAAAACAAAGACTTTAGGAACTTCAAAATTAGTACATTAAAACAAAAATCTTTTGACCGCTAAGCACGTGTGCAAGTTTGATGCATCGCTAGGTCTTAAAAATTTAAAAGACAAGGTACGTTTAAAATAGTTTCGTATAGTTCGGCAGATTGGTAAAAACAATTGAAGGTCGCACCTTTATTGATTGGGGCATAAAGTTTAGTACACACATATAAAGCTTTAGTTTTGGACATGAGGTCATCTCAGATTTAGCCCATGACAAATCACAGCTCACGTTTAAAATAATGTATTCTTTCACGCTGAACTAAATAAGACCAATCAAAAAAAAATAAATAAATAAATAAATAATATTAACTCTATTAGCTCTAATTTTATCTCATTGTGCTCAAAAGAGGGGGGAAAGTACAGAAGAGAGTAGAGGAATTTTCAGGTATCATTTATAACAACATACCTAAGAGCCTGGTCGGTAGGGCGCTGGGCCCATGTCCGAGAGTTCGGGGGTTCGAACCCCGCCGGCCGAAGACTCCCCCGTATTGTAAAGTGACTGATGCACGTGAAATCTGTCGAGTCGCGAAAGTCCTCCATGTTCCCATAACAAATCAATACCTCTAGGGGTACTGGATTGGAGATCGATCGTTCTCTTATTCAGGTCAAAATTACGATCTGTGGATGAATAGATGTGTGAATGGGTTCGTCCTATAAACGGGTGTGACGTATGATGTAGCAGAAGTGGAATTCTTGGCTATAGATGGCGTCACTGAAAAGCAAGAAACGCACCCTCTACCTTAAATTCGCTCGGTTTCACCAAGCAGGCTTACTAGTGTGGCAAAGTGGCATTAGAAACAACAACACAACATACCTGGGCTTTTTGTCAACCAAAAAAAAAAACTTAAATAATATTTTTTTTTAGAAGAAACACCTTTTTTTGTTATAATTCAAGGATTAATAATAAATTAAGGTAAATAATTTACTATTAATCAATCCGCAACATTTGATTTAAATATGAATACTATTAATGAAATATGGTAAATGTTATCATATATCGAATAATACATTTAATGTAACAATCTGCTTATCATCAAGAAACCAAAATGATTGAGAAGTAATCGGGGAACGAAGCGTTCATGTGACATGCATTGATTAAAATAGTAAACTGCGTACACAAAGTATCAAATTCAGTCATTTCTTGTATAGATATCATCCAAAATTGTGATAAAACATTTAAAAAGAACACATCAAAGTTTTTCAGAGACTGCCATTTTGAGCGTGCACCATTATTGTTATCAGAAAGCCTCCACACGGTTATTTAAAAGTAGTCTGAACAGACCATTTAAAAAGTTAACCGGTTGTGAGCATGAACCCAAATTCTATTTTAAGAATGTTCCTTTATTTTAAGAGTCTTTCTTTCTTTATAAAAAAGTGGGCACCTGGGTCGCGCAGAAGGCCCATATCCCATGCATCATGAAATGAAATAAAAAGTTAAAATAAAAATAATAAAAAATAGTTTGAGTTCAGCAGTCTATGGGGTGGCTGTTACTGGGAGACAAGCACCTAGTTTTTTTCAGAGTGAGTGAGAGAAATTTATCATATATATTTGTGAATTGAATCTGTTGTGGTAAACAAGTAAATAAGACAAACCAATTATATTCACAAATTAAATAAATTTCAGACATGTATTTGCTACCACTTTCTTATTTTTACTAGATTTTGTATTAAAGAGCTCTTTCGTTCACTGGCTTAACTTGATAGTGGTCTGATCTGACTATCCAAAAAAAAACGTGTTGGGAGCTATACATGTGATCACGTTCCATCTAAAAGTAAATGCCGCAGGCGTTTAAGAATGCGAAAAGTGGTAGAAACTCAAATCACTTTTATTTATTTATTAGTATTTCTATTCAATCGTAGCCTACAACTATGACTCACATTTCAAATTATTTATATTTAAAACAAAAGTATTCTTTAAGCGCATTTTTAGTAGCAAACAGAAAAAATATTTTATAAAAAATCGTCAATTTTAATTTTCATTAATTAAATTTTCATAGTAACAAATGTTTGCAATTTTAGTCGCCAATGGCAACACTGTATGTGTGGTATATAGGCAAAGATGCTCCACTTTGTAAAGCATTTTTCAAGTGGTGACGAAATATAAATTATTTTTAGTTTAGTATTTTTCATTTTAAGTAATTTTTCAGCCACTACATATCAAATATTCAAAGTATTATATGAAATGCAACTTTATTGCCGTGATCTCATAGCGATTATCTTTAAAAGTGGGCGTAATTATCCATACTTTTCAAAATTTACTATTTAATTCGCTACCAATTTATTAAAACCTTTGCTGAAAGCACAGCAGTTGGCACCAACTTTTATGTACCAACTTTTATTCTTAAAGGCTTCTATCATTAAAGGCGCAATTTGTGTTACACATTTTCCGTATTATTTTTTGGGGGGATGGAAAAGAAGCGAAAGGATTAAGCTCAAAAGAGGTTTCTGGTATTCACATAAACTAAATAAAAAAGGAGTCACCTTTTGTAATGCGACTGGTATGGCGAAAGAACAATTAAAGTAAAGAGATCTTTTCAAACAAAGTACAAAAATAAATCAAGGTACAGGGATGCCACAGGTGTCTACAAATTTTAAAAATGGTAGTCACGCAATTGATTTTATTTATTTATTATGTTTTTAATTATTCAATTGTAACTACCACTACGTGTTACATTTTTAATTAGTTGTTTATAAAAAAAAAAAACAATCTTTGCATCCGCTTTCAGTAATAAATTCGCATAAACTAAATAAAAAGTTGCTAATTTTAAATCACTTATAGAAATCTTTTGAGTTAGCACTTTTTACAATTTCAGTCGTCCGTGGCAGCCCTAAAGACAGGTCGTTAAAAGAAAATCAGTTTGTCACAGTTTCAATACTAAAAGAACTTTTTTTTTTTGCTTTGCAATTGCATGGTGCTTTCGCTAACAATTTTTTAAATTTTATTAACAGAAAGATAATAACACCTTCAGCAGCTCTTTGAGTTTTGACTTAATATAATCTAAACTTTTATTTTAATGGTGGTAGCTATAATATTTAAATTTTTTATAGTTTTTTTGCAATAACTGCGTGAATTAATGTAATTAAATAACAATACCTTAACCTGAAGAAAACTACAAATAATTTCACACTTAATAATTTGCAACATATCAATTATTTATACTCATAAATATTTTATAGTGCGCGTAATATTTATCCACTGTCCGGAGCAAGTTGGCAAATCTGCATTAGTTATTTTAGTTGGCATAACTGCATTCTTTGCTCTTGGTAGAGCCTCGATTTAGTAATAAATCGTAAGAAAAAAACGAAAGAAAGAAACTTATTATATGTTCTTAAAAATAAATGAATATTTTAATGCTAATTATGTTGTATTGTGCACTGTGCATTACATATTAATTACGTATACATATCTGCCACTTTTCATTTTTTCCGAGAATTGATTTTCCAAATGGTGGCACAACAGTTACAGAGATGCCAACTGCTCCGGACACACCAAAATAATTAAAAAAACGGTAAGTGATCAAAAAGCAAATTTTGCAAATATATGACTATTATTGCTTGCTTTTAAAAAGGTATAGCATGACATTAGTACTATAAAGTGGTGAATAGTATAAACCTACGAATTATTAAGAAATAGTGGTGGATAAAAATCCACTAAACAGAATTTATTAAAACAAGAATTACAATTGATAAACTACCACTTTAAAATATATATTTGCTAACCGGAACAAGTTGGCATCTCTGCAGTTACAGAAAAACAGTCTTACTTAAAAACCCATTTTTACTTTGACTTACAGTTAGTTATTTATATGTAGTGGTGGCCAAACTCATTTATAATAATTATTATAATTCAAAAAGTTTTGTGAAATGAATTTCGCTACCACTTTAAGTATGAAATTAAGATATTCCTAAAAAAAACTGGCATATATGCATTGTTAAAGCTGGAAGCAAAAATTTTTTTATAATTCTGTTATCTATCTTTTTCACTTAGTTTCATGTGAATACTTTACTAAACTAAATAGGGTTACTTAGTATTTTTTTATCATCATGGTGAAAATGTACTTCTCTGAAAATATAAATAAGTATTTGGTTCTAATAATTAAAATGATCGATAATTGAAACTCCTACAAATAAACATAAAGCGAACTTTATATTATAGCAATATACATAATTTATTTATTTTGAAATTAGTTTAAATTAACGGATAATGATTTTTATAAGTCACGTCGTGGGGGATCAACAGTTTTTCTTCATAATTTTCTTTTTATATTTAGAGTGGCTATAAAACGTATTCATTAATATTTTATTGTTTAATGAAGTTGATTTCGAACACCCCAACAAAAGCACTGAAATATATTTCGTATAGTGCTTACAATGTTAAAACAATTCCAACTTTCAATCGTAAAATCAATTAAAGAGCTTAGTGGAATAAGTGATTTGAGTAAGTAAGCTTTAAAGTTTATACGCTCCTCGTTTTCATTACTTTACTCAATCTTTGTGTTGTTAAAACATAACTCATAAGATTTTAGGGAATATATTTTTATTACCTTAACTCTTTTATAAAGAACCATTTTTAATGATTTTTGTGCGCAGAATTTGCTTATTTTCATGGAGGATTTTTAATTGTTTTTTCCACGAACATAATTTTGTTCGAAAAGCTAAAACATATATAAATATATCTAGGTTTTTATTCGAGAAATAGAACTTTAGACAGTTCAATTTTGGAAAAACTAGCATCAAGTTTTATTTAGCCTTGTTAAGCGTGCGCTCATCATACGTGTAGTAGATGTTTTTATAGTTAATTATCGCCAGAATCAGCGAGAATTCTGAAATAATTATTTTGATTATTTATTTAATTTAATAAACATATTTTTTTAAAATCGCGCTGATTGTGATCAAAATGTTATGTCTTTTCGTTGCATCTAAAGATGTGTCTAAGACTGAATAAAAGTATTTTTATTACATCTGATTTTTATTACAAAACACATTTTTTAAACAGCTATTTTTATTACAAAACGCATAAATTATTTCCTACTTTTTAAAAATTAGAAGTTTCCTGTAAAAAAGACTTTTTTTTTTCATTTCTTAAAAACGCTTTTAAACTGTTTTGGTATTTTTTCTACCGTAGTAAAACTAAGCGATCATGATTAGTTACACGACTCTCATTTTTGTCCACAATTAAGGTTACCACTTCCCTAATTTCCGGCTTTTATCAACCATTTTTTTTCAGTAGATAGACAATTTTTTAATTCTCATCCTCTTAGCCTTCAATCTAGAAGACAAGAGAATACCTGGTTAAAATATCATGTCATTCTCTGAGAAGAATTTTTTTTAACGAAACTAATCGTCAATTGCGCAAAATGGAGGTAAAGCCCACAAAAACCTCTCGTGGTTAGCTCGATGTCACTGAAGCTCTAATCTGTCTTCACCAAAGTATAATTTGCATCAGCAATGAAATCTCAATGCAATCTCTACGGGCAGGGAGCAAAATAAAATTTAATCATCGATCTCTGATTTGTTATAAGTGAACTTCATCTGTTTCCGCTAAACCATGCCGATTTTTACGAAAAAGTTGCCATTAATTTTGACAAATATATAAGATATACGCTTAACATTTCGGATTCAACACTTAATATTTTAAGTGCGCGCACACATTTTAAAAATTGCTGATGAGCATCTTGTTATTTTTAATTCAAAAATAATAATTCGGTAAAAAGAAATTTTTTTGAACGTAGATATTACTGATATTATGTTAATTTCTGCTGTTATGTACTATATATACTAGTATACAGATAGATGGCAAAATAATACGAACACTTCTATACTAACTCGATGTAAACAATCTTTCTTTATCAATAAATTTTTTTGGATGATTTTACATGGCAAAACTATTTAAAGATCATACTTAAAGTTTTTAAAAATAATGTCTTTCCTACCCATACAAAATTTGCACGGACTAGAATGAACATAAAAAGTTAAGAAGTTTTTTTTTTCCTTTTTTAATACCACAATAATTCTAAAAGCATTTTTAAGCAATATCACTATTCTATGGAACAAGTATGGATTTTTTTATATGTGGTGAAATAATAATTAATAATATATAATATGAGTTTTATATTTTTGAATTTCTTTTCATTACTTTATTAACAACTAACCACTAATTTAACTACTAATTTCATTCTAATTACCCCCTTGAGTCCAGGGGCGGATCCAGAAATGTTTCCTGGAGGGGGTCATAGACTCTGATCCCCCCCCCCACATACACACATAACAATACAATTAATTTTTTTTATAAAAAAAAATTTTTTTAAATATTTTTTTTGAAAAAAAGAAATAAAACTGGGGTTTTTAATGCTAGTCTTCTCATTTATTTTTTTCATAATGAACAATAGAACAATACATAAATAATTCAAGTACTATTCAAAATCTTTAAATAATAAATGTAATGCGTTTTTTAGAAACTTTGGCAAATGTGTCAATGATTTTTTTCAACATCCAAATCAATTTCTCGATGAATGTTTAATAAGGCAAGTCCATTAAAATTCTCAATAACATATTGATTGATGGGTACAAATCGATGTCACAGGCATTAATAATCTTGGAAAGATCGTTGGGCACTTCAAGTCCTGCTTTGATTTCACGCTGCCATTTTGCAAAAAATAAATCGATTTTTCCGACCTGCCTAGATGTATATGCCCCCTTAAATAATTTTTAAATATTTTATTTCTTTTGTAAACTATTAAAAAAAATTATTATTTTCATTTATTTATTTTTTTCAATTTGGGGGGGGGGTCATGACCCCTATGACCCCCCGCTGGATCCGCCGCTGCTTGAGTCTACAACTATCACTTCACTTCGTAGACTGGATACTCGTTATTACTTAGTCCTAGTTTCCACAGTTTTTCAGAAAATCGCTGATATTAAAGCTAAAAAGAAGTTATTAACTTCTCGTTTTGGTCAGTCCGAATTTAGCACGGGTAAAAATGACACCATTTTTAAACTTCAAACTCGATCTTTCAAATTTCGCCATGTAAAATCTTCCTATACATTTGTTGCCAAAAGAAAAATTGTTCACATAAAGTATTTTGTCACCCACTCGTAGGTACCACGATACTTACTATTAGTAGGTACTGTTGAAATAGGTTTCTGATAACCCACCGAATGAGATAAGTACCGTTTAAAATTGTCAATTGTGGTAATTATTTAAGAATCAGAAGTCGGCCTCGAGGAAAAGCATTGTGCCAAATGATACTGAATATGGTTAATCTTTAATTTGTTATGACGAACCTCTCAAAACATATTTTGCTAAATCTAATATCTTTACGTGATCCGGAGGTAAGAATCAGGCAGGAAGTATCCAGACAAATAATACTAAATAAAAGAAATGGGAATTGTTTTAACTTAATTAACTGTGTCAATATATCTCTTTCAGTTTTATGAGTGATTTCTAAGTGCTGATCATTACCGATTTATTGATTATTTAGCTTTTTTTCAACCCGTACGAAGAACGAGTATTCGTCGCAATAATAATGTACTGAAAAAATTACCTAAGCACAAAATGATATTTACCTTCAACACGACTTCGCTAAAAAAAAAAAAAAGAAAGAAAGAAAGAAAAGGAGAGGAAAAAAAATAAAATTTATTAACAAGGTAGTGTGTTTGAAATACAAAAATATAATTATACTAGGAGGCTCCGCCCCCCTGCTCGCTAACGCTCGCCAACCCCCGAGAATTGCTACGCAATCCTATGTGGTCCACGCCGTGTACCATGACTCGCTGCGCTCGCTCGCCAATGAACACAATGTTCTAGCCCAAAGACATAGCATTTTATCATCAAAGACATAGTATTGTAGTTTAGTATTGTACATGTATAAATAAACGCGAAATATAAAAAAATTCGGGTAGACTATACTTGAGGGTGCCCCCGCCAAGTTGCGATCGCGATTGATCGCCAAGCTGGGCGATGTTGAAAACCAATCGTGATTCTGATTGGTTTAGATTTTAATCNGTGAAATAAGCAGAAGTTCTTTATAGAATAGCCGTAGATTGGTGCCATCTGAAGCAATTGTTTCTGAATATGCCAAAAATTGAGTTTTACAAATCATTACCAAAAGCTAGTTTCCCAAATACTTCATGCCTAGAAAATCAGGTCTATGTTTGCTTCCTTTTATTTATGTGTGAACAAGTGTTTTCATCTACAAACCTGAGAAAAAATCATTTCGGAAGTAGTTACCTAGAAGTAGTTTACCCTTGTTCCTTAAAATAAGTACATCTCACTTGGAACCTTAATATAAGGAACTTTTAAAAATGAAATCGCAATTTCATTCATCTCATTAAATATTTACATTGAAAATTGCATATAGTATTTTTTTTTATTTTAGATGTTTTTATTTAGCCCACCAAAATTTTTTTTCTTCTATTTTTGGCCCTCGACCAGAAAAGTTTGCCCATCCCTGGGCTAAACCATCACCTCCATCATCAGAAGACCTCCACGCGGTTATTTATAAGTATTCTGAACGGACTATTTAAAAAATTAACCGGTTGTTCGCATGAACCCAAATTCCATTTTAGGAATAGGTCTGGTCTGTTTGGTCCAGCTGGGCTCCTGAGGTCAATAATGGCCCTTATCCCATTCATCCTGTAATGAGAACATAAGCAAAAACAATAGACGGATTACATAAAATGCAACAAATAATGGCACATGTATTGTAGTCCCTGGTTCCTCCAAACTTCCTCCAAGTGTAAGAGATGCTTATCTATTATGCTTTGCCAAGAGCACTTTTCACCCGAAAGAAACTCAAATAATATCACTTACCTCCTTTAGAGTATCTTCGAAAATAATACATTTAACAATATATATGAATATATTTAAATAAGACCAAAATAAAAACTCTCCCCGAGAAATCTTAACTTTTTAATAAATGTCACTTTCCTGCTTTTTCCACTCAGCTATTTAATACGTAACGCTAACGGGACTGAGACTCATTATTTCAGTTTTTTCAACTATTCAGTTCAACTATTTAAGTTTTTGTTAATGTTTATGTTTTCTTAAATGTTTATGTTTTCCTCATAAGGAAGATGATCCCCGCAGCAAGGTAAGAGGTTCAACCGGTTCTATTTACGCAACAAAATCTGCTGCAAAAACGGCTTTTGTTTACATTCAGAACAATGATGAGATCTTTATGAGGAAAATACTTACGTTTTGGCTTCAACCACGGTTAACAGTTAACTTATCTACGCCACAAAATAAAAATTTGTCTGATAATTCACTGTCATATCGCTAGCTCACTACCAAAATTCTTAACCAGAAAGTAATATAAACAGCCTCTATGCATTTAAAATGTGTGTTTTTGTATTCAATTATTACTTTTCTATTCATAGTCTAAGAAACACAATGCTTTACAATACCAAGATGTTTTTACGAAGGTTATTTCGCTTCCTGCTATTTATCGAATTTGTTGTTTATTTAATAGGTGTAGGGAAAGCTGCTGCTTTTGATTTGGCCAGGAGGAATGCACGAGTCTTGCTAGCGTGCAGAAACATCGAGAAAGCTAACAAAGTAGCCGAAGAAATAAAAAAGACGACGGGCAATCAAAACATTACAGTCAGATGGTTGGATCTGAGCTCTTTCGATTCTGTAAGAGCTTGCGCAAAAAACGTTTTAGAAACCGAAAGCAAACTGGATGTCTTAATTAATAATGCAGGAATATTAGGTAATATATTTCTTATTAGTTATAGCTCGAGTGTTATACTTCTTGCATGCCCTCCAAACGACTACGGAATTTTCGTATTTTTGGAAAATATTTTTCTTAAAGGGTAATGAATTGATATTTTAATAAGTTAAAATAAAAAACATTTTACCTAGTACTTCAAATTAATTTTTAAAAGGTATATAAAAAGTAAGCTACACAACTGGTCACGTTCATTTGATCAGTTCTGCTCCAATGTCATCCATTCCGCTGCTTTTTACGCTAAACAGTCTCAGTCGCTTCAGGGCTCAATACAGATAAAGAAATGAGGTGCCCGTTACAGCGGAGGCATGTACTTCGTGCCAAAACATATCAAGTCAACTGGTCATAAATCTTTACCTCTGGGGGTACTGGATTGGGGATCGATTGTTCTCTGATCCAGATCAAAAAATACGATCTGTGGATGAATGAATGGGTCCGCCTTATAGACGGGTATGACGTGTGTGTGGCTGAAGATGGGCTCACTGAAAAACAAGAAGCACACCCTCTGCCTTAAATTTGCTCGGTTTCACCAAGCAGGCTTACTAGTGTGGCAAGTCGCATTAGAAACAGCAACAACAACAGTTTATCAACAGTTAGAACTCCCCCCGCCACAAAGTCTGAGGTCGTCTGCTGCTATGGAAGCAAGAATAGTACATTTTAGGGATGGTAGCTTCTCTTCACTCTAGGGCTAGACCGAAGAAAAATATTCTCTTTCTCTCAGCGATCCAGGCCAAAACATGTCCTAAACAGTGACCTCTATTTGATACAGTTATACCTCGTTACCATAGTCTTCGCCACGGGTTCAGACAAATGACATGGGGAGTTCTTACTTTAGACAAACTATATTTGAGTCCTCATAAAGTTTTGTAAAAGTTTTATTTCATTTACTTCTGCACACTAGCACTTGAAAAAATATCGCATACGAACCTTCCATGTTTAGGCCTGCCAACTACTACGCTGTTTTTCAAGATATTTTATAGAGTGGTAAACATTTTAAAGCCATGACTTTCAATATTTTTGATAATTTCGCTAACATTTTAAAAGGCTCACCACAGCAATTCTGGAACAAAGTGGCGTTGTATCGATGAATTTTTAAATCATTTATATGTAGAGGTGTGGAAAATAAGTTCAAATAAATGAAAAATAATACATTAATATACAAACTTAAGTAGTATCTTACTAGAATAAATGTTTACAAAAAGCGTGGAAAGTCGACAGCGTTGAAAGCCTATATATATGAAGACAGAAAAAAGCAAAAACTGGTACGAAAGACATTTTATTCCAGCATTTTTTTCGAGAAAAATAAAATATCTGTCACTAACAAGATTTTTTTTTCAATTATAACATATAAATAAAATTACTCCTTCCCCGAAAATAAGTATATATTATTAAATAGTTTAAAAAAACGAATAAGCTCACTCCTCCCTAAAACTGGTTTTAAGTAAAATGATATAACCAGCTTTTTTTTTTTTCCATATCGCTTTCAACACTGAATGATTTTAAGTATGACTCCTCGTGTTTCTCTTATTTGTCCACGTTGTGCTTTTTGCCCAGCAATAGGTATGTCAGTTAAAAAATAAATAATAACTTAGCAAACTTTAATTAATAACAATGATAATAATGAAACGACGAAGAGTTAAAAATGCGCTAACTTAAGCTATACATACTAAAAAAGAACTTAACAATAAAAGTTTTAAAACTTTGGCTTTGTGTGCTTAAAAAAGTAAAGCAGTGTTAAGTCATTGAGGAAAAAAACTATAGCACGTTTGTTTAGCAACTTTTTCCCAAAGAATATCTAAGATTTGCTCTTTCTTTCAGAGGGTGTCTGAAAAGTATAGAAACTATTTAAATATCTCGAGAATAATACGCATTGGATCAAAAATCTAAAAATATATAGGTGAAATATTTTCAAAAGGTGCATTTAATGTTAAATAGAAGACCCAATTTATTTTTTATTGCAGATTTGGATTCTCCAGAAAAAAGTACCCCAATTTATCTGGCAGTTTTTTAAATTTTGGTTTTAGCAAAATATATACATTCACACTTTTCTTCTTCTTCTTTTTTTCTTTTTTTTGAATTAATACGATTTAAAAGATTTTGTTAATTAACATTTAAATAAATCAAGCATGTATATGGTAAGCCTGTTAACTTTCTGAAAATATGTTTTCAAAACTCTAAAATGGAACTCTGACTTAACGCTTACTGATCCGTCAAATCGTGACTTACAATCTCCAGTCTGATGTAGCATCTCCCCACCATTGCTAGAGATACTTAAAAGCAGGGCTCGAAAAAGCTCAGAAATTTTACCCGTCCCCGAGGACGGCTTGTCCAACAATGCACCCGTCCTCCGTTGAAACTAACCCGTCGCTTTTAAATAAATAAAAATATAATTTTCTCCTATTTATTACAAACATTTATATAAATTGCACAATGAATTAGTCGTTACTAGGATTACATTATACAGTAATAAAAGAAATACTAGGTTACTAATAGTAACCTAGTATTTCTTTTATGAAATAATTTAAATGACAAGGGTCAAGTTATCTGGAATGTCAAGTTATCCGAGGGTACTGCGTTTTTTAAATGAATCAAATATGACGTT
This sequence comes from Parasteatoda tepidariorum, assembly GCF_043381705.1. Taxonomy (NCBI): domain Eukaryota; kingdom Metazoa; phylum Arthropoda; class Arachnida; order Araneae; family Theridiidae; genus Parasteatoda; species Parasteatoda tepidariorum. The sequence goes on along the minus strand of NC_092208.1, from coordinate 42,961,354 downwards.
TGCCAGTTCCACAATCAAGCCAATGATTTACAGAGGTTTCTGAACAGAAATCTGAAAGGGGTTTTCCATTTAGGTAGATGTTCATAATTGCTTTTAAAGCTTCTTGTTTAAGACCAGTACGTATTGTGTTTTTTTGTAAGTTTATTGCTGCAAAGCCCCTTTCAACCGCTGCAGTACTCCCAGACAGAGAAAACATCAATATATGCGCAGTATGTTGCTGTATTGTGGGTCATTTTGCTGCCTTGTAACTTACAAGACTCTTGTAAGATAACAAAAATTGAAAATGTATCACGAACATTAACGGGAAAATGGCGGTCCGCGCGGACGTCGGATTCGAGAAACTCGTTATCCGCGGAGAATTTTTGACCGTCGAGGACGGGCGGACGGGCTGTTTTTCGAGCCCTGCTTAAAAGATGTCAGAATAATATACTCGGAAAAATTCGATGCGATCACAGAGCCAATTAAATTATCGGAGTTAATAACAATTAGAATATCAACTGCAGCATCAATCACCTGCATTGTTATAAATATAATTTGTGTGTACCAATAGTTGATTAAAATAGTGAAGGATTAATTAAATTTGTGAGATACGATACCTTCATTCGTATAAAAATGTGATAGGGGCCTGCTTTTAGCCTCTTCAACTAACATTTCAGCTTTAAAAATATTGTTTTAAATAGCAGCTTAGCATTTTTTTTTCTTTTTTGTGTGTAAAATTGTGTATTAAGTGACACTAATGTTTCTGAAAGGATCTTTTATTTAAAAATTTTGTGTATGATAAAAGAGGGAGCTCTTCTCATTTTTCTGAGTAATTTATTTTGGAATACATTAAGTTTTTTTAGCATATACGAGTACTTCACTAAAATTGCAAAAAATTGCACCAAGCAAGGGATGCATAGCTAATTATTGGTTTGTTTTACAATATAAAATGTATTTTTGCTTGTTTATTCACACCCACAACTTATTTTTGTATTTAAACTTGTATAATTACGTTGTGACTCACTTTATTATACTTTAATGCTAAAAAGTATTCGTTTTTTCCCTTAAAATAAGCATAGAGTATTTTTATTTCAGGTGTAGCAGGACAAAAAATGACACCAGATGGTTGTGAATTGATCATGCAGTCCAATCATTTTGGACATTTCCTTCTCACACGTTTGCTCTTAGGTATAAAATTACGTCATTCATTCATTTACTATTTACATTTTGGGCGAGGCTGGTATAGCCTGGACGGTCGTGAGTTCGATCCCCGCAGGCCGACGACTCCCGGCGTAGTAAAAGGTGACTGGTACACGTAAATATGCCTGATCACAAAGTCCTCCATGTTCCCATAACAGATCAATATCTCTGGAGGTACTGAATTGGAGATTGATCGGTCTCTGGTTCAGGTCAAAATTACGATCCATGGATGAATGAATGGGTCCGCCCTATAAACGGGCCGTGACGTGTGTATGGTTGAAGTCGTATTCTTGGTCATAGATGGCGCAAGAAACGCACCTACTGCCTTAAATTCGCTTGATTTCACCAAGCAAGCCTGCTGGTATTTGGGCGTTTCATACACAAGCGAATTAACTTTACCTCTGATTATTTTTGAAACAAATTTTTAATTTAAACCTTTACGCTCCGTCAACAGACCATCAAAAGACACCACTATAAAATAAAATAAAAAATTTATATCATAATTAATAACCTTAATATTTAAAAAATGTAAATGTAAATTATGTAAAAATATTGTATTGTGTATTTTAAATGATTTAGTGCTTATATTAACTCAAACAGCATTTTAAAGTTACCGGAGCAAAAAGGGTTAAAAAGCTTTCACAAACTTCAAAGATTTATATTCAGGTATATTTAGTTTTACATACATATTCCCTTTTACTCCGACTTGGAGCATAGGACTTCTATCATAGCTTTCCATCTCACTCTTTTTGTTGCCATATATCAATCTCCATGTCTTTCCTATTGTTTTTCAATTCGTTTACTATCATCTTGCGCCACGTATTTTTATGTCTTCCTCTTCTTCTTTTGCCTTGAGGGTTCAAAAGTTAAATTTTTTTATTTGGTTTTATTGTTTATTTCATTTTATAAGATTTTATTGTTTCTTTAAATTCTATTGTTTTTTTTTCTTCCTAATTTATAAACTTTTTGACCTCGAATACCATGATTTCCGTTAATTGCTTTACGTTTCTTTGCCACTCAGAGTGAAATTGTTTCTGTTTTGAATAAAACAAAATGTAAGAGAAATTCCAAATATAACTGTTCAAGCATTTGAAAGAACATTTGAAATGAACAATATCTCAAATAAAACAGATTAAGGAGATAGAGAAAACACAAATAATAAAACATATACTGTGGCATGAAAGTAAAACAGAATTTAGTAGAAATTCACGAGCCTTCAGCTCCAAAACAATTCTTTGTCTGAAGACATGAAAATAACGTTATAATTTTGTAGTGTTAAGGTCTAAAGGTCATAGCTACAAAATGTCGCTTACCCACAAAACATTGTTTTTGGATTGGGTGGGTAATATTGCAAATCTTATTATTTCGAGAATGAAAGTTGTTTCTTAAAAAAGTAGATTGCTGCTCAAATTACGCATGTACCGTCAAAGTTACAGTTAACTCAGAATTCATACCCACCTGGAAAAAATTAAAAAAGTGGTAGTAATGTAATAATTTTTTTTTAATGTTATATTTGTAGCTAACAGAATATTTTATTTTCTCTAAGTAAGATCCAAAGGTGGTAGGTAGGAAATTATATTTCCATAGTGGAAGTTAATATTAAGAAATTTTAGGTTTCTTTATAACAAAATTGATACCAGTTATTAATTTTACTAGGTGCGTACGAACCCTAAACTGATACACATTTATTGGAAATGTGATCGTAATAATCCAAAAATTTAAAATTCGACAAATTGTTCAAAAGTTATTTAATGTATTTATTTTGTTTTATTTTATTGTATAAATGTAGCACGCCTTTTGCAGAATATTTTATGGAGTGGTAGACAATAAGAAACTGAAGCTTTCAGAATTAATTTTGTTAACATTTTAAAAGCTTTACCACGAGAAAGTTCGAACAAAGTGACGTTATATGTCGCTCATGTCTGTGCGTTATGATGTTTTATGTCGCTAAGTGACGCACCTTTGAATCATTTACATTTTGGGGCGTGGAAAAGAACTTTAAATCAAATTTACGAAACAAAGAATCTATTAAAACATTAACTTTGCTACCACTAGAATAAATTTTCACAAAAGGTGTAGAAAGTTGGCAGCTTTGTAATTAATGTAGAAAAAAAAATATTTTCATTTTTTACTAAATTTATTCTGATTCACCCTATTTTTAGTTATATCCTGAGCTTCTACTTGTCCTGAAAAAGATCAAATTATCAGGTATTAGAAACATTTCTTCCGGGAAAAATAAACTAGCTATAATTATGACTTATTAGACGTTAATTTTTAAAAAAAAAAAATTAGAAGTTATAATGCATATGCAGTTAATATAAATGTTTTACATGTTAATAAGTAGTGATGGTAGTCACGGAGGATTGACTTTTCTTGAAAAAGGGTAGAAACGAGTTGTCCTTTCTATCATTTTATCATCTCTTCCAAATGATCAGCACAGTCTTGGTTATATCCTCAGGTCTTCTACAAAATTGACTTGATTCGCTTTAGCTCTGATGTCTCATTTATTTTTTTTATAACTCTAACTGCTAAAATTTTCTATTTCTGTTCTTAGATTTGATGAAACGCAGTGCTCCGAGTAGAATTATCGTAGTGGCATCTTCGGGTCACAACTTTCACAAATTTGATATCAATGACTTAAACAACAATCGGAATTTACATTTCTTTTACGTTTACGCTAATTCCAAGCTAGCAAATATCTTATTCACTAAAGAATTAGCCTCCAGACTGGAAGGAACAGGTAAAATCTATTATTATTATTTTAGAAACATCGATAATACTTTTTTTAAAGCAAAAAAGTAATACAATTGCCATTTCATGCTAGATATATTCTTCAAATACATATATGAGGTTTCGGGTTATAAAATCTTCAGAGTCGACACCAAAGAAAAAAAAATTATCCTTTAAATCAAAATATTATACGGGTTTTATGTGAATGCGCAAAATTAGTTGTTCAGGTTATAGTTTCTGCTACAAAACTTGATGTAATTTAACACTAATACCATAACCGGTCAAAAGACCTGTTTTTGTAGATTGTCTTGTAAAGTGTTAGCATGTTAAGTGTTACAAATTCTTTAAAAAATCACACGAGTTATACTTCTGTTACAAAACTGCTGATTCTGTAAATAGACTGTGGTTTTTTTATCAACTACATCGCAGAGCCGCCAAATCTTTTTGAATTTTCCAGAACCTCTTATTTTTCACAGATATAGTTTTCCGCAATATTTTGGACTTTAGATTACGTAAAAACATTAACTGAACTACCACTGAAAGCAAGTTTCCCAAAAAACGAAAAAATTTGGCAGTCCTCTAAGTGTGTAAATAGTAAGTTATGACTTATGTCTGGGAAACATTAAATGGTTACACTAATTTATTTAACCGTTGAATGAACCTAGAAATTAATAAAGCATCAATTGAATATTTAATTTAGATTAATTAATGTTGTGTCCTTAAACTTATTCAAAATGTACAAGTGTGTATGTAAACATTCAAAATAGCCCAAGTTTATGTAACTTACGTTGAATGATGTTGCTTAAATTCTAATCAAATTTAAATTAATATTTGTGTTTCAATGCTTTTTTACCGCACTTTTTTAAGTTTATGTTTAATTTGTATACAATACAATAAACGGGAGAAATGCAGGTACTATTTCGTTTTCGAAGGCAGGCCAAGTTACTATTGACATCTGTGATGCTTTATTAACTGTGGACTACAGTTATTGTGGTATTAGATAGCTATATAGGTATTGTGTTAATAGATTTTTACGGCCCTAGTAAATAGAACAGTATCAAAATGTATTTAAATCAAAAGTTTCATAGACTGAATATGCTTCATATTTTTAGAGGTTTATTCAAAAAGAGTATTAGCCCACATACGAAGCAGAATTACATGCATGATCCATTGAATCCAGCTTTTCCACCGTTAAGGATTTCAAGTTAATAATGCATCCTCAAATAGAAATATTTTGAATTGGTGTATGTAGTAAAAATTCCAATGAAATTATTTCAATTCCCTTTTCTTCCCTGTGATGGACAAAAGTTGAAATCAAAAACGAGTTATAAATTGAGAGTTTAACAATGAATAAAAAAATTTAACAATAAATGGACAAAAAAAAAACAAAAAAAACAAGAAATGTATGAAACATTGAAAAAATTCAATTTAGAAATAAGAAGCGATTTGTAATACATAAAAATTTGAATACCAGATTTGAAAAGAATAAACATGAAATATATTTTTGCGGGAAGAGTCATGCATATATAAATGTACTCATTACAATTTCAGAAGTTACTGTTAATGCTCTGTGTCCGGGTTCAGTAAAAACTGATATTTTTGATACAGTGGACAGTTGGTTGACCTTAGGAACGGGATTTACCCACTTAATTGTAGGCAAGGTAATTATTTTACATGTGTTGGGGATATTTCCGTATCATGATTTGTTGCACTAACTACTATCGCAACGGCACCAAATAAATGTTAAACATAATTTTTTTTTAAATTAAAAATCATGCTCATATTTGTCCGTGGGTGACTACGCGTTATACCCTTAGAGTTGGTCCCCTTCTTTGATAATTTTTTTTCTTCTCATGGGCTATTGCTTGAAAGTTGGTTGCAATTATTCTGCCACAGATCACGCAACGGAAATCTCCCAAATGTATTTTTTGTTCTTTAAATCTATTAATATTTTTGTAAAATATGCTGAAAAAATTTCTGGTCCAGTTTTCAGTTTTTTTAATGACTTAACTTATAAAGAACAATGTTTTATGTTGGGAACTGAGCTGGCACCTCAAGTATTTGATTCTTAAGAGGTTAGCCTGCTCGGGCAATTGGAAAAATATACATATTTTAAGAATTTCGTTATTATAGTTCCGTTATTGGTTTATAACTTATAAAGACCAATGTTTTACTTTGGGAACTGAACTTTCACCTCGATTACTTAATTCTTAAGAGGTTAGGCGGCTGCTCTGACAACAGGAAAAACATGCATATTTTAAGAATTTTGTTACAGCAAGACGATGGAATGAATTAAAATTCGAAAAAAGGTCTTTCATTATACAACTAGCGAACATTTTCTAACCTCTTTGCTAAACAAAATGGCAGCTGCAGTTTTTCTTGGATGTAGGGCTGTCCTTCCACCGGTTGAAGGATTGTTCATAGGGCTAGCAACGCCAGTAATTTTTAACAAAATTTAATTTGATTGTATACAAGAACAGATACAGAGAATATAACGCAGGAATTTGTTTTTAATATTTAGATTTTTGCAAACGGTGAAAAGCAAATTTTTTTTCCAACCCAAAATTCTTCAAGAAGCAACACGATCTCAGGAATACTGTACAAAATATTAGGCAATACAATGTAAAACTCTTAATAGATAATGCAATTTTAAATTAAAATTTGAAATCAATCAGTGAAAAAGTTTTAGAGACGAATTCAGCATATGTGAAACACATAACCAAAGCTTTCCTAAATTATTAAAGAGAGCGCAGGTTATTTTTATACTTTCACTGAATTTTCAAAATTAACCACCTTCACTTTTTATTTTCAACAGACCTGTGAAGAAGGTGCGCAAACTACCATCCACCTGGCTGTTGATCCAGCACTTGAAAAGACTACTGGTAAATATTTTGTTGATTGCAAAGAGGCAACCATTGTAAAAGAAGGCCTGGACAAAATGTTGGCTAAACGAGTGTTTGATATTAGCGAAGAAATAGTTGGCATAAAATATTGAAATACTCCTATTGTATTTTCTTAGAAGTATTAAAAACTTTTGTACAGTCTTCAAAATTAAAAATATGACTTCGCATCACTTACTTTTTTATATATATTTACTATTTAATATATAATAAAAACAAACGTGTTTCGTAATCATCAAAATTCAATATTAATAATCTTAATAAATTTTGATGTCTGTAATAAGCCTGAATTAAGGTATTGAAATATTTTTTCCATTATAGTGTGTGCTTTTTCACTTATTTTTATAACATTTTGTTGCAAATTAGTATCACCTTAATTATTCAAGTTTTTAGTCTGAAAACTTCAACCAAAGTAATTTTTTTTTCTTTACATGTTTCTAAGTATATGTGCACTATCTTACCACAATGTAAATTGGTATATGTTGTTAGTAATCATCCATATGTATATGTTGGTAATCACACATACCCTGCACAATGCTGTCCACTTGTATTTTATTAAAAAATTCAAAAACTTATTTTGCTTAAACTAAAATACTATAGCCCAGGTTGGGCTATGGGAATATTTTATTTAAATTGAAAGCTGATTTTCATTGTCATAAGATTGCTCTAAGTTTTTACAGTGCAAGAGTAAGAAAAAAAACTTTATTATTCTTATGATTATTGTATAAATAAAATTAATAATATATATTTATTTAAATGATTTGTGAATATTTCTCTGGGTTAATTTAAAATATAGAAATTCGAAATTGTCTCGAAAATTTCAATAAATCGATGTCGTTAGAAAATGTAATTCATGTCATGACTTAATAAGTCTATACAAATAAAATTAGTCGACTGAAAAATATAATTCAATAACATCCCCATTGTAGTAGAAAATTTTAAAAGAAAAGTGTTACGAAAACTTTAAGGGTTGGTAAACCCACGTGTTAAATGTCATGTATCTAAATGTGTTGTGTCGCCATGTAAAGATAGCTCGCCAATTTGGCGAACGCTTCTTAATGTTTGTGTTTATAATTACTTTGTTCGTTGAGGATGCGCTATAGTGAGCATCCTGTAATAAAAAACTTGGATATCAACTAAAAATATACCGTTCTTTCGTTTGTTGAGGACATTCTATGGTGTATTGTCCTTTATTAAAACCAATCGTTAAATTTACAGTCCATTCATATATCGTCATAAACACAATCTTTTTTTTATAACTTGTTGACTTTTTACCTAAAATTTTTACTAGTTTTTTTTGTTCATAAAGCTTCAATAAATTTTTGCACTTATAATACATAAGTTTATCATCAAAACAGATCTCCCTCTCCTGTTAGAACTGACTCTGACATAAAGTTTAAAAAAAAAGTAACAAAAACCAAAAAATATGGTTATGTTACGTCAAACTAAAAATAAATACCTAAAAAAATAACACAACATGCACATGTCAACAAATCAAAATGGTACTAAAAACTGATGCAAAAACAAGAAGAAAAAAGAAACATCACTGGGACACTTCCGGGATTATGATATCCCAATTTATCTAGAGATGAATAATTAGTCAGGGAGTGCGAGCTATAATGAAAATAGTAATTACTACGCAATTGCTAAGAGTGAAAAAGTTCAAATTGTAGTATATCTTAGTAGCACCAACATTCTACTAGGTAATGTGAAAAACAAGGTGTAAGATCATGTTCAATCCCATGCTTAAACCTGGACTAATGGCGTAATCTTAAAAGCACTATTTGAAAGGGGCACTCTATTGGGATATTCAAAGTGCAGAAAAAATATATTTAAAAATTTTTAAACTTTTGCACCCATTTAAATAACTCTATAATAGATCACGGGTAATTTTTTTCTTACGCCCTAAGCAAGCATCTCTTCCCAGTTAGTGATTCCTATGTTGTTGTAAAAGCCATGTGAGTCCCATAAATAATGAGGGTAAAGATTAAGTTGGATATTTTCTCCCTGGTGATGTTTAGAATTTTAGAACATAGCAATGTAAAAATTATCAGTAAAATAACAATGTAAAAATTATTAAAGTCAAGAACATATGGAAATTGGCATGTAGATTTTAAAACTGCAAATTGGAAAAATTAACCATGAATTTTGATTTTAAAAAAAATTATGTTGATGTATGTAAAAGTATCAAGTAAACAAGACATGCCTTTGCACTTAATTTAAATTTTATTTTCTCAAATGATGTATACAATAAAACACTGTAAGCTGCCGAAAGCACTTAAATTATATCTATATTTATAGTTTCTTTATCATTTTAAATAAAGCTATAAGCATCTTCATAAAAAAAAAGCAATTATTCAAAAATATAAACTTCACAAATAAAGAGTAATAATAAAAAATAAACCGACCTTTAAGACCAGTGCAAAACATTTAAATCACAACAGAGGAACATAAAGCTATAACAATTGACATTTTAAAAATGATTACCAGAAACTGAAAAATTTGCTTATCTGACAACTTACATTTAAAAATAGCTTTGGAAGAGAATGAGACAAGATAAAAACTGGACAAATGCGAAAGAAAATAATTTAAAATACACCGAGTTTAGATGATCTTAACTAGAAATAACAATTAAAAAGAATAAACTACATAAATCACTAACTATTCATAAATTTTAAAACTGAACTGCAATTTTTAAATATATATTTCTTCTTTCTTAAAGTAGACTGCTATTCCAAGCAAGAAAATTGTTTCGTGTCTCTTCCACTGTATTTACAAGCAGGGTTGCCAGTATTCCATTTTTTTTTTAACCGGCCACACCAGCGTGCAGACAACTGAACTCCAATGGTAATGGTTTAACAATAAACATGAGGTGAACATTGTAAATGCATAAAGCGATTCGGAATGAAAGAGTCAATTAAGAATCATAGACACTATATCATACATAAGGATTGAATGTCCAGTTCTTTTGTTTTAAGCAGAAATTTCATTGTCTACAACCTCCTCCAACGTTATAGACAGAGAGCAGCTGGATAGAAAGCTGCAATTAAACCAGCAGAAAACTTCGATTGCCACGAGAAGGAATGATTGCAGATGAGGAAAGTGTCTGCGTAGAGGCAGTTGTAGATAATTTTTATTTTTCTATAGATGCATTTTATTTATTTTTTTATACTTTTTTTTCATTTAAGGAAGTTGTCAGAAAGGGGATGCTGGTCCGATGCATGAATAGTCTTTCTGAACAATTGGAGTTTTCTGTAGTGGATTAATGAGTTCACTCTCTAAACACAACAACTGCTTTATTTTTTCTTGAGGGTGAAGAAGCCTTTTTTCTTGTGCTCATCCTTCTTTTCACCGGCTGGGAGGGTTTGAGAGCGTGATGGTCCCGCAGAGCCTTCACTGCCAAAAGCAGCTTGTAATCGCTGTAGCCAAGTGTTCATTTCATCCTATAGTCAGAAAAATTCAATGCAAGGGGATGAGAGTAAGAAAAATTACTTTTAAAAAGAAAGCTAAATGATATTTAAGATCACCAAATCTTTTTTTTTTCTTTTACAAAAATTAATATTGTGTAGTTTATTAGCCAACTTCAGTCGCTTATGATTGAGGGATTCAAAACTGTTTCAGTTAGAAAAAAAACTATAAGTAAATGAAATTTATTAGTTGCTCACAGAGGACCATTACGCTGCTTTACTTAACCTCTTCATTAACTCTGTCAACATACAGGATATCTGCTAAATTTAGAGTTTTTAAATCCATGACTTCTATCAAAAACTTTTCATGACTCGTGCAGGTTAATATTTTATTACTCAATACAGTCAAAAGAAGATTGTGATGAGTGCAACTTTTTCCCGATGAGGGATCTTTTTAAATCACACAAATTTGGATTCTGATGAAGGATTTTAAAATTACAGGAATGTGGATCACGATGTGTGATTTTTAAATCGTACAAATATGGATCGCAATGTGTATTTTTTTATGTGATGTTAATACAAACTGATATGTGTGATTATAAATTTGCACAAATACGGATCACAGTGGTTGATTTTTACATCACACAAATACAGATCACAATATGCTATTTTTAAATCATGCAAATACAAATCGCGATGCGGGATTTTTAAATCCCCCACTAAGGGCTCCAATACCATGACAAACTGGGAGTTTCTATGATTTTTCAGCATTTATCACTGAAAATCATGACTTTCTATGACATTTTTCAATCAAGGTCGAACAATGAATTTCTATGATTTAGGTGAGTGGATACCCTGTTATATGTGGACCTTTGCTTCTAAAAACACACTATAAGAAAATTTATAGTTCTACTCTCACTGAAACATTCCTGGACGTTTTAGATTACTGGGGATTGCTTGATGCAGAACATTTAAGTCATTTGGGTAGAATTCCACTTAAACAGAAGTGATTTTCAAAAAATGACGCAAAATCTACATGCTCGAAAACATAAATAATTTCAAATATTATATAATTAGTTATTCTAAAAACAATTTTATTTCTTTTAACTTAGTACAGTAGAGAACCATTTATCCGGTATCCAGATAACCGGGAAAAATTTTGCTTGATTTTCCCGCCATTTTAAACTAGAACGATTTTAAACTAGAATGAAAAAAGCGGAAATTGGACTCATCCTTGAAGTTGAGTAGAGGAAAATGTAAGGAAGGGGAAANTCTCTAGTCCATCTTCAAACATCTTGTGACAAATCCTATTTTTTCTTCTTTGCAAGCACAGAATATAAGTTCTGAATATATTCCCTTCCAGTTTCTCAGATGTTGATACCCAATTTTTTTTTTTTAAAGTTAGGAGTACCTTTCTTTTTTCTCTACTTTATGCATTACACTTTTTCTTTGTACTCCGGGTTCGATAAAACATCGATTAACGACACTTTTTGGTCGATCCAGAAAACCGGGAAATTCAGATATCCGGGATAGCGATGGTCCCGAGCATCCCGGATAATTGGTTCTCTACTGTAGTTCAATAACCTGTATGAAGCTTTTAAATTCATATTTACTTAGTATTTAAAAATATACTTATCAGGAACAGTCAGATAAACATATGTGTACCTTCATATGTATGGCAACGTAGTAGTCAAGTAAAAACTCATTGTATTACGAATATTTAATTTTATATCTATTTAGTATAGGTTATAGGTAATATTTTAATTAATTGCTTCATGTTAAGTCACATACATACATTTAATAACTTTGAATTTTTTTCTTTCATAATTCTGAAATTTTAATCAAAAGAAATAGATATTTCCTTATAAATGTTAGATTCTTCTCAAGTATTATTTATTTCGCGCAGTTTGCATAATTAAAGTAGTGTTAAAACTGCGATTCAATTCAGTATTACATTGTGCTTAGATAAAACTTCATATTTTTAAAAATTCATTTTCTTTTTCTAAATAATTATTATATCTATTCATCATTATATTTAAATTACCTATAATATAACAATATACATGTTTGCTCTTACTTTATGTGCAATTTAGCATTTGAAATATTTATATTCTTTCACTTAGTTAAATCAGAAAGCAATATATGTACCAAAAATAATTAGCTCCTGGCAGTATAATTCATATTTTGTTAATCTTATTATGACATAAGACAGTAAAATAGAAATTAGGAAATTTATATTTCAGTAGTGAAAAAGTTAAATTCAAATTATAACACAAAGAAAGCAAAATCTAAAATTATTTTTAATAAATAAGAAATGTAAAAATTTTCTTTCGAAATATGATATACAACTATAAAATGTGAAACAATAGATACTTACATCATCTTTAGCTTGGAAAAGATATTCAGCACCATTAGATAATCTAAAAATAAACAATTTAGTCAAAATTAGTAATATATAATTTTTCCAGCACAAAAAGTGTTCCATCTTCTTTCTTTAAAAAGGTTTTTATTTCCAATTTTAAGATTTCTCAGAACTTAAAGCAAATTTATTTTTAAATTGAACTTTTTTCTTCAAAAGATCAGAAAGTAGAAACTTTTACTTCCTTTAAACAATTCAAATTGAATACAATATATTAATGAAAATTTTGAAATACATTTTAAAAATAAGGATATTTTCTTAACAAAAGATTTACTATTTTAAAGGTGTAAACATTAAAATTAGCACTCAATTTAGTTTACAGTTAACTTTCGAATGAAACTTAATATAATAATTCAGGTAATCTTTTCGTTAGAAAAGCATGTGTTGTCAAATCACTTAGTTTATTTATACAGATAGAATAGTTTGAAAAAAATCTCACGTGCAGCAACTAGCAGGATGGGGGAATACATGAAAATTTTAAAAAGTTTATTAATTTAAGAAAAAAAGGATTAATTAAGAAAAACTCATTTTTCAAAAGCAAAAAAATTAACAAGTTTTTTTTATTTATTAAGTCTCTAAAGGCATTAATGCGATTTGACTGCAATTCAAGTAATAGTACAAGGGTAAATTGAAGTTGAAAAAGTTAAAATTATTGTTAACAAGTTTTATACACTCAAAACATTATCAGATTATATAGTGAAAAGTTCATAAAGAAAGAAAATCTAGATCTAGATTTGTATTCACACTCATTAGAGATCTAGATTTGCATTCACATAGATTAAGAATTTTTCCTTTCCTGACATTTTTGATCAAATCTATGATATTTCTAAGCTTAAACTGGGTCGCACTTTCTATGATTTATTGAATTAATCAAAATTTCCTGGCATTTATAATTTTTAAGAAATAACACCAGTTCGGGTTATATAATTCCTAGGGTTCAACTGTATTAAATATGTTTCAACAAAAAGCAAACATTGAAATTATGATTTTCGTATTTTTGAAACAAAACACAATATATTTAAACTATCAGATAAATTTTATTTAGAAAGTTTGTATATGAAATTATTACTTAAGTCTAAGAACGTGTTTCCTTTTAGTATAATCTGAAGGAACTTCTGCAGTGCCCCCTCTGAGATCAATGGGCTGTTCATTTCTATAGTAATTTTCAGGCTCCTGTGAGGAAAAGTAAGGAACAATTAAAGTTTACACATCATACAAGTCACTGAAATAGTTTATTTGAATAACAAGAAGGCACTCACCTGTTTGTAATGCCTTTGGTCCTTATAAGCGAATAATTTTTTGCCCTGAAGAACAATGTATATTTTGTCCCATGATCTACAATGCAAAAGTTAAACATAGTAAATTATGTTACATAAAAAATAATTGCAAGCAAATAAATACTTTTAAGACTTAATTCATAATATTATAAAACTTTAATTTTTAATAGAAGTTAAATATTCTGTATGTATATAATGACAAAACATCACACTTTAATTTTGTGTAGATAAATAGTTGATTCTCTGAAATCACTGAACATGATTTAACAACTTTGAACAACATGATTTAACTGAAATGCGAGATACACATCTTCAAGTCCAGTCTACAAGCTTTGAAAATGCAAAAGACAATAAATCTATTCAATCACAGTTTTTACTCCTTGACACGCACTTGATTCAGTAAGCACTAAACAGTCAGAATTTTTATTTTCATAACAGTATAATATTTGACTTTCACAGATTATTCTCTTTGTAGTCTAAGTCTATACATATATGCATGGTATATGCTAGGAGTTATCAAATATGTACTCTAAAGAAACTTGGATATCCAAAATAAATATGACTCCAGAGAAACGAACACAACGTTTATTCAACATAGACAGCACAAGAGGGAATAAAAATATAACAAAATATGAGGAAGAAAATAATTGGCACGGCGCCATCTATTGATATAACTTTAAACATAAATTTTAGACATTATTTAACAGTAGTGGCACAGCATAAACTTCACATTAGATACTGATCAATGATCTTCACATTAGATACTGATCAATGATCTTCACATTAGATACTGATTAATGATCTTGCTTAAAATATTTCGTCTATTATTTATCAGTTATGCACATATCTTCAAGGATACAAATCAGACAGAATGCAATATAATAATTTCAAAATATTTTTAAAAGTCTACTTTATGATAGCATTTCAAATATAAATTAATATTTGGTATACTTATAAGAGCAAAAATATCCAAATCACATTTTGAGATGGTTTAAATACAATTTATCCTTTAAGCAAGAGTATCAAAATGGAAAAATTAATTTATACTCTTACATTTTTGCAGATAATTGTAAAACTTAAATCTCATTATCTTGAGAGATTAATTTTAAATCTATCTCGCTAAAATTTTATTTTGCTAAGCACAAGGAAGTTTTTATCTAGCTATGACCCTGGTTAAACTGATATATATTTTCCCCTACTTTATTACTATCAATGAGCATCAAAAACAGTGAAACAACCAGTACTCACAATATCAAAAATTAAAAAATCATATTTGTGCTATTTTATAAGAACTTTCAGCAATGGCATGGTGTGTTATTGAAGTGACAATTCAAGAGTCATTAATTTTAAAACAATTTCTCATATAGTCTACCCAAAGAACCCTTAATAAGTTTAATTTTTATAATTGGATAAAAAAGTGGAAAATCCCATAACTGGAATCGCCAAGTCTTCGGCAAGTAGGGAAAATAAATTTTTCTAGGTAAAGTCCTTAAGGTAAACAAACATCAATTTCAATCAACCTATAAATCCGTGGTTTACCAATCGCTATTGTTGCGTCATAAAAACGTACCACTAATTCCAATCATGTATTTAAGTTAGAAATAATTTCTTGATTCACTCTATTAGCGACGATTCCACAGTGAATCTGAGCAGTTTTGTCAATCGTTTTTCTGGCAGTTACTAAAATGGATTTTCACTTGGCTTTTAAAATCTCAAAATTTTAAGGCACTGTTATTTTGTACAACAAACATCGAATCTCACATTTCGCACTCTTATTTATGATTTACCCACAATTACATTTTTGAAAAAGTAAAAATAAATTTTTTTTGATTGTTATAAAGCATCCCAAAAAAGACCCATACCCTTCTGGTACATTGACGTCCTGATATCGAACTTTTTACTGTAATAATGAAAGCCGTTGATAGCATAATTCAACTTTCTTTTCTTTATAGCTATAATTTAGTGCAATACTATGTCAATTCAAAATGCTCTATTCTTGAAAAATAATAAAAAAATGCTTTTATCTATTTATTTACTAGATAAAACACTAGGTCACCATAAAAATTGTTTTATTTAACTAAATTTTTATGATAACCAGACTTAGATAAAATGAAAAACTTTCTGGGAATACATATCAATCAAGAAGCTTTCTGCAAGCAATTTATTAACTCTTGTTACCAGTTCCAACCCTTCTGTTCCCAACTAATCGAAATTTGTTCAAAAATCACTGATTTTCTTCATTAGTGTTTAAAATTTTATAATACTCTATATTAATTATTAAACATACCAACATATATTTCTTTAAATTTAGTAGTTTTGTCAGAAATGGATCTGCAGAATTGAAAATATATGATAAATCTATCACTGCAACATCTTCCTTTGTGTTTTTTAAACTGCAACTTTAAAGCAGTCTGTTCAGACTTAATGTCTCCTAATTTCGCTCAAACCTTTTTATAAGCTCAAGAATAATATTATTTATTTTTTTTTTGTTTCCTTTTACTGAATTTCCAATAAATAAATCAGAATTTTCCAGAATATTTTTTTTGTGGAAAATATTGACTAAGGGGTAGAATAGGAGAATTTTGACTTTTTAATACAATTGTAACAAATTTTCAATGAACAGAGTCACTCATTCATGTATAGTATTTTAAGCTTATCTGTTGATAACTAATATAATCCTATATGTAATAAGTTTTAAAATAAAACAATTACCTGCTGCTTGCTCTTTTGGTAGTTGATTCCCATTCTTGCTTACGTCCTAACAAGCCTTCACATTGAACCTCCTCATCAGGGGAGGTAGCTGTTGGACTTCCTTTTTCTGTAGTAGAAAAAGATTACATGAGACACTTATAATAATTACTCTATGAAAAAAACATTAATTTTATTAATTATCATACTAAATGCCTTAATCTCTCAAATGAAAATCAAACTTTAACTGTAAACAGAAGGTTTCAATTGGCTTATTATTAAGAATAGATTTGAATACTTGAGTGTTTTAAGAAGTTTTATATCGCTCTTTCAGTATTTATAGATAGATATTTTTGTGCTCATTTATTTTTTTAATCATAAATAGTAAATTCATATGCTTCTTGGAAACTCTGCATGGTTGCTAAGATTTATTTATTTTCTCATTTGTTAATTCAATTTATTTCTGTTAAAATGGCACATTTTTAATTTACTTTTTAGTATGAATTCTATGAAAATATTTTATTAGAAGTATAGACAAGATCTTTCTCACAAGGTATCTTAAATTTAAAGCATCACTAACAGTTGAGAAGTGCAAAGATAAGTAGAATTGGAAAAAAAATGGTAGTGTGGCAAATACTAGTTGAAATTATTTAAAATTATTGCCATAATGTATCGCCACAAAGAATGAATTATAAAGATTTATTAGACTATGTAACACTTGATAAAACTATCTTGAGAGCCCCAAACCACTGTAACCAAAATGCCTCAAGCTTTTCATCATTCAAAATCTAAACTCAGTCCATCACCATGATTTGAAGAATTCAGCCACCAAGGTCACCATTTATAGCCACCACCTTTTACCAACCGAATAAAGCATTTACCAAAACTATCTTCATCATCACCAGTGGATTTCTTTTTTCGCCAGCTACTGAACTGTGATTTGGATCGCGACCTTTTTTTCTTGTCCTTATCAGGAGAAGGGGCTTATGAAAGGCATAAAAAATTGTGTTATTTTTGTGAAAAATCTTTTTTTTAAGTTAAAGGCTACATTAAAAAATATTTATTGAAAAGAGTAAATTCCAACTTACTGCTTGGTGCTGATTGAGATTCATGGGGGAGACTGGATGAAGTAGTTGCTGTGACAACAGATTGAAAAGATTAACAAAGGATTATTAGCTTATCATGGAAATTAAACTTTGAACTAATAAACATAACTAGTTTTCCATAGCTAATAATTAAGAATTCAATAACATCAATTACTCAGAAATACTGGCAAAGCTAATTATTTGTAATATTTATAAATAAGTTTAATATTAACGTCCATTAAGCTCAACTCTTTCAGAACAGTGATCACATGTGTGTGGTCTCCCTTCATGGCATCATGTATGAAACAAACCTTTCTGATTCTAGAAGCCCAAGATAACATGGAAGTGATCTCAATTCCATACTCTTATATTAGTATGTAAACATACTTTTTAGTATGTATAAACTAGCATGTGAGCTAGGGATAGAACTTTTTCCTTCTGCCGTCATGAAGAGGTTAAATATGTCACGCTGTTCGAATTTACAAAAATTTTAATATACTAAAAATTTTTTTTTACAGAAGGATTATCTGATGTGATTTTTCTATTTTGTCTAGCCAAAATTATTTTATTCCTCATCTATGATGTAACCAATTGGTGGCAATACTTGATGAATGTAAAAACAATATTACACTGGGAATGAAGGGAATTTTGGTTTAAAGAGGTTCAGATAGTCAAGTTTTCAAGCTTTTTACATAGTATTACAATTCTCAATTACTTGAAAATATATTAATCCTATGTTATAAAAATATCAATCAATTACCTCAAATAATATATATATTTGCTAACTCAATTAGGAATATTTTTAAAACAATATTATGTTGTCACACATCTTAGAAAAAATTCACACAAAATGTTTTGTTTGAAACTGAAAGAAATATTTTAAAGAAAATGTTTTCTTTTTCAAAACTAAGAACAGCAATTAAAAATTAGGAGGGTTTTCTTAGAATTTAAAATTATACTTGATGAGCGAAATAATTTTAACTTTAGCAAAAACATTAAAGCATACCAAAACTACTTCATAATTTTTATGAATCAGCCAACTAAATAATAAAGACAAATTAAAGCTTAAAAGCAAAAATGAAATTAGAATACTTTAGGGTGCATTTTTATGCTAACATGCCCGCATGCTAACAGGATATTCCTATAACTATTTTCATAAAAATAACTTGACCCTAGCAATACAAAACATGCAAATTAAATCAGGAAACCAATCTTTAAAAACAAATTCACAATTAAATACAATATTTGTTTCAATATTCTTAAATATTTACCATATACAATTCTAATATGTAGTTTAAAAAACAATTTAACAAACTAATATTAAAATTTGGACTCCACAAAACTTAAAACAAATGAAGCAATACCTGTCTTTTTCGTTTGAGCAGTACCAGAAGTAGCCTTCTTAACAATAGGAGAAGCCTTTTTCTTCACTATGTATGAAATGAAGTATAAAACACATGCACTCATGCAGAGAAAACAGAAAAACATGCACCATGCTCAAAGACAAAAAGATTTCTCAACAAAAAGATAAAGCCCATTAAGTTTATTTTATTTAGAAAAGTCATTTAATGTAACAAAAGTTTAAAAAAACTGATAAACCAAACCGAAAGAAGCTGTTAAAAAGTTTGAGAAATTCAGCTAACATAAAAGAAATTGTTAAAGAATTTCGAAAATAAAAAGTATAATATGTTAGATTTTCAAAAGAAAAGTATAGTTTACAGTCCTGAATGTGATTGCCTTCAATTTTTTTTCTAAGTATATTGGTTTTATTTGTTGCTGTTTGTTGTTTCTAACCCCCAAGAGGTCCATCCTAATTAGACCAATTCCATAAGTCCAAAAATGTCCAGAAAGTCTAAAAACAGATGAGGTTTTGAAAAAACCTCGTCGATCTTAAAATCGATGCAGTTTAGAATATGCTCGGGCGAAGCCTGAGCAGTCTTACATTTAGTGCAAAGTCCAAAAGTCTTTTGCCCCTGAACATACGAGAGACACCTCAAGTGACCACTTGCAAAGCGAGATAAACAAGTCTGCTGGCTTCTAGGTCCCTCAAAAAGCAAGGCACTTCCAGGTCGTTTTCTGAAATACCAACTATGCGGAGGAGGAACCCTCCAGAGGTCCATAAACATTTTTTTGCACTCTGAAAAGACCTCGTTGAAAGTGGAAGGTAGATCTGGCTGTAGAGGTTCCAAAGAAGCATCTTTAGCCAGTGAGTCCGCCATCTCGTTACCTTTGATTCCAACGTGTGATGGAATCCATTGGAAGTGTACCCCAAAGTCCGCTGAGAGCCTGAAGAGCATCCCCAAAATTGAAGCCGCAGCCCTGTCTCCAACATTCATCCAGTTCTAAGGTGTTGGATTGAAGATTTGCTATCCGTCAGTATCCATATATGCTTAAAGTCAGGCTCAACAATATTCTCAACATGTCTTAGGCCATTTTCAATCGCAATAAGCTCAGATCGGTTTTATTTCTTTATAACTTATTAAATAAAAAACAATGTTTTTTTCTTCTAGTTTTTGTTTTTTCGTAACATAAAAAAGAAAATTCTAAAATAAATCCAAATTTGACTGCTTTTTAAATAACTTAAAAATCTTGCAAAATATTAAATGCAAATAAAATTCAAAGCTGTATTATAATATAAAAATTACTACTTAAGTATTTCTGGTATCTATAATAATTTTTCTACCACTTTATATAGCGATTTTATATAAATTAAAGCTAAAGATTAATATTTGTATAGATTTCCGAAAGGATATTTTAAATAAATTCTTTGCAGGAACAAAAATTGTAAACTTACCTTCTTGCATAGTTTCTTGATCACCACTAACCGATAATGCTTCCTTTTCTGGGGATTTTTCACCATCAACTCTAAAAAATTTAAGATTTTTCTTTCAGAACAATAATTACATTAAAGGCCAGTGCAAAAATTAAACACAGGTTTTTTCCAAAAAATACAAGCCATTTTTTTTTTTTAAATCATCGATGTCATTTTTTTTTTTTCGTACCTTTACTGCAAATTTGAATTTTATGAGTTTTAAACAAATAATTTGTTGGTTTTCTAACTTTTTTAACCATTTAACTTTAAGTCTTTTTACCTAGTATCTCACAGTTTTTTCAAGCAGCCTTAATAAATAAATATTTAGGTGCATTTTTCACAACCACTAGTTTTAAGCTTTCTTTCGAAATATGTTTACTTTTTGTGCTTAAACTAGCAAATTTTGACTTTTTGAGTGTAACTCAATCTGTTGAAGTTACAAACAATTTGCTTTGTTCTTGGCGATTCAAATATATACGAAAATAGCAGCTAGAACAAATATCTTCCCTGCTGTTACTTCTGAGCAAAAAAAGTTAGATCTTAAGGGAAGAAAAAAATTCATTCAGTTAAATTAAAAATAATTTGCATATTATCGATACACTATATTTAGAACAAATGTTTTTTTTCTTCTTCAAACGAAACATAAAATCCATGAAAGACTTTAATTGATTAACATAATTTTTGATGAATATAATGTAACTGTATTTAGCACCTACTTGCTTCTTTTTTATTTCAAACAATGATAAACAATTTCAAAAAGTATCCAAAAGAATAATTAAAAATATTTAATGTGTAACAGAAAGAAAAAATACAAAAAATTCCAATTTTGAAGCAGCACTAAAACCAAACTCTATGAAAACAAACATAAAAATTGTAGCTTGTGTAATAAGACAAACAATACATTGTAAATAAAAACAACTATCCTATTGTAAGAGACTAAAAAAATATTTTTTAAAGTTACCTGTCTGCTGCAGGTGTTTCTTGTGGTGGTGGTTCTAGGGCAGCTAATCTAGCTAATTCTTCTTGCCTTAGTCTTTCAGCTTCTTCCTCCTCCTTCCTTCTGAAATCTTTCAACTCAAACTATAAAGTAAAATTAAAAATTATTCAAGTAAATTTTATCAGGTAACTATTGAATAACTATTATAAAAACTTTAACCTAGAGGCATATGCAGTATTTTTTTACTGAATTAAGTCTCGATTTTTTCTACTTTATAAATATGCAGGCAATGTTTTTTTTAAGAATAATAAGCTATTATGAATCCTAGGAATACTACACAATGTATATTTAAAGAAACTTACAGTTGTCATTCTTTCAAGGGCTGCAAACCTTTCTTCTTGTGCTGCAGCTGACTTTTCAAATGCTTCATGTTTTTTAATTAGCTGCTCTACATCATCAATTGTATGCTGAAAAAAATTTTACATTATAGCAGAATTTACTAACATATAACAATGTAAGAAAAATCACAGAAAAAAACTAATCCTTTTCAAACTTGTGGGAAATTTAAGTCACTTTTAGTGTTAACGAACAAACCTAAAAAATTAAGAAAAAAATTAATTCCAAGATAAATAAGTTTCCCAAAATTTTCTTACAGGAGTTATAAGAATAATAAAATCAATCCTAAATTCATAAGGAAAGAAAGTAATGTCTAAAATTGAAACAAAGTTGAAAACCCATTTAGCACATTTACTATGCATTGGTATACACTAAACTAGGGGTGCATATCCATTTTGAGTGAAGGGCCACATGCACAGCAGATTGACCAATGAAGGGTTGCATGCCAAAATTTTGGACAGACATATTGACAGCAATGGTAGGTAGTAATTGTTATATAAAAATAATTGTTCTAGGCACTAAATTCTTTTTGTCAGTTAACCTTATAGTACATTTAAATACTTTCAATTATTTAAAATTAGAATATCGAAATTTTAAAAACCAAGCGGAAATGCGTAGCAATAACTTCCGAAAAAAGGATCAAAAGTCATTAGATTTTCCATGAAATTTGCTCAAATAAAGCATTTCATAGCTTTCAAAAATCGCGATTTCAGAAACTACGTGAAAATGGGTAGCAATAAATACAGAAAAGAAATTGGATTTACGAGGAAATCGGTACACACTAAGAGCGTCAAAAGTGATAACTAAAATTTGAAATTCATATATTGTAATAATGACGTATTAAAAATATTGGGATTCTCAAAGCTATGTGTAAATCCATAGCATTAAACATCGGAAAAAAACGACCAAAAAACTGCAATGATTAATATTAGGTGAGTCAAAAACTTAAATCTGTAAATTTCTCAGTTTCAAATTTTTTTTCTTAAAATTTTTTTTTTGTTTTGTTCAGATTGCGGCCGCGGACCACACATCGAGGGTTGATGGGCCGCAGGTTGTGCACCCCTACACTAAACAGAGAAAAGAATAAAACATGTTTTCACAAGAACAGCTGATTTTAAGAACATACACAAGACTCTTAAATGACTAGCCTGAGAATTAAGGTGCGTTCATATGCATATTTGCAAAATATCTCCTAAGACTAGAAAGCCTGCACACCGCTGGAACAAGAACCAGGTGTGTTTTTTTTTTTTTTTTTTTTGCATTTGTCAACACACAAACACTAAATATAAATCAATAAAACTTTGCACTAGAGCATAAATTTATTCATCATTCATAAAAGTTTAAGACAAAAAAAACAAAAGCGTTTCAGTAATTTAACTACTGCCATTTAATCTAACATTAACTTTATATGAAAATTGCTTTATGTACTCGAATTAAAAACTCTGTAAATTGATCTTACAACCATGGATTAGTTATTTATTTCGTTTTAATATAATTAAAAAGATATTTTATTAATATTATTTATGAGAAGTATTTAATGTTCTTTAACATTATTCACAAAAATATCAAAACAAAAATTCAATTTAAGAATGATTAAGAAAAATTATTTGAATAGTTTGTAATAAATTATGTTAAGAATTTTAAAAAAGAAATCAATATAAAATTTATTACATTAGGTTTTTAATTAACACTAAATATTTTATAGTTCAACAAAAAAAAAAACATTAAATATTTTATTTAACAAAATACTAATATAGAGAAAGCATGGAAACATTTTACTTACTCCTAATTCCTGGCTAAGCAAATATGGTTCTTGTGCGACTAACCATGCTTCTGCAACAGCAGCATCTCTAGCAAACTGGTACACCTCCAATACTAAAACCGAAACAAATATTAGTAACAACCATATTTGGAATTTTTTTTTACAACAGCTTGATTTTAAAAGAAAAACCGATATGTATTACGATATATATTACACATAACACTTACTTAGCTGCAAGTGCTCCCAACGTTCTTCCCATCGATTCATCATTGAACTCCTTTGATTTGTCAAGGATAAGAGCCTTTCTTTGATCTAAAATAAATTAATTTTAAGTAAATCAAAAATGTTATCAAAGTGTTAAAAATAATTTTAATAAAATAGACTAACTTCATTAGATGCATAATGGTTCCTGGAAAGAAGTTCTTTTCCCAAGTTGATACAAGCTGAAATATTATCTTCTCTAGCATCTATTTCAGCCTTCAGACTCTGGTGATTGTTCATTAAGAGTTCAACACCTGATACATCTCTGAAATGGACACAAAGTGAATGAGTTTTTAAAATACAATTTTTTAGTCAAAATTTTGGAAAAGAAAAAGTAATAAAGAACTTAAAAAACTTGCCAACAATATTCTACTGCATTAAAGTATTAAGCTTCACATTAATGCATTATTTAGATTTCATTAATGTGTTCTATGTATACTTTTCAGTATTATCATTTCGCTATGCATATGAATTTGTGTTAACAAAATAGACTTAAATTGCACAAATAGGATATTTTTAAAATAATAAATAAAAGCACTAACTGCTAATTATTTCCACTTAAATATTTATTGGAAATGTAAGATTATATATACTTTATATTAAAAGATTTATTACATATAGTTTCAAAAAGATTCATTTAAGTCGCCCATTAATAAATACTTTCTCTCAAGCCTATCTCATAAAAGGTTGAGGACAACTTCATATCAATGTAATAATATTTTCATATCACGGATATACAAAAATTAAGAATATCAGCCATCAATTTTGCATGTACCAAATTGTTTAGTCTACAAAAATCTCATAACAATAAAAATTATTTTATTTCATTTAGATTTTTGATTAGAAAACTAAACACTATTTTCAGATTCCATAGTAACTTTGTTGAATGAAATATTCCTTTCTTTAAAAACTTATATCAATTATTGCAAAAAACCATCACATTTTATAATAGAACAATTGTGAAACTAAGTAGGGGAGATTAGGGTGACTTGATCCCTTGGGAGACTTGATCCCCAGGTCTTAAATCAAAACTGATATGTAATTAAATTTTTTACACTGGCAACACTCATAAAGTTATTCTTTATCAACAAATCTGGCAACAAGATTTCATTCAGCCCTTTTTATTTTGATTGTTAAGATGGAATTTTTGATTTCTTAAAATTAAATCTTCTTTTGAGTAAGTAGTTTGATTCATTTAATTTTTGTTACATATAATTCAAATAATAATCTTACTGATATAATAGACTATCATAGTTTACTGCTTAGTTGATGCTATTTAAAACTAAAATAGTTTGCTTACTTTTGGTTTAAGAATAATTTTTAGAAAACATATGCATAAAGGGACACTTGATCCCCATAGTATGGGGAGACTTGATCCTAGGGATCATGTGTCCCCAGGATTAATGTANACTTATATTAGGTTGTAAGATGTTAGTTTAAGCAGGACTGCTAAATTTTTTTTGCCGGCTATTTATTATTTATTGCTAGCTTGGTTTTTATGGTCATAAATTGTTTTTTTTGGTATTAATTGTTAATTTTTTTGTTAATAATTGTTTATTTATTTTGTTTGTTTTCTGTGAATTTATTTTAATTGTTAATACGCTTCATAGTGAACTTTGTGATCGCCGTCGTGTCCAGAATGGTGTGTTGTGTGCCATTGGTTCGACATTCCTGCTCTATAGTATGTGTCTAAACACAATTATTTTCATTACCTTGGTTTTTCAGATGTGTTCATTTGTCGAACAATATCTTCCATCCACAGCATTAGGTCTCTGACCATGTTGAGGAACCTGAAGAGATCATTGGTGTCTGCAAGCTTCAACTTTCTTCCTTCACACATGCCCAAAAGCTTCTGCCATGCACCCACAACTTCACCTTCACGATTGGTGATCTCTTTGGCTTTGTCACCAGCATAGGCACTCTGCAAGTTCTCTGATTCTTCTTGGATTTGTTGAACCTTTACAAGTGAAAGATACAGAGTTTAAGTATGCAGAAAATAAGTATCAGACAATTTTAAAGTGTTATAATACATAATCTAGATACTTATATAATATATATATATACTTACAGCTGCTCCAAGTGTCTGTAGGTCATTTTCAAAATTGGCATGTTTCCTTTGTAGGCTGGACACACTAACTCCATCTTTGCCAAGTTCATCTGACATGGAATTTTGTTTCTCCTGAAATAAAGAGTATTGTTACATGAAAACTTTGGTTGATATAAAAGCTCGAAGAGATTGTAAGCACTCACAAAAAAGAGCAAAGTTTGAAGAATACTACTTTTATCACATTTGAGTGATCCAAACACAAAACCTGTTAATTGCTGTTTTTTTTTGGGGGGGGGGGGAATANCCTGTTAATTGCTCTTTTGGGGGGGGGAATAATGAATGTATCATTTTATTTTAAACTTTACTATTAAAACACATGTGCTTCAATTTATACCGGCTTTATAAAACTTAGTTAACTTGCTTTGTAATATTGTGTATTATGACATTTTCATAATTTTTCCCGCTATATATGTCTAAAAAGCAATAAGTAGGTTTTTATCAAAATTACAATTACAAATAAATCAGTATTGCTTATTTAATGTTTCAATAATTATAGTATTGCTTATTTAATGTTTATGTAACGTTATATAATGTTATTACATTAAAGTTAATATGCAAGAGTTGTAATAGATCTTTATCATATTTTTAAATATATTAAAATAGTTGATTTAATAACTACTAGTTTATTTGAATTTTTTTTTTTTAAATATTACAGAACATTTATATGTGACTAAGATCAGCATGCTGGTATTTATTACTTATGCATTAATGTTTTTAATTATTTCAAAATATGAGTAATTTATGTGTTAAACCATACCATATTAAATAAAAATTGGTAATTCAACATGATACTTAGCTTAAAAAGTTAAGCTAAAGAAATAAAAGCTAAATTAACACTCGAAATTAAAGAAAGAAAATCAGGGAAGGGTACACTAATAAACTACTTTTAAAAAAATATAAAATTGTCAGCACCTGTTCTCAAATTAAAGATTTCAATTTTTTTAAACATTTTGTATGATGAGTAACAAAAATACCAACTATATGGTTATTTGAGCACTTCCCATCATTATTAAAACTTTAAAAACATCAAAATTTGAAAATGTAATACTAATTTTAAAAAATTCACACTATAATCAATCATAAGATATAGACTTATCACGACTTTTTTGTAATACTTCTAAATTATGAACTATAATGATTCACAAAAAGTATTACAAAAAATAAAAACTAAGGTAACATGCAAAAAAAAATCCATGTTATCATAATTGTAAGTACGTTGTATAGAAAAGTTTTCACTTACTAAAATTCTTCCTAGAAGATCTTTGCAGTCATGGAAGAATCTGTGAAGCTTCCATGATGCAGCCAACATCTGTGTCCTCGTATCGATTAGTTCAAGCAAGTCTGCCCAAGCTTCATTCAAATTGTCCTTCCATTCGGCTATTGTTGCGCTATCTGAGTGACCAGATGCTATTAGCTGATCAGCACTTTCATTTACCTCCGCTACTCTCTCCGTTCCAATGACTTCAGTGTCCCTAGCGAATTCTTTGAACCGTTCTTGTAACATCTATAAAAAAATATTAAAAAATTAAATTAATTTTAGCAGATCTCATTTAAATTAAATATTTTAAACAGAGACTAAGTAGATTCTGATTAAATAAATAATCTAAGAATAATTTCGAATAATGAATAAAAACTGCAGACAAAATATTACAAAATTCTACACCTTTTCAATATTTTTCCAACATATTTAAAAGGTGAATAAAAAAAAAGCCATTTTTAGCAGATTTTATACAACACCAATAATCAGGTAATCGCTTGACTAATGGTAACAGTTAAATCTAAAAAAATAATAATTTTTAAAAATTTTTTTATTTTAACAATTTAAAGAGTATGCTTCAAATTAGCGAACATTTACCTTTTAAAATAAAACAGATATCACTTCATTTGAGTTTCCCATCAATATTGATATAGTAAAATAATAAATGTAAATTTTTTATTTCTTGTAATTTACCACACATAAAATATTTCTGATATCCAAAATTCTTATTTACCTTCATTGTAACCCAATAGGTCTTTTTTTTAATTAGAAACATTTCTTTAAAAAAAAATTTATGCTTACAATTTTCAAACTTAAAGTGTTGAATTAAAATGCAATTTTCATAAAGTAAAATAACAAATTTTAATTTAATGATAACAGCATTCCACTTAAAGAATAATCAAACTGACAAAACCATAGAACTCAAGAGCATTTTCAAAATAGTTATGTGATAATTAAATCAACAGAAAAAAGTTCATTATTTTGATAACTTATTAATTTAAACTTATTTTAGAATTATTACAAATTAAATAATATTTAACAATCGCAATTTTTTCAAAAATTATAAATTTAACAATATTTATTGCTGTCTAAAGTAATATCTTAAAATAATATCTTTATATGCGAAAAAAAAATAATATCCCTCCCTTTGTCTTTTAAATTCTTATGACAAACTGCAAGACTTAATTTAATAAACACTTATTTTATTATTTAATTTTTCAATGATATTTTCAAATTTAAAATTATATATATATATATATATATTCAATTTTTTAACCACACATTATCCATTGTATAGCCATGGAAAAATATTAGCAATGTAGAAGACTTCCATAGAAAAAAAAAATTTCCCCCCACAAACTGACAAATTTTTTTGTTTCTAATGTCACTCGCCATTACCAGCAAGAATTTAAGGCAAAGAATGCGTTTCTTGTTTTTCAGTGGCACTATCCAAGAATACGACTTCAGTCACAAGCCATCGCACAAACATCCAAAGATCGCAACTTTGACCTGAACCAAAAAACGATCAACCTCCAATTCAGTACTCCAAGACGTATAGATTTGTTATGGGAACTTGCCTGAATTTGTGACTGATTGAAAGATTTAACATGCACTAGTCACCATATACAACGCAGGGAGTCTTCAGCCGGCAGAGATCGAATTCACAACCTCGAATGCCCAACACCCTACCAACCAGGCTATACCAACCACAAATTTTCTTTGTTTATAAAATAGAATAAAATATAAATTAATAAATTCATTGTTATAAAATGTTGCGAATTATATCTGCATAAATGCAAACTACTTTGTGATTCTCATAATAAAAACACAGTGAAAAAAATCTAAACATCAAAAACTACAACTCAAATAAAAGTATACACTCACAACAACATGATCATAATCTTGTCCTAGCTCATGAGACCCAGCAACTAATTCTCGTTCTGAAATCCATTGCATTATATCGTCAACTTCTCTCTCTAGAGAAAATAGTTTCAGACCCTCATCCAATTTTGCTCTGCGTTCTAAGGCAAGATCTTTCAAACCAGCATACAACTTGTCTACTTGAGACTGTCGCACTATGATCGGGTCACTGCAAAAAATATGTGCATTGTTGTTAAATTATTAACAGTATGCTTAGTTAATTTGCAATTCACATGATTCATGACACATTTTATCTAACCTTTCAGGATGACCCTCTGAAGATAACTGTTTGGCAGTCTCACCCAACTGTCTAACTGTCTCAGCATAATCTTCCACAGCGTTCTCCAGACTCTCATGCTTCTTCTTGAGATTCTGGGTGCTGATTTCATCTTTGCCACGATCTTCTACCATCATGTACAGTTCTTGCTCACTCAT
Organism: Parasteatoda tepidariorum; assembly: GCF_043381705.1. Lineage (NCBI taxonomy): Eukaryota > Metazoa > Arthropoda > Arachnida > Araneae > Theridiidae > Parasteatoda > Parasteatoda tepidariorum. The sequence goes on along the minus strand of NC_092208.1, from coordinate 42,931,781 downwards.
CCAAGCCTCAGCTTCACTGGCATCAAAGTAATACTGTATATAAAAAGCAAAACATTGTTATCACATTCAAAAAGGCTGAACAGTTTGAATGAAGCAAAGCACTTGACTTCAATAGAAATTAACTATTATTCAAGTAAGTTGAAAATTTTAGTTAAAAATTTATTACAATACTTGAAACATTAATATGCTAAATAAATTAGCAAAGGTTTCAAATTTGTATATATCAATACAAAGTTTTTTTTTTAAAAAAAAAGGAGAGATAGAAAAAATTAATTTTTATACTTTGACTATCAACAGACTACTGTGGAGAAATAATTTTCAAAATACTGAAATATGATTCATGAAACTAGTAAATGAAAACAATTAAGATTAAAATACTAATGCCATTTTAAGCATTCAAATAAATCCAAACAAAATAATTACAAAGAATTGCAGTGGTTACCATATACACTTCAAACATTTACAAGTCAATTCTAAGAGAAGCGAGCTAAATTTTCAATAACATGGATACATTAATTTATTACAAATTGCGGAAATAATTTTGAGAAAACTATTTACACTGCAAGCTAATCAAGCCCATTATAAAAATTTTAGAAAAGATAAAGAAAAATTTAGTGTTAATGCTTAAATTCATATAACTAATTTAAATTAATGGGGAGACTAGTTTAATTTTATAAAGACATATCTAAACTATAAAGTAAAAAATAGAAACCATAGTATAATTTTCAATAAATTTGGAAAAATGTTATAACCTTCAAGTCACAAAACTCTATTTTTACCTGTTGTGCTTTTTCAGATTCTAACAATTTATCTTCCCTCTTATCAAGAGCTTTCTTCAAATTATTCCATTGCTGCAGTAAGTCGTCAATCAATCGCTGGAACTCTGCAGAATCTTCATGGTCTTCACTAATAAGTTTTTTGCCATTTTCACAGATGTTCATAATTCTTGGCTCATGATTTTCAATTTCAGTTCGTAAAGACTAATTTGAAAGAATGAATAAAAAATGCATAATTATTTTAAGCAAAACAAGATTAAATTTTTCAATATTGAAACAAAATGCATACTTGATTTTTCTTTTTCAGCATTTGGACACTAAAGAGACTATTTCCATAGTCACTAGACTCTGTTAGAGGCTTCTTTTCAGATATCCATAATTTCTCATCTTCAATATCTCTTCTAAATTGATATGCTTCTTTCTTCTTAAGAAGCAAGGCTTTCCTTTCAAGCAAAGGAGCTTGCAGTCGCTGAAATCTAGAAGAGAATTAATTTGCTCTAAGTGGAAACATAACAACTTATTTCTATTAAGGGTTATGCTCAGGGCTGGGTTTTTGCCGTCAAAAACTGGTTTTTGACATAACAGTAGTAAAAACAGTGTTTTTACAGGTAAAACCATCAAAAACCTACTGTTTTCTTTAATTTATGGCATATAGCGGACAATATATTATTTTCACTTAATTGCCTTTAGAAATGAATGTTGTAAATGATTGCTATTGATTTTGCAACTACATACACGTATTTTTATAGAAGGATATACATTCATACAGAAATATTGTAACATACTTATTGAAAATAGTATGTTACTTTTATCATTATAGCTTGATTTGCAAAAGATTCAAAGTTTTTCACTTCTTAATTGTTAGAAGTAAACAAACAAAAAAACTTGGAACTATTAATAAATTCAAGAATTAAAAAGAATTTAAAATTTGCCATTGCTTAAATATTAGTTGTTGTTGTTGTTGTTAATTTACGTCGCACTAGAGCTGCACATTGCACATTAAATATTAGAAATAAGCTAAACAAAACTTTCAAAACTTGTAACTACTAACAAACTCTAAGTCAGGAATGACTTGACATTCTTCAGTAATGTAATATGCCAAACAAAATGATGCTTGGAAATGTTGAAAATTTTGTTTAGTATCCTAATATTTTACTTCAAGTAGTATGATTTGATATAATCATGTTGGGAAAATGCAAAAATCTGTTCTTAAATATCTTTTAACTTTTTTTCTAATTCTATTGCCAAAAAATGAATTAATTTTAAATCATAAACAGTTAAACTCAAATTAAAATACAGTTTTATCAAAACTATGGATTTTTGACAGTTTTTGACAGAGGGGTTTTTGACATGACGGTAAAAACCATGGTATAAACCAGTAAAAACTGTCAGGTCTCAAAAACTTGCCAACCCTGGTTATGCCTAATTCTCTTATGAAACAGGATTTAAAATATTAACATGCTTGTTTCCCTTTTTTTTATAACTCAGAATAACCTTAAAAAAGAGTGTAATTTGTCTCTGAAAAAATTCTATCCATCTAAATGGGTCACTATAGACTGTGTTTACATTATAAACTATATTTCTTAAAAGCAGGTCACAAAGTTTAAAAATTTAGAGGATCCCCGCTCTGTATTCTCATGTAAAATTTCACACTAGTCTTTGTTATATTTATTCATTTGAAATATTTATTTATTATTTTCTTAATATAAAATTTTGTATTTATTTTCTGCCTTTCTAAACAAGTAAAATAAATAAAAATAGAAAAAAAATTCCGCATGCATAATCACAATGGGAAAAGTAAGGATACTAACATGTATGCAGCCTTTAAAATTTAAAGACTGCTTTTGAAAATAAAATGAAAGAACGATTTACGTAGGTACAAATAAACATTGAATGTTAAATAAATAAATAATTAAATTTATTAAAAGTATGAGAAGAAAACTGTCTTTAGCCTACTAATTTTTTTTAAAAAAAGCATTACACAAATGTTAGTAGATTTAGTTTCTTACATATATTAACTTGTAAATATATTTAAAATTTGAAATATTTGTTTTTTAAAAAAAAAAACTACAATGATTGTTATACATTAATGTGACTTAGAAGGAGAGATTTTACTAAATCAATTTTTAATAATAATAATAAAAAAATATATGATTTAAAAAGGAGGACAAAAGGCTTTTACATTCAAAACTGATTTTAAAAAAATAATGCTTAAGATGCACATAATATTAGACTTTTCTCTGCAGACAAATTAAGCAGTTTAAATTTCTTATGCAGAAGGTAAAAGAATTTTATAAAAGTCTTTCTCCCTACACAAATTTATTTACACCGACTAGATCTCAATTAGCATTTTTAATATACTTTTAACTTGAATTAGACTAGTTTTATCTCAAATTATTAAAATAAAAAAAATAAAAAATTATTTTAAAAAAAATTTTAAAAATTGAAACAACTGCAAACCTATCGAAATTAAGGCTCGAATTGTTTTTAGGAATTTTCAATATCACTTAAATTGAGCAATGGAAAATTATGAATAACTTAACCACAAATTATCTTGCTGCAAAAGAGACTGAACTATGCAGTTTGAGGACAAAAAATCTATCTTCAAAATACCCATTTTCATCAAATGATTTTTAAGATTGCTTTAAATATCTTACCTATCTTCAACATAAGATTTCTTGACAACAATCTCATCTTCCTTTGCAGGATCCATTTTCTTCAGATATTCCGCTTGACTCTTGAGTTCTGTTACTTGTTGTGCTTTCACGGCCATTTGAGTTTCAATCATCTACAAAAGGAAGTGTGGATTTAAATAATGAAAAGCAAAATTGGTAAAATCTATTAAGCAAACTCAACATTGGTGTTCTATTTTTAATTTTAACAAACAAAGAAATACCTGTTGTTTCTGTAGAATAAGATTGACGCCAGTCAAACTGATAGCTTCTTGACCAGGCTCAGCAGACAATACTTGGTTTTCTAGTTCACTTATCCAGCCATCAATATCATCACAAGTCTGTTCATAAAGCACTTGCCTATTAGCATCAAACAGTTTTTCGCCCTTTTCAGTTGTTGTGTTCTCAAGGTCATCAAACTGTCGGGCAATTTCACCAAGTTGAGGTTCAACCAAAGGTGTTAACTCTGGCTTTTCGGTAACTAAATCTTTTCCAGCCTGGAAGAAATTAAAAATGGGCAATTAAAGATTTAATTGCTTAACCATTTTTGAAACTCAAATTAGCTGAAATTTCTATAATTAAAAAAAATTATCAGTATTAGTTCGAATGCCCAAAAAATATAAATCAAATTTACAACTTAAAAAAATAATAAATAAAATCATTAAAAATAGATTAAACTCTTTAAGGTTTACAATTGAAACAATAATTGTAAATATTAACCTTTAAGTATGAAAACTGAATATAACTGATTCAATAGACCCTTCAGAAAGAGTGAAAATACAAATCAAATCCTTAATGAAAACAAAAACTTCCCCATCATAAATAGTCAGGACAGTATAAGCTTTAATACCCCAAATTTCATTAAGTCTTTAATTTGTAGCACCATATTTAGCCAGCATCCAATCACTGCCATGTGAATGAGCTCAGTATTTAGCCGGCATCCATGTGAAATTGTGTGTGAGAGCCTCGGATTTAGCTGGCATTCACTTGATGTGTGTACAAGCTTCGTATTTAGCTGGTGCTCGTACACGCAGAATAGTATTGAGCGTGTTGAAAAGTAATTACTGAAATGCCAGATTCAAAATTTCCTTGTTGTAATATCATATTAAAAATTTATTGTTTAAATTATTCTTTTGCAACAACTCAGAATTTACAACAAAATTGCTACTCATTAAACCATAATTTTAAAAAAATGGAAAGAAACAATTTATATTAAGAACGATCTTTTAAATGTTTTCCATTTCAGAATTACTTTTTAAACTAACAATTTTATGCTTTTGTATTTTCCTTAGTAGTTCATGCCTTAATCTAGCCAAAGCTATTAGGGAAATTTTTTTTCTATCTTGTGTTCTCTCGAATTGCGTTTTTCTATAACAATTCTGTGTAAAAATCTATAAATAATGTCTCGTTTACGCGATTTTGCGAAAGTAACACAATTTGAATTTAAGACTAGCAGAATTCCGAGAAAACTTTGTCTGAATATAAAATGTTGATCCGGGAAAATCTGCAAATCAACAGTCTTCAGATTAGCGGAATTCCGTGAATTAACGGAAAAATCATACCCCTGATATATATTGTTATGTAACACTTAAATAAGAAACTCTGAACATCAGCTTAATGACACGAAGTGTGCACGGTGCACTGTTTAGTGGCATCATTTCAACAAGCAGTTTGTCATAATGAAAGAGTCAATTACGTATAAATGTATAAGTAAAAGTGGTAAAATATAAATGTAAAAGTAGTAAAATATATATTAAAGTAGTTTTAATGTTTACCTGCTCTACTTGATACAATCTATTTTTATTGGAAGCAACTTCAGCGGCAAAAGCTTGATGCCGCATCCATTTACTGTGAATTGTTTTAGCACTTCGATAAGTTTCATCTTGAGCAATTATAGATTTCTCCTGAATCCATTCATTCAACTATAAAAAAAATAGATAGTAAGCAACTAATCAAATTCTAAAAAACTTCTTTAAAGCACTGAGCTTTATAATTTCAGACTAAACAGTAGAAAAAAATTATGATTGTAATAGTTATTATGACTTTATAAACTGAAATACATTTTAAAAAAATACAAGATATAGTTTCAAGGTTAATTTTCTGACCTCTTCGCAGTCTTGAAGGAAGTGGTGTAACATTAATTGGTCCTTAAGTTTTTCCATCATCTCAGCAGCCTGTGCATGATTGGCATTTCGTCTATATAATTAAAATGTTTAGTAAAAATTAGTAACAAAATTCTCATAGATTCAATGTATTTTTATAATTAAAATGAAACTGTATAATAGTTCCTTCTCTACGAAATATTACAGTGCGAATTGGATTTAAAAACACAGTTAATAATAAGAAATTGAAAGCTAGATTCTAATATATATTTAATGTCATATTAAAATGTAATTTCAATTGACAAAGCTCATAGTCTGGGGAAATTTGATAAAAAGCCAAATGAGAATAAAAATTAAAAGGTGTAAAATAGAGCAAAATAATTTTATGTTCTTAAAAAATTAATATTTCAATTCATGTGTAAAGATAAAATCCATAATGCTTTTTGCATAAAAGCATGAAGTGTAAACTCAAGAAAGGATATAGAAGAGAAACTTATGCATATTTTAGCTTAGAAATTTAAGAAATAAATAATGAGCAAAAATAGATTTACACTTAACAAAGCTTTAAAAAAATAACAATACTGTTATGGTATTCAAAATTTAATTCAGGATAAAAATCACAAGTTAAATCAGCCTACCCAAAGAAAAAGAAGCAAAGGAAAATCTTTTATACATTTTTGTCAGGGCTTAAAGTTTAAATAATTTTAAAATTCAAATTTTTCTTTTAACTGAAAATAGTTATTTACCTTTCAGTAATATTTTCAGCTTTCTTGTGCACTTTATCAGCTTCAAAGTTACCCTCATCACACAGACGTTGAGCAAACATAACAACTGCGTTAATTTTTTCATCATTAGCTTCCATAGTAGCCAAATAAGTTTCATGTCTTTTAATTAAATCTTCAGCTTGTTCAAGATTAGTCTGAAAATTTTTTTTAAAAATTTATGTTATTTAAGGCATAATAAATTGAAACAAATCTTACAATAGTATTTCAATAATAATGCAAATTGTGCATTAAGAAGAACTGATTTACTAATTAAACTTAAAATAAATTTAAAGTTGTTAAGCCCAAATCATAGATGAACAATCAAATCATATTTACTTAAACAATCATTTGAAAATAGGCTTTTAAAATTTGCAAAATTTACTAACAGTAAAAAGTATTCAAAATCATAAAGTATTTTATAAACAAAAAATACATCCTGATAAAAAAAAATTTATTCAATTCAAAAAAAGAATTTTTTTCAAGCAAATGATATAACTGTGGCAGTTTAGAAATTGTTTTCGAATTTTTTAACTTTTGTTTCTACAATAAAATATGATATAACAAGACACATTTTGGTTTAAATTGTTTTACAGCAATGTGAAAAATTTGGAAGTTATTTCTTAGTAAAAATGTGAAGGTCATAATTTAACAAAAAAAAAGTAATCATAAAAACAATTTATGTAATCATAAAAATTATGCATGGCAAAAATAAACAGCAGATACATACTGGTACTTCATCTTTAGATAAGTAGTGCTCTTGTTGATTAAGTATGACCTCAGCTTGTTTAGCATCACGCATAAACATTTGTAAGTTCAAACTCTGAGACAATAGTTGCTGTCTATTCTCCCACATCTGGTGAAGTTCTGTCCATCCATCTTGCAATGACTTTAGTCTCTGTGGAAAAAATTGGTATAAAGATAATCATACATTTTCTGTTTTTATTCTTTGTTTTTGACATTAACCTTATAAACAATATTAAAATAAAAGTATAATAATTAATCTTAAAAAATAAATAATTAATGGATTTAATTATGTAATTAACTTTAAATTTAAAAGTAATTGTGAGGTTAAAGAAGATTAACTTTTATTAAAGAATGAAAAACAATTTTATGAAATTCAGAAATGAATTATCTAAATAAACGCATCGAAGGAGCTTGAACTGATTAAACTAAAAACTAGAACAACTGTAAATTATAACACATTTTCAAAGTAGTGAATACTATAATTACTCCAAGTTAATAATAAAAAAAATAAATAAACAGAAAAAGGCTGGTTTAATGCCGAAAAGCAAAAATGAGTAAAAGCAAGGATGAATTCCATTGATAAAATAAATTCAATTGAAAAAAAATACAAAAAAATACTGTATACCTCTCTCAAAAACATGTATTGAGGATCAGTCTGGTCTTGAGTGACTCTCTCTCCATATTCCATCATTTCGTCGTAATCTTTAGTGTAATTGTCAATCTCATCCCTAATCTGTTGATGTTGACTAAGAAGTCGCTCAGCTTCAGATAAGCTAGTTGGAATATCTTCAGAGGCAACATCAGTCTGAGTCTTGGTAAGCCAAGCTTGGAAGTGATCAAGATCTCGCAAAAAGCGATGGAGGTCACCAGCTTCTTCAAGTTTAGAATCACGATCTTTAAGCTGTTTTGAGACAAACGGGTTAGCCAATATTTTGGTATTTTAAATTTGAAAAAGTTGGAAAGTTTATAATATAAATATGAGCTTACCAGTTGAGTTAAGTCTGCCCAAACGGTCTTAATTTGTGTGATTTTTTCTCGGATGGCTTCAGCTTCCTGTAAAATGAAAAATTATGCTTTAAAAAATTAGATTTGCAATGCAAACAAAATATTTAACTGTTAATCATCAAGTATGTTTTTTAATCCAAAAAGTTAAAATTGTTTTATATCTAACTTATTTATAAAGTGTTAATTGATCACACAACAGTTGTTCTTATACAATTTCAACTAAATTTTTAAAAAATGTATGCATTCCACTAAAGACAAAAAAAAAATAAGAATAATGCAAAACCTTTTTTTTTTTGCTAAATAAAATTTAAAATTTCTTTAATTAAATCTTAAACTACATGCATTAATTAGAATGATAGTTAATTATACTAAATTATGGTAGACATTAATACTAAAAATAAATTTTAAAACTGCAAATTTTTCCACTTTTAATAATAGAACAATAAAGAAAAATAAGCTGGTTGAAATCTTATTGCTTTCAGTTAAAATTAAAATTTTAACTTCTCCAATAAATGTCTAAAAAATAAAATTAGCATTTAATTACCTAATTAAACAACTTAAAATGAACTGAGGAAAACAAATAATTTGATAAATTTTTTAAACTACAGCACAAAAATTAAAAAAAATAATTAAACATTTTATTACCTCAGGATGATCACCTTGTATTTTGTTTGCTTCTTTTTCTAATGAATCCAGCTAAGAAAGAGATTTATAAATCAATTCTAGGAACTTTTAAACAAATAGCATCAAAAATATAAAAAATTGATTAACTTCAAATTCAGGACAAAGATGTCATCTTGGACAAGACAACTTTTCTGATTCTCTAGTTTGCCATATCATTTAATTTACTTGCTTTTAATGTCTTAATTTCCTTTCCTGCCTCAAAAAATGTTGTTAAAAAGTAATCACATCAAAACAAATAAAAAAATTGATTTTGCAAAAAAAAATACTTTAAGTAATAATTTTAAACGCTGGAAAAATATTGTGTAAAAAGTAATGCATAAAATTTAAAATCAATTGGTAGGTTAAAGATTGAGGTGGTTAATATTTGGTACTTAACTAAAAAACTATTTGTGGTGGAATTATTAGCAATCCAACCAAGTTTTTTATTTTCTCAGAAAGCTTTAAAATAAGCATAGCTTAATTGAAAAAAATTTATGTCAGACAGCCAATGTATTTGATCCTGATTCTCATAATGCTTTTAAACAAAAGTTTTCAAGAAAAAAAAGTCTTTTAATTGGGCAAGTTCTGATTCAAACAAAATCATTCTCCTCTTACAGCAAGTATGAGGACACACAAAATGTTGTAAATATGAAAGGATTTTTCTCTATTATCTTGATGTAAGACTATTTTCAAAAATCTGTAATAAAGGAGACTTAATACAAGATAAAATATGTGCACTTGGCCAATTGTCAAGGCATGTCCTGTGACATAAATAATCATTCAAGAGGTTTTTAAGCTGAATAAAGAAATATTTTTATATGCTTCAATTTTGATTTTAAAAAATAATTTACAGATGAATTAAAATTAAATATGGCTAAAAATTAATTTAAAAGATCTATTTAATTTCACAAACTCTTTAATTAGACAAACAATAGCATCAAGAGGAAAAAAATCTTATCAAAAATTGAATTTACAAGCTAATTAAAAAAAGGAACCTTATAAATATATTAATTAAACAAAAAATTCATTTCACCATTAAAAATATTTTACTATAAATACATCAAGAAAATTTCTATCATCAATAACAATAAAATATATTACAATAATGAATTTGTTACCTTGGCTTGAATAGCAGCCAAATCTCGTTCCATACCACTCAGTCTTCTTTGTAGCGTCATTATGCCAGTCAAATCATTACCAAGCTCCTCTGTAGCATGAAGTAGTTTAGTTTTTTCTTCAATCCAAGTCTACAATAAAGAGTTTATGAAATATCTTAAAGTGTTGCAAATAAAGTTTTCTCTAACTAAAATTCATAATAATATAATATAAAACATTTGAACAACATTATTACAACCGAGAACAATCCAAAATACTTATTTTAAAGCAATAGATTTTTTACAAATATTTTGTATAAATAACTCATCTTTAACTATCAACTTTCTGTTTTAAACAAATAACAATTAAACTAAAATAAATACTATTTAAGAAAAGTGCGACTCATTAACAGAAATACAATTAATTAGATTTTAAAATTGCCAAAACTAGTTAAATTATACATGAAAATGGAATAATAAAAAAAGTTTAGAAAATATAAAACACTAACAAGCTTTTCAAGTTATGAACGAAATTTTCAACTTACAATTGTCTCTTTACATTCAATATGGAATGTTTGAACCCCATGATTAGAATTAATTTCCTCTTTCTTGTGTTCAGCAACTTCTCGAAGAGAGGACCATCTACATTGAAAACATAGAATAGTTAGAAGCACTATAAACAATCTAACTGTGGTAATTAAACATTTAATATTGAAATTTTAAATTATTTTAATAGCAATAGATTTATTTATCATGAAACCTTTTAGTACAGAATAAATATCATGCACTAGTTGACAACAAAGATAATTTTATCTTATATGTTCAGAATCTTAAGTGAAAGATGGATAGCAAATATTAAATTTGTTGCACTAATCACAAAGAAGTATTATGGGAAAACTTCAAGGATGATTCTTCTTATTCTGAAATCTAACAATTGGAAAAAATCCAAATAATTACATAAAATTTTGAAAATAAATGTGATTATTTCTACTGAATAAAGATAGCTTTAAAACAAATTTTAATATCCTTAATTTTTTTTATTTTTTATTTACACTGACTCTTAAGAGTTTGTTTATATGGTTTTGTGAAACAAAATTTTATGAAAACAAAATTGGGCACCACATGTTAAATAAGAATTAACATCAAATGAAGTAAGATATTATTTTAAATGCCTAGGATAATACTTACGATATTATTTTAATTAAATTAAAATTTTATTTAAGGTAAAGCAAACTTGGGAGGAACAAACTGAGATGAGATAGTAGAAAATCCAGAAATATTAGTCATAGCAAAGCAATTGGCATATTGCTTTGCATATATTCACTGGTACATACATGTAAGATTGAAAACCAAAGTGTAGATGTTAGAAGAAAATAAGCATTACAGAAGCAACAGCGAGATAGATGAGAAAAAGAAACTTCCCATTTCACTTTCTCGTGTAAAAACTATTTTGAATAACATTTACTTTACAGAGATTACTGACGGCCATTAAAGGAATAAGACGTCTCCTGATGATGTATTTAGATTTTGAAGAAATAATTGTCATTAATTAAAGATCAGGTTTTCAGTTTAAGATTTTTATTATTATTATTAATAGTTATTTATAAGTTGGAACCTTACACACAAACATACCACTCAGTCTTCTTTGTAGTGTCATTATGCCAGTCAAATCATTACCAAGCTCCTCTGTAGCATGTAGTAGTTAGTATATATATCAGAAGTCTGTCCAGGCCAAATTTACTACTGTTTTAGCGGTACCTTCACAAATTAAACTTAAGAAAAAATGGTAGTTTCACAAAATACTTTCTTAAAATTTTGTTTTTCTATCTTGTAAGAAACAATAAATCCATATTATTGTGTTGATATTTTAATATAATTTTTAATTTTCACAAATTATGTCTTAATTTTCATAAAATAGGTACCTCTCAGAAAAATCTAGACAGACCCCTGCATATATAAAGAAACTACTAAGTAAAATATTTTGCTATACTGCAAATTATGTAAAATATATTTAGCCAAAATGAATATTCATAGCATCTTAAGATAAATGTAAGCTTGCATAAAAGCAAAATCTACAGAATGTTAATGTTATGATAAAATATTAAATTTAAAATACCTTTGATTTAGTTGGTTTTGGCGAGCTAAAATTTCTTCAGAATTTGGATGTTCCACGTGCAACAACTGTCTTGCCAATTGGTTTACAACAGCCAACCTAGTAGCATTCGAGTTCATTTCCTGTTCAAATCCTTCAAATCTATGTTTCATTACTTCAATATCTTCCATGTCTCTGCTCATCACCATGCTCTCCATCATCTTGTCCTACAAAAAAAAAAAAGTTTAAATAATTAAAAAAAATGTTTTGTAATAACCAAAAATAATGAAATTACAAAAAAAAGGACATATATAACAAGCATAGAGGGAAATGAAATAACTAATTTTAAACAGGCAGAAAAATGCCAAAAAACACCTAAGATTTAGAAGAAGAAAAAGTTTGCTTGAAAAACAAGACAATTCAGTGCAGCAAATTTTTAAGTATAAATATTCTTGTCTCAGTCTTTGAATTGACTTCAAATGGTAAGCTCAATCAAATTCAATGCCATGATAATTAGAATTATTTTTTAACGTTAAATAAAAAAAATTATATATCATTAATATATCAATAGTTCAGAAACTGGTGTTTAAAAAATGTTTAAATGACATGTGATCTCAATCACACAATAAACTTCAAAATTTGACCAGTCTTTAAACATTAGAAAAAAATTTAAAAAATTATTTAAAAAAATATTTCTTGCTATTTTCAAATCTTCTCTGTACAAAAATTAGAAAATAATAAAAATTAAGAAAAAAGATCTTTTTTTTTTTAAAAAAAAAAAGGTAAAAATCAGGTCTGAATTATACATGCCTGTATTTTAATTACCTGATACATTAACAATTGATCCTTAATTCAACTGATTTAACCAACAACTATAACATTAGAAATATAAAAAACACTGATACATATATTAGTTAGATACAAAACAGTGCTTTCATCATAGAAAAAAAATGGGTGAGAATTTCTCACCCTTTCTCAAAAACAGGGTGAGATTTCAAAAAGTTAAGTGAGATTTCTAAAAACACAAAAACTCTTGAAAAAAAAATCATTTCTTTAATTATAATACATTTTTAACGTCTTCTATTTTTTAAAGCATTGAATATTTTTGGTGCATCATCATAGAAGATTTTGCCTTTACAAGGTATTTGTCCATCTTACATAAGTGCATAAAAAATTTGAACGTCTTACAAGAAGAAACCTTACCTACGGTAAACACGTGGTTGCAGAAAAATGTGTTCTGCTGTTCGGAAAGTTTCTGAACAATACTGGTAAATAGGGAGGCTAGATAATGGGGCAGATGTTGAAAATAATTAAAGATCCAGGAAGAAAAGTGAAACGGATTTTATTCTAAATGGCGTAATTTGAAGCTTTTTCCAAAATGCGAGAAAATGGCGAATTTTGAAATTGATTTATAGAATGCGCGAATTTCTCGCGGTAATCATTTTTTAATGCGAGAAAAGAAAAAAATATGCGAGATTCTCGCGTTCTCGCGCTGTAGTGAAAACACTGCAAAATCTAATGAAAAGTACCACTTTGACACTCAAAATATTTATAACCGAATAAACAGAAGAATTTAATATATGTTCTGATATGTTCAAATTTCAAACGATTTTGGTGAATTAGCAAGATACAAAGCTATGACAAAAATTCTTAAGAAAACTATTTTCACGAAGCATTATATTTAAAAATTTAAACTAATGTTTAATTCTATTCTTTAAGTTTTTGATCAGATTGCAGTAAGATTAAATTAAGAATTATTTAAGAATTTAAATGGCATTTCAAAAGTTAATTACTTCAGGGATAAGTAATGGTAAAAAAATATATCCCAGTGGCTAAAACATTAAAAAAAAAATTTTAAAAAAAGATCCAGATAGCAATGATATTGAGTTGACACAAAGAAAAATTTAAATTTTAAATAGCATTGAACAAAATGATTTATATCTTTAATAATCGGTTGTATTATATTTAAAAAAAAAAATATGAGCTCTTGACAATAAATTATTTAGCAGTTGGTTGAAAAATAATTAAAACTTAATTTAATAAGAAAAAAAAACATTTTTACTGTGTCTCTTTAAAATAAAGTTTATTAATACCTTTTCTTGAATCCATTGTTCTACACCATCAGCCTCATTAAAGAGTTTATACAATGAAAGGGCATCTAACAGTCGTTGCTTCCTTAATTTTGCAAGCTCCACAAGATCCTTGTATCGACGATCAATACTTGCCAATCTCTCCAGAACTTCTGGAGCTTCCCGGTCCTGAAATTGTGAACAATAGTTTTTAGACAAATTTGATTTTTAAAAAGACTTTATAAATATTTAAAAATTATAATTAATTTTTTTTTTCAATAAAGATTTAAACTTTGAATACCTTATCTCCAAGACCAGATGCTTGAGTATGCAGAGCATCAATAGTGTTTGCATAGTTCTTCAATTCATCAGTAACATCCTAATAATAGAATTTAAAGTTAAAATATATCAGGAATATACAAGAACTTTGTAAAAATTATACTTTACAATTTAGTAAAGAAAAAATTGTCACCTTAACGTATTTTACAATTGTACTTTTAATGGGTTCAGACATTGAAAAATTAAGGTAGAGGAGTTACTTAGCAATAAGACACCAACCTTTTAAATTTTTAACTAAGATCCTAGCTTATACAAATTTTTTGAATAAGTTGTTTTACAAGGAACTTAAACAAATTTGTATTATTTATGATACAATCTACATTTAAATCAATAATAATTATATCAAAATGAGTGAAATCAAATAAAAATAGGCCCCATTAATAAAGTTCAGAAAGCTTAAAAGCTAGAGCATCTTTAACTGACAGCAAATTTATTATAAATTTTTCCAATTTACAACAATTCAACTATCACACTAGCCCTTTATTTTTTTACTAATTTTTCTGATCAAACATTAATCTTACATTTACATTATCATTAAATCATAAAACAAAACATTTGACTAGGGTAATCTACAAACTAGGTATTTAATAATAACGATAATAATTACAAATATTTTAGATATATTTAATTTCCAATATTTCATAAACATGGTTCTGATCATTATAACATAATATTGTAATAGTATTAAATTTATAAAGCAATTACAACAGATACGATTTTAAAGTATTTCAGTGGAAGAAAAATTTGAATTGTTTATTGTGATATTCAAATAAATCCGCAAGAAAAATTTTAAACCGTGTAATAGTTGGTTTAAGTTTTAAAAAAATTTATTCAAAATTAGTATTAAAAAAAAGTAAGTTTTTCTTTAAATACTATGTATTTAAAAAGCAATTTTTAAAAAAAAACTACCTTGTGTTTTTTCAATAGGGACTGAACATTAGCTTCATCACAGCCAACGTCTTCACTGGAAACCAATCTAAGAGCATCCAACATCCAAGTGTCAACATCATCGGCATCAGCAAAGAACTAAAAGTAAAATCAAAAAATAATTAATACAATAATAAAGACAGTATTGATTTGGAGATTTAAAACGAAATACATACTTGATGATAATCAACAGCATCGTACAGGCGTTGTTTTCGCTGAGCCAGCAATTCTTTCAAGTGGTCCCACATACTATTAACTTCACCGATTCTATCACCAATTCTATCAGAGCCAAAGTGATTAGCAGTAATTAAATCTTCACCCACTTGAATAACATCTTGCAACTGTTGCTCATGTGAAGCAATTTCATCCTCCATAGCCTAAAATTAAGATAATTCTTGTTTTAGGACCTTAAATACTATTTAAAATTGTTGCAATTTTTTAAATACTGATTATAAATATAGTGAACGATGCAATATCTGGATGAACATAAAAGAGCCTATCATGTACATTTGTTTCAACAACCTGAATAACAAATTCCTGAAGATAATGCTTTCTGAATAACAATTCTTTCAAGGTTAATAAAAACAGATATACAATAAACTAATGTTAATTAAAAATCAAAAGAATCGAAAAAGTTAACAAAACTTTAAACTCTTATTTTTAACTTAAAATATGTTGAACTCTGAAACAATATAGCATAGTTGCATTCATGTAGATAATAATACTTTTTAAGAGCTAATATTTAAAATTAAAATCATAGTAGTAATTAAACATGACAAAAGTTAAGAAACGTTTGCTATAAGGTAATATCAGATAATTATAAACTGTTTTAACTATTAATATCCGTCTTCTATTCATATCCGTTCTTATAAGAATCCAAAAAATTCTGAAAAAAATTTATTTCCCAATAAAATTTATAAGGCAATTTCACTGTTTTTTACTACAAGTAATACATAAAATTTATTTAACATATTGGTCAAAAAACATTTCTAAAAAATATAAAAAAAGCTTGAAATATCATAGCCCCAGATATGAAAATAAAAATAATTTTGTTTTTATTCGTAAAAACTACATAAAATTATAACTCATAATTTTCCCTCTGATACGGAATCGCCCTATTGCATTATGCAGCCCATGATTTATGTAAACTGAGTAAAATAGTTACTACAAATTAAAATCTAAACTGTAAACATTACCTTGTTTTTGCTAATGAGGAGATGAACTGTGGTCAAGTCATGACCTATTTCTTCAGAAGACAAGATTTGTTCTTTTTCTTTTATGTAAGTTTCTTCTTCTGTCATATCCCAATAGAACTGCCATAATTTTCGAGACTCATCAAGCATGTTTCTTCTTTCAAGAGCTAAGTGGACCAGCTCTGAATAAGCAGCTTCTAATTGGTCAATTCGCTCAGTTACTATCTTAGGATCACATGGACGATAACCTACACACATACAATAAAGGAATAAGTCACTATAATAATTATACAAAAAAAAAAAAAAAAAAACATTTAAATTGTAATTAGATTAAATAGGGTATCTGTTACATTTTAGATTTTCAAATTCATGACTTTTCATGATTAATTCCAAGAATTTTTCATGACTAAACGAAGTTACTATTTTCTACGACAAATACACAACAATAAATTTAAAAAAGCATTATAATAACATTCATAGAAAAGACAGGTATAACCAAAACTGCTATACTCTGCATCTTCATTTCTACAGATTTTAAATTTAAAAAACAGTAAAGAAAGAGTTGAAGCAATAAAATAGCTGAAAAAAATACAAAAGCAAAAAAAATTTTTTCCCCCTACAGAATTGCATTTTAAAGATATTTTACTTGTTCATCGGAAAGGAAAGAAATACTCCTGATTTTTCTGTTCTTATTTCGGAATACAAAAAATTCGCCAATGACTGGCTTGCTTCAGCTAAAATCTTAAATTGATAAAATAAAATTAAAATAAATAATAACAGAAATTTTGAAATCACAGAAGTTTAAAAGATAATTCACTCTAGAAATGTTAGCACGATAAAAACATTTTATATTTTTTATTTCTAGAGCACAAAAAAAAAACATTTTATATTTTAATCAAATATGACTCTGAGTGGGGATATTGCAACAAATGCAGATATTTGGAACACCATGAAATTGGGGGGATTAAACATTTCATTTTAAAAATAAGATTCTTCGGCGACCTAAATCCATGACTTTTCATTATTTTTTCAAAAAAAATTGTTAAAATCATGACATTTCATGACAAATTTTGTTCAATAGTGAAATTCATGAGTTTCCAGATGTGCGGATACCCTGTTAAATTAAAAAAGGGTCACAGTAGTGCATTGATCAGTTTAAAAATACATTAAAGCTCATAAAATATTTAAAAAAAATTTTTTTTTTTAATTTCAAATTTAAGTTTTGTTAAGAACCTAACAATAACCTAAGTTACAACTATAAGCTTTATATTTCCCTCTTAACTATTTTCTTACAATCTTTAGAATTAAATCTGTGTTTAGTATGGCTAATTCCTGCTTGTAAACAATAATTGTTTAGTCTAATGATACTATACATTCTGTTACGAAAATAGTACAACAACCAAAAATAATTTGTTACTGCATCGCTTAAAATTAATAGTTACTCAAGGTTTTCTTCTCAAGAATATCAACTAAAACACTTTAAAAAAATGATTTTCACAAAAAAATTGCACTTAAAGGTTTCATGATGTTTAAAAAAAATACCTTCATTGAAAAATATTTGAATTATAAAATTATGTAGAAATTTTTTAAAATTATAACAATTTTATATAAAAAATATAAAATGGTAAAAAAGTGCAGCATTTAAATTTATTTTAAAACATACATATTTGTTCCAAATATATTTTACAATGAATATTTTTACCTCGTTTCCAACAAATATAAAGCTATAAATTCAATAAAATAATTGATTTTTCACACCCAAAAACTAAAATACACTTTTAAAATATTACATAAACAATTTCATTAAGTTTTTTAATTTATTTTTTGTATATTTTCTTTATTTTATTAAACATTTAAGCAAAGATTTTATGCAAAACCATCTTGGAATGACACATCATGGGTGCAAGTTGGAAAAAAGGCCAAGACTGAAAATATTTTGACTGAAATACCTAACATACAAAATATCCCCTCAAATAATGCAAACTAACTAAGAAAGCTTTACCATAATACATCAAGTTTAAATACTGTACAAATAACAACAGGACAAAAGAAAGTAGACCAATAACGTAGACCTAAAAAATATTTTTACGGACAGAAAAGAAAATTCCGATTTCCGTCTTCGAGTCAGTCTTGTTTCCGTCTTACTTCCGTCCGCGGACATTTTCGAAAGACGGAAATCCGTCCTGTGGACGGAAGACTTGCACCCATGCGACACCTATAAAAGCGGTTTTGAACTCACTGCAAAACTAATTTTCCTGTATTAATAGGTAAAGGGAACCTGAACAAGATAGAAATAATCTATTAAATTTGACTAAATGCATAAAGGGCAGGGACAAATCAATTATAGACATCTCTTACCATGCTCTTCTTCGGTAACAAATTTTTGAGAATGTTGTACAACAGCTTTCACCCTCTCGCCTAAAACATTTATATCAGCTTCTACCAGACTATGCTTTTGTAATAAGTCTTCAACTCCCATGAGATGTTTGCCATAATCTTTAGATAACAATCTAGCCTATTAAAATAAATTCAAAAGCATGTAAGAAAAAAGAAACAAAAACATTAATGGCAGTTTTAAAAATTACACAATATAAGTAAATTAAAAATTTATTAATAAAGAAATAACAGGTTATAAGTGGTTGTGATAGTGTTTAAATCTTGTATCTTTACAAAATATTAAAATTTTATACTGAATCCTTAATTTTGAAATTTTATTTATTTTACATTCTTTCTTATATTTTCGATTGCTATACGTTTCCCTAAGATGCTGTTTTGAAAAATGAAACGGATGATATTGTTTTAAAATCTATTGTCAAACATGATATTGTAAAAAAAAAAAGTTTACAAATAGCAAATTTTGAAAATTAAACAATGAAAAATATAAATTGTAATTATAAACTTTATTAATAAAAAAAACATGTTATAAGTAGTCCAGACAATGTTTAACTCTCGTGTCGTTACAAAATGTTAAAATTTAATACTGAATCTTTTATTTTGAAATTTGTGTTATCTTTTTGTATTCTTCGTTATATTTTTTCTTGCTAACATTTCCCAATGATGCTGTTGTAAAAAATAAAATGGANGTGATGACTTAAAAGTGCGATTAAAAATTGCCATTTTTTAAAATTTTTTTATTGTGTTTAGAAGCTCTCGCGGGCCGCACTTCAGTAGTCGAAGGGCCGCATTTGGCCCGCGGGCCGCAGGTTGTGCACCCCTACTCTAAGATATTTAAAAGCAAAAACCAAAAAAATAAACAGGAAATAAAAATGCCACCAACCTGGCATTAATTCTCTCAATGTCATGATAGTTTTCAGTCTCTAGTTCTTGAGCAACAGCAACAACTGCTTGTACTCTTTCTTCATAAGCATAAATATCAGTCTCTATTGCTTCGTGTTTTTTAGCAGCTGCTTCAACTGATGCCAAATCAAAGCCGAAGTTGTCTTGTGACACAAGGCGTTGGTTTTCACTTAGCCAAGCTTCTCTCATTCCAGCCTTACGATCAAATCTGGCAGCTAATTGTTCCAATTTTTCTTGCCTAAAAAATTATTTTTTATAATTAGAAAGAATAAGTTAAAATCTTTTACATTGCATGAAATTGAGATACGAAAATTCATTAATATTGGCACTCAAAGTTTACAAACAAAATTTAGTGTTCATACACTAAGGTAGGTCATTGTTTATGGAACCAAAATGATAGTATGTCCATTTCTGCACCATTCACATTTTTTTCTTTATTTAGTCTACAGACTATTTCTTTTTTCTTTTAAGTAATGTTGGCTGAGACTATGTATCACTAAGTTATTCTGAAAGATAATTGAAACACTTTTAATAGAAAATTAATCTATAAGTTTTTTTTTTTTTTTTTTTTTAATTTTTACTCAGAATTTTTAAAGACATTTTTTTAAGCAAAATGAAGTGTATATATTAATTCTTTATTAAAAAAATAAAGATTTTAAAATCAAATAAATAAAAAATATGCACTTTAATTTAAAGTCTCTACAGTTCGCTCAGTTTTCTACTAACTGGTAGCAAGGGCAATTGCAAACAAGCATCGAGAAAAATTATTATTTCATCAATCTAATGTCTTGTGTGACAAATTGTTCATTGAACATTTGAGTAAAATATATATTTCTGTATACCTAATTTTAACAACTCCAGCTTTAACATAAAAAATTTAAAAATACAAAAAAATTTACAAAATTTAAATGCTACAGAAATAGTTTGCTCTCTGCTTCATTAACAGCATATCTATATTAAGGAAAAAGAAAGAATCAAGTTAGTAATTTTTTTTCCGCTGAAATACCTGTTAGTAATCATAAAGGTGAAGAAATTTATACGCATTTATTTCCATTAAAAAAATACATCTAAAAGTATTATAACAACAAAAAATTTTAGCAAGCACCATTAAACTAATTTTATTTCTTTATTTGGCAGACGCCCAGCACGGGTAAGCCATTTATATAGGGAATAAAAAAATTACCACAAAAAAAAAGAAAGTAAAGTATATACTAATTCTTTTTTTCTTTTTTTTTTTAACCGAAAAAATTTAAATCTTCAACTACACATTATTTTGTAAAACAAAACTACAAAGTTCAATATATACATATACAAAAAGTTAAAAAAATCTCAAAAAGATTTAGTGAACTAAACAAAATTAAATGATTTATGAAACAGAAAAAAAAAAAAAAAAACAAGTTTCAAAAAGCGAATAAAATGTTTCAAAAATCACATTTTTAACTTTACTAATGAATTAATTGTAACAGAAAAAAAAAATACTTTAGGATGTATAAATAGCTTCAGTTAAAGAAAAAATTTAAAATATAATGCCCAGCTGATTATGTCAAAAAAGTATCAAAATTATTGTCAGTATCATTTTCATATTTGAAAATAATTTACCTTCGATTTCTGAATTTTGTAATTACTGAATAATAAGAGAGAAGAGAAAAAATTCAAATTCAACCATTTCACAAAAGGAAAAAAAGTTTTTTTCAAATAACCTGATCAATTCTTCTCTCAATGCCAACTCTCTTTCATGTTCAGCTTTTTCAAGACGTTCCCAAGCTCTATTAATATCAGCAATCATCATACCTTCTTTTGGAGCATATGGTTTCTGGTTGTTAGCTCTCATTTTACTTACTAAAGTAAACAGAGCTATTTCAAGATTACCTTTTTCAGTGAATCTATAAAAAAATAGATATATATATATATGTAATTCATCAAAAGAAAGAACAATTTATATCAACAATGCAAAACAAAATATTCTTTACAACCATGAAATATATTTTAAAAAATATTTGAAACCTCTTGCAGGCAAGAGGTATCAAACTAGCTCAGTATATTTTAATGCATTTTTTAGCATTATATTTAATGTTTAATAGCAAAAATTCAATATATTTACTTTGGTGGTTTTTCAGCAGTTCTGTAGTTATTAAATGCAGACATTTGTTGTCTCACACCAGTTAATGAATTGGCAAACTTTCTGTCAGATAAAGCTGTTATTGTTTGCTCAATCCATTGAAGAAGATCTGATGTTAATGTTTCATATTCATCAATCAATTGGTCATTTTCCTTTGCTAAACCTATGACCTAAAATTAAAAGATTTGCAAAGTTAAAGAAATAGGTTAAACTAATGACAAAATGATGCAATCATTAACTAATAGATAAAAAGTATACAGGTAATAAAAATATGTTACTAAAACTAAAATAAAAAATTCAAATTATTTAATTTAATATTTACATCATTTCATTGTAACTCAAGAAAAACAAATATTGTAAGCTCAAAGTTACCTTTCCAATTCTTCTACCTTGAACTGTCTCTTGCTTCATTTTTGAGAAGTAATGATAATATGTGACAACATATGTAATGATAGATTTTTCATCCGGACTCTCCACATAAACATCTAAAAATAATTAATTTTAGAATTTTATGTTAACTTGATCCACTATAGTTTACACACATATCTCACTATCTTTCAACTTATTCCTTATAAAAAAATATATCACTTTTAAATGTAAAAAAAAGCAGGAAATATTTAAAATGGCTTTAATTACAACAAGAAACTTAGTCTTAAAAAAGAAGCAAAGAAAAAAAAACATGAATGGTACAGTAACTCTGAAATGATAAGTGAATTATCAAAATTACAGGAGTTCTCATATGTTCATTTTTTATAGCTAAACCTATGTGTAATAGACAATTTTAACTTTATTTTGTCACCATAAAAAAAAACATGAAAAAAGAAATTAAGACTAAAGAATGCATGGCTGCAAATACAATAACATACAAAAAATATTATGAAACTTAACATTTTTTGCCAGCACTTCAAGGCATAATCATGTAAATAGAATATATATATATGTAAATAACATAATATTCAAATTAAATAACATAAGGAGAAGGAACATAATTTTTTTTCCAGTTACATAATTTTTTAAAAAATTAACTAAAACAATCAAGGGGGAGAAAATGAAATATTAGGGGTCTAGGAACCATATTACTTATAATATATACATTAGTTGTTTTATAAGTGAAGATACCGATTGTTCTAGAACTAATTGGACAAACAGTATGAGACATTTAAAGAATTTGAATTATCTAGAGTTAACTGTATTACATAATTAACTGTTGTTAGTTGATCTTATATCAAACAAAACTCTTTTGATTGCTAAGAAGTGGCTCCCAAAGTTAATTTTTTAATAAAAACGTACAATTAACAAAAAAATTATAGATATTAGCTGCTTACCTTCAGCATCCAACAGTCTTGTAACCCCAAGATTTTGTTCAGCTGTAGTAAATGCATTGTTCAAATTATGTATCGCATTAGATTTTGATAACTTATCATACTGTATCAAATCAGGTCTGAAAAAAAAATATTCATATAATTAAGAAAATAAATTTATTTCTATTTCAAATTAAATAAAGTATAAAAGCAAGTATTCTTCTTCTGAATTAAGTATTCTCAAAAATGCCTTAAAATTAATTCAAAAATTTTCAATGTTTGAAATGATACTTATGAAGCTAAATATACCTGTGCTTATGAATAATAGCATTGAAAGCTAAACCATCTCTCCAACTTGTTGTGAAATTCCTGATATTTACATTTGGATAACCTGCTGTTTTCATTTGGCACCATAATA
Source organism: Parasteatoda tepidariorum (assembly GCF_043381705.1). Lineage (NCBI taxonomy): Eukaryota > Metazoa > Arthropoda > Arachnida > Araneae > Theridiidae > Parasteatoda > Parasteatoda tepidariorum. Next base: position 42,908,206 of record NC_092208.1, on the reverse strand, counting down.
ACAATGCATCTTTAGCAGATTTAGTTTCTTGATTATCAACTTCCTCAATTGTAATATCTTGAATCTAAAAAATAATTAGATGGTTATGATGAAAAGGACTTTCAATAAAAAAAAAATTAATCTTTCAAAGCAAACTTTTCAAATTTGCCAAAATTTGTTTAATTTTGTATTCAATTCAGTAAAGCACAGAACTGAAGGGGTAGGCATACACTTATTCGGGTCTAAATAACAAAACATTTGCATTGCTTCTTATAAAACAAAAACCTTTCAAACCCTTAAAAAAAAATTGATGGAAAATTTTACTCACAACACATTTGAAAAACAATCAAATATTTAAAAAAAAAATAATAATAAAGCTGAGGTTAGCAAAAACCATCCAATATAATTAATGTTTAATCTGGTACAAATTTCATTTATTTAATCAAAAATATAAATAAATAAAACAGTTATTTAAAAATATGTATGTAGTGAGTTCTTAAAGTGCAGGTAATTAAGAAACTAAAAATTTGCCATTATTATTTTGCCTCAACTTGTGAAAATATTAAGTTTTCTAATATTCCCGTTGGAGAAGTAATTCATAGATTATGTTGGCACTTACCACCATCATTGGTGAACAAACACTAAAGTTTGATGAGTTTATTCCAACATTTTGTGACATTAGAATAGAGCATACAGTTGTTAAAGTATATTTTTACCAAATTATCTTTACATTTATTATACACGAAATTAGAAATGATATTTTACTTTCTTTTAATTAAGTGATAAATATTTTTCTTTTAATTGCTAGCAACTAGTTTCTGATAAATTTGCAGCAAATGTGTTAAAAATATAAGCATTAAATGAAATTTTGCTAATCAAATGCTCTAATTGTATTGCATAGGGATAAAAGATACAATAAGTCAAATAAGATTTTTTTAATTAGAAAAAATGATTTAAATTTTAAGGTAAAATAATCACATACATATTACATAAATGTAAGAAAAGAACTAACATGCTATATAATACAAGTTTAACTTTAAAAGTTAAAATATTTATGCTATATTGTGGTTAAACAATGCAGGTATGGATTTTAACAATAGTTATCAGAGAACTATATTAATTGTATTCTTGTATGTTGTGTTCTGTATTATAAAGTATTCATATAGTTTCCAAGATATTTTTAAAAACAACATAGTAAAATTGATTGACTCAATATTGAAGTTGATTATAACATAATTTAAAAATAACAATCATAACAATAACTAGACTCCAGTAATAAATTATGAAAAAAATTTAGGCAAATTTTTATTCATCAAAATAATTAAATCAGGTGTTAATTAAGGTAATTAGGTGTAAATTACCTGAAATCTCAAAATGATAGTCCATATAAGGCCAAGAGTTAAGCGTGGGTTTCCATCTACAATATCATGAGAACCCAAATTTTCTAAGTGAACACGTTGGTCCTTTAAAAACTGTAGAGCTTTGTCTACATTTTCCAAACAATGTATTCTCATTTTGCCTTTAGTAGGTTTCGGCTAAAAAAAAAGATATAACAATAAGCAAAGCATAAGAAAAAATAAAACATAAAAATTAGAAAATTAATATTAAAATATGTTTTTAAACGAACCACATCGAATTGTTTATCTTTTAGATATGTACAAGCTATTTTGAAATTTCAAAATAACATAAGACTAAATTTCACTTTAAAACTCCTTGTCAGGAACAGCAATGTAAATATTGAATCTGAAAATTGTATCCTATATAAAATCTGACAACTCAAACCAAATTTTTAAAAAAAATCTGATCACTCGTTCGTCAGTTTAGATAAAACAATAATAAGCATGATTTAACTATATATGATTTGGTTTAGGCCAGTCAAAGAAATTTTACCCTTGAAAGAGTGTTCGATTCACTTTTATGTACTGCACTTAATATTAGGCAATAGGAAGTACAATGACTTACATTGGTTTATAAAATTATCCGTATTATATTTTAAATATAACAGAATAAATGCAATATTAAAAATGTTCAAACCAACCCTTAATAAAATCAACTTTATTTAATACAATCAAGCTTTTAGAGAACACAGGGGTGATTGTGAGTCTAAATCAAAATTCCAAAAAATTTCTTAAATAAAAATTTAAATCAAAATATTAGAAAAAAATTTAAACAAGATTTTTTCATTTTTCTCAATATTTCTTAGTTTACTTAAAATATATTTAAAATTTTACACATACCTATGATGACCTGGAGAAGTAATTGAAATTTACAAACATGTCTTTTTTTTTGAGTTTATGATTATAATAACTATTCACTGATAAAAAATGAATATTAATCTTGAATATAAGCTTATAAAATAGCTGGCTCACCCTTACAAACAAATAAAATAAACTGGGTTTTTAAGTTCCACCTTTGAAAATTTGATTTCCGGAAACTTTTGCGATCAATGATTTTTTGAAACGTTTGAACCTTCGATCTCCGGAAACTTCCGGATAATGGTTAGCGAAAAAATCCGGAAATCCGGATTTTTTCCGCAGCAATTTAGAGTTTTCTTTTATTTAAAAAAAAAACAAAAATTTGAATTCTTTACTTAATACTTTTATTTTAAACTTAGAAAGATATGTAGCAGATAGATATCAATTCAAACCTGAAACCTGCGAACTAAAACAAAAACTCTACAAGTCTAAACACTTTTTGGAAAATTGAATGGTCACAGTTAAAAAAGAAAAGAAGCATAGAGAGTAATGAAAACTGCTTATGAATTAAAGAAAGCTATGGAATACCCATCAATATCAATATAATCAATAACTTAACCATTTATTGATACCTTCATGGTTGAAAGTATGAAACTGCCATAGCAAGGTTAAGAAAGTATTCAAATGTAAATAAACTAAGAAAAAAAAAGATTTAATGTCCTACTTCAATGAAATAAACCATTTATATTCTGTATAATAAAAAATATTAAAAAAAGTATAAGATAATATGATTGAACAATTTTAAACCAGTTAGCTGGTCAAATTATAATTCAGCTATTAATCAAGTTTGAGTTTACATTTATTTTAACATAACCTAAAAATTTGAGTGTTAAGGATAAATTCAAAATGCTTTTTCAAATTTATCATTGAATCTAAATATAATATTAGAAATAATTTAAGTTTTTGCAAACTATCAAATAATATTGAATTTTTAATTTAAAATTAAGCATATCAAACAATATGCTACTATTTTAAGACCCTTCAGTAAATTTAAAAAAATTAAGCTCATATTTAAACAAAATATCAAATATATAACAAAACAGTTAAAATAAGGCATAAATATGGTAAGTTAAGTTTTTATTAAATTTTCAAAGTCTAACTTAGAAACTTTTTTTCTCCGTAAGAATAGATACACCAGTTTACAAAATAAACTGCTCTGTAAAATGAAACATCCTCAGAAGAAAAGTTTTTAAAAGTCAAAGGTACTATACAAGCTTAAAAATCTGCAAAAAATTTAATTAAGTCTAAAACTTTTAATTAAGCCTTAACTAGTTAATTATGTCAGCTATTAAAATATTTTTATTAAATTACTTTTTGAGATATAGATATCAGATTTAATATAAGTTGCCAGAAATCATGACCTAAATTTCACTCTTATACAAAGTTAAATTTCACTCTTATACAAAGTTAGTAAGTGAAAAGAAAGTAGATAAATTTCCTATCTTCATTTCTACTACAACTAGCTTATAATTAAATAAGATCATAAATCCTTTTCAAACATTAATGTGAATTTTCTATTCATGCATTGCTACAAAATTAGAATAATTCATCAACAAGACATCAAGAATTTGAAATTCATGATAGGAAATACCTATAAAAAACATTCTTTATTTTCTTCGTTATTTAAAACAAATTATGGCAACAAAATTTGTTATTACTTTCTATGTTAGTTTCTCAAGGAAAGGAATCAATTTTAGACACACCATGCCAAAAATTCACCTTACTCACCAAATATATTTCTTTTTTAAACCCAACAGAAATGATATCTAGATAAAGTGTCATTCATCAGAAAACAATGTAATACAAATTTCAATACAAGGAAATTTAATACAAAATGTAGAACATTTATTAAGGCAATCAAGATTGAGCGCTTATAATTGACAGTTTTAATAATTCAAGGAAAAAAAGGAATTTTATTTTTAAAACAGTGACTTTTAAATTTTTGACAATTCTCATTAAAAATTATTTTAATAATAAATAAAAAGAGAAATGCTCATAAAAGATTTTTAAAAAATTGAATCATTGTCACATTTGGTTAAAAACATTTGATTTATAAAAAAATTTCAACAATTCATAAAATAAAAACTATGTATATTTGTTTCAAGTAAACTTGTTTCTACTTTTTTCTCAACTCTGGTCAAAACACTGATTCTTGCAGGAAAAAAAATAATAAGAGTTGAACAAATGAATTTCAATAAATTATTTTAAAAATTCAAAAAAATATCTTAACAATACTCAGAACCTTAAAAATATAAATATGAATTTGGAACTCATTCAACATCACAAATGAAATGTAAAGTCTGTCAATATTATAAAATAATTTAAAATTTTACTTCTTTTTGCTAAATTACATGAAATATAAAATTTTAAATGTTTAAAATTCGGCTCATTTTTTTTAATTAGATAAATGTATTTCTTACTCAAGTTAATAGCTCAGCTCTGGATTTTGCAATCTTAATAAACTTTATCGTTGAGCATAATTAATAAACTATGATAAAATTTTAATATGGATTAAGAATTTTTTAGCATAAAATGAATGAAAATACATAACAGAGTTCTCCCTAGGAATAAAAAAGGACAGGGCACTTTTTCTCTAAATAGGAGACCTTGAGTTTTGAAAGGGCACTCACTTAACACCATAAAAATTAATCAAGATGTGTAATATGCAAATAACTGAATATTTTCCTCAAAAATTTTGAAATTACGTTGCATACTAGTTTATGTGCATATTTCAAAAAGTAATTTTCTCTTAGAGAAATTAGAATAAGAGACTTCCTTAGAATAAGAGAAAAATTTTTAAAAATAATTGAAGGCATGAGATTTTTTTTCTTCAAAAAGAATAATTATCATAAACAAAAAATGATAATATAATGATATGATAAATAAAAAAAATAATTAATTATAATTTAAACTGAAAATAACACGAAAACAACCATTTAAAGGTGTATTTTTTTCCAAAAAAAAGGGGGGTATATTTAAAAAATAGTTTTAAAATTTAATATCATTTAAAAAATGTATTAACCCTCCAAAAAAGGCTTAAAAAACTTAATCAGTCGAAAATAATTCTAAGAAGGTAAATATTTGTGCTAGCAATCAGAGTTAAACCTATAAACACTGATAATTTTACAAGTGTGTAATTATTATTTAAAGAGTGAATTAATTTATTTTTTTTTTAAAATGGAACATGAATAAAAAAGGCAGTGTTCTTAAGGGATGGTGGCTTATTTTTACAAAAAGGGCGAAGAGGGTGAATTTATTAGGAAGTGGGAAGGGATGCCCTTCAAGAATAAATGCCCTTCAGAGAACACTGTACATAATTTGACAACACTAAATTGAACAAAATATTTTATTGTAAATTACTTACTAATCTTTCACCAGATAGAATCTCTAAAAGCTTTATTAACATTTTTCCATCTCTTAAATCTGTGTACAAGTCTGATATTCTACTATTGGCCCTCACAAGATGAGAATTTACCCATTTACAAAAGGTTTTCTTTTGTACAGCTTCTCTTTCATCTGCAATACAGAATTGTTTAACATATTTTAGTATTTTACAGAAGCAAACTTTGCAGAATATGTTTAAAGGATAATAAGAAAAACAATTATTTAATGTCAAATACAATTTTAAGAATACATAAAATATAACATTAATTTGCAAAATTCTGCAATTTTTTAATTTTTTTTCACTAATTAACAAAGCATTTTTCTCTTAATAGTAACAGTAGAATAGATGGGAAAAAGACTTTCACTAAAGTGTTTATTTAGAAGAAAAAAGTTGGAACACTTTTTAAATAGATACAAATCAAGTTTTGTATTTAATTTATACACAAATTAATAGCACATAATTTATACACTTGTCTAACAACTTTTTACTTACTTATAAAACTTATTAAATTTAAAAGATAAATCTTGTGAACTTGAATGACGAACAACTTGAAAAACTGAGCATTTTGCTTTAATTTTCTGAGTTACTGTGTATTTTAACTAGAATTTTAAGCTATTTAACCATTTTTTATACTTATATAACAAACTAACTTCTCTTCATGTTATTCAATAAAAAAAAAGAGGTATATATATGTTGAAAAATTCCACATAAAATTATTTGGATTTTGAATGCTTTTAGGATAATACATATGAAAATTCAAAATAAGTAATCCTCGACATTCTGTGATGTGAATGTCAGCATTTAGATAGTTTTGATGAAAATTCAAAACAGTTGTTAAACCTCCCTTCTACATACATTGCATTGCGCATGATGGCAAGTATTAAAACTGAAAAAATAATATTATTGATTTAAAAATCTGCCAGTAATGTTTGTGAAAAATTAACATTAGCTGTAAAAAATAAAATTATTTAACAGAGTTGAGACAGACAGAATAATGCTGACATTCACCCTAGAGAACCTTAACAATTGTAAGATTTTTTCTTTCACAAAGATATCATACAGATTTTAAGTTCACAGTGACATTTCAAATATTGGTTCCTTAATACATAACCTAAACAAATATTTAAAAAAAAAAGCATTGTTTAACTCCGAAAAAATTATTTTAATATGCTATTAAATGTAAATAAATATTTCCCCAAAAAAGTACACATTTTTTACATCAATACATTAAACTAATTGCATTTAATATATATCAATACACAAAATTTCTATTAATAACATACATAAATTTATACTCCTTTATTTCATAAAAAGTAAAAATAAAATTTTTAAAAAAAATTTAAGAGTGGACGGAGAAGAGTAGTTCTTAAAGCGAATTATGGCAGTCTTCAAGCATGCCTAATTTTATATGATGATTAAAAAATAAATAAAATTTAAAGAACATTATAGAAAATAAAAAAAAGACTAAAATATTCATTATAAATAACATATTAATAGCAACAAAAAAAAATATTTTAATATTCTCGATGATCAACAACTGTAATTCAATATTGATTGCAATGTGGAATAATTAAAATTTTAATGTTATTTGAAAAATATAAAAAAAAATAATTTGAATAAATGACCATTAAAAAAAGGTTGAAATTTAACAATTAAAAAAAATTAATTACATTCAAACATTGAAAAGTTCTTGCATGTTTGTATTCTCCACTTGTGTCAACATAGACATTTAGAAAATACAGTACTTGGAATATTAAAAATACATACTATATCATAAAAGATATATACCTGCTAGTGCTTTAATTCTGGATCTTTCAAACAACCTAGATGAGCTATTTCCACCATCATAATCATAGTCATCCAACTCCTGTTGATTAACAGGGTCCCACCGGACAGCAACAGATATATCTGTTGTCATGGCTCACTTATCTAATTTAATATAATTAAACATAATTAGAAAATATTTTTATTATATTGATACAATAATAGACAAATCAGTTTTTAAAAATATAAAAATTAAAAGAGTAAATGACACATAAGTGCTTATTGGGAGACCAAATAATTATTTTTGGTAATAAAAATGAAAAAATCTGATTATTTCCTGAACTACAACAGTTGCATAAAATTATTTTATAGTCATTCCAAAAAAGTCACATTTAATGTTTACCTTAATAATAAAAATTATTTAAAAATAATAATAAAGGGTTTAATATTTAAAAACAATGAATGAAACAATTTTGCATTTATGACAGAACTCATACTATAGGAGAAACTAAGAAAAATGCTGTATTTTTCTAGTCATTATGTGTGTGTAAAGAAGATAATAAGAGAGATAAAGATTAGAAGAAAAAAAATTTCTTTCTTTAGAAATAAAAATTATAATTTTCAGAATAAAACATCATTTAACTCTTAAAAAAAAAAAATTTGAAAAAATTCTTATTTAAATTATAATTAAAATGACTGAAATGAATAATTTTGTGAGTTTAAAATGGGACATCAAAAAATTGTATCAGCAACTATGAAAAAAAAACTTTTTTAAACAGTCCCTTTAAAGCAGATATTTGATATTCATGTTAAAAATTATATATGAATTTGATTCTTGATATAGTTTTTAAAAAAAATGATTTATAACTAAGATTCCAAAAATAAAGATAAATAAAAAAATTCTAGTTTTTTAATAGTTTTTTTTAAACCAAAAATGAATAGTCATCATTCTAAAACTTATGAGTCTGGTTTTTGTTTCATTTAAATAAATTTATCTTTATCAATGGCACATTTACATAACTAAGAAAAAAAAATGAATATCTTCTTGATTTCTCAAAATATATATGTACCTTCACTAAATAAAAACAAACAAACAAAAAATCATTAATTTGTCTTTATATTTACAGATAACAAGACAGGATGAACAAAAGGAAGTTCAGTAAAAAGAATCTTGAGACCAGCTCAGCAGACTCATTATTTAATTCAAAGGAACTCTACAGCTAATTTTGGACCTGAGTCATAAAAGTTTCATGCATCTATGACTTATCATGGTGATTATTAAAACAATAGGTTGCAGTAACTAGGGACTAAACACAAATTAAATTTCTTTCTCTTTATAAACTTAAAAGAACATTCTGTTGTTTCCCTTTTTTGTGTGAATAAACATACATATTTTATATGAAACTTTTGTGTGTACATTTGTGCAAAGACATAAATTCTCATTCAATAATGGCATAGGTTAGTTTGCTAATTTGTATAATTATAGTTTATTGCAACTATTTAGATTTATTTGAAATCACTGCATGAATGAAACTTGAATAAAATCTAGCAAACATGAACAGAAAAGATTTGAGCAGTTGACAGAATGGTTTTGGACAGGATGGTAAAAACCTTTGTTTTTAACCCGTACTTTGCTTTTTTGTTCATAACTTTGCCAAACCTCCACAAAAATACTCAATATTAAACTTGTCTTTCATAATTAAATTGTATGGTATTAATTTAGTCTCACTACATAAATATTATAAAATTGCAAAGATATTGTTTTTTTTTTTTTACAATTATCCATAATAGCAAAATATTACACATAAATTGTGTTAACTTCACTTGTATATTTCAATACTAATTCAATTTATGAAATACTTAAAAAATTATATTCCTTTAGATTAGTTTTAAAAATAAATAAAAGTTCAGTATCTTCTTTTAATTTCATTTAAATGTAATAATATTTAAATGTATCAACTAGTTAGTAAATTTAGTTTTTTTTTACTATACATTAATATTTCAGTATCAAACTATTGAAAACTTAATTTGTTATAATATTTCAAAATTCAAAGAAAATAAATAAACATAAGATACTTGAAATTTAAATTATTAAAATAAGACATTTTACTCATAACAAAACTACAGAAGATGGAAATTAATTTAAGGAAAGATTTCTGTATTGTTTTCTACGGCAGAATAATCGCCAAGTCTTGACTACTTCCGGGCAGCAACCTGGGAGAAACAATAAAAATATCACAAAAAGAGAACAATTCAAAGGGTATAACTCATAGTAAACCTCTCCATGTTTTCTAATTTTTCCCATTTAAAATCTATTTGGCTCCTTGGCAATTTTAGTTGGAATAGCAGATCACGCTACAGAAATATACCCCAATTTAATATTATTTTTCCCGAATGTATAGAGTACCACAGACTAATTTTTAACATTTTTAATTAATAACTTCACAATTTTTTAATAAATAATGAATTTCTATTCTTTTTAAGTAATATAATTGAGATCAAATCAAATAATGCAAAAAAAATTACATATCACAATGATTAGGAAATAATCCAGACTAAATTAAAATGCTATTTTATTTTTAATACTTATAAAAGTGAACCCTTTGAAGTAAAAGCTTTTACAACTCAAAAAATGATCTAAACTTCTTTATCAGATTTTTAACATAAGTTTGGAAAAACATCAAAATTTAAATTGTTTCATTAGAAAAAAAAAACATTTGCTTTATCAAATATTGATAAAGTAAATTAGGGGTGCACAACCTGCGGCCCGCGAGCCAAATGCGGTCCATCGGCTGTTGATGTGTGGCCCGCGGGAACTTCTGAAAGCTACAGAAAATTTTTTTTATTTTGTTTGAACAATATTAATTTTCTTAAATTAAAATAATTAATTCAAATTTATATTACTCTAAAATGCCTATATTTTTTGCACTTTCATTCTGCATGCTTCTTTTTGGTTAGAATTTATATCCCCCCTAATATTTATGTATATCTATATATATTTGATAAATTAATAATTGTTCAAAATCAAAAAAATTTTTTGAAAAAAGTGTGTTTTTTATTCAAATAATTAAAAGCATTTAATTTTTTGTTAATATGTTATTAAGTTAACTGATAGAAATATTAAGTACATAGAACACTAATATTTAGATAAAAATTATCATATTTGCCGCTAACATGACTAAATATGCGTGCTGCCCTTCGTTAATCTACCTGCTGTGCAAGTGGCCTTTTACTCAAAAAGGTTGTGCACCCCTAAAGTAAATTGATTTCTTTGATTAAATTTGAGATTTAATCAAAGAATTTCAAAGTAATTCCATTCTTTGTTCCAGATTGTTATAGAAACATATAACCATTAGTAAAAAAAAAAAAAAAAAAAAAAAAAAAAAAAAAAAAAAAAAAAAAAAAAAAAAAAAAAAAAAANAAAAAAAAAAAAAAAAAAATTTGAAGAAATAAAAAATTTACATATTGTGTATGTATTTTAAATACCTTATTACCAAAAGTGAACAGATTATAATTTTATTGATATTCATATAAAAGCATATGTATATTGTAATTGTTGATATTTCTATAACACGAGCTATGTCAAAATAATCGCCAAATCTTTGCAGCTTCCAGGCAATCGCTGTCTAAAAGAAAATGTCACGGAAGGGGATCAATTCTAAACGTATAACTAAAAATAACCCACAAACAAACCTCTACATGTTTATTTAAAAATAAAAAATAAACTTGCCGGCTTTCTATCTGGTACCTTGGCAATTGTAGTTAGCCTGATAGATCACAATAAGGAAATATACCCCCTTTTTCTTAATGTCAATCTGACATGGAATCACCCAACAATTATCATGAAAACTGCAGTTGGAACTATAATAATTATTGTAATATATTTATCAATGAGATATTTCCCTTGTCAGCATTAAATACATAAACAAATTTTATCCTTAATTAGAGATTTTAACAGCTACAAGAGAATGAAATTAAATCATGATACAACTGAACAAGCACACAATAGGATCTAAAATTGAAATATTAATATTTTCACAAACATACACTTTAGTTAGAATTATAAACTGCTTTAAGCGATTAGTACTAACCATCTGAGGCCTTTATATATATTATGATTTTACAGAAAAATAAAAACTATAATTTGTCCACATTTTAATAACTACAATTTTATTCAAGCTTTGGGAAGATTAATGTATCATGATCTGTGGCAGAATAATTGGCGATTCTTGGAAACTTCCGTGCAGTGGAGAAACTAAAAAAACATCAGAGAAAGGGAACAACTTGAAAGATATAACTCATAGCCACCCGCGGGCAAACATGTACATGTATCTTTTTTAAAAATTTGCAAGTATAAAATCTATTATTTGTCACCTTGGCGATTGTTGTTTGCGCAACAGATCACATAATCCCCAAAGTTTTTAAATAAAATTACTTTAACAACAGCAATAAACAACAGAATTAAATAAACTTATTCTCCATCTATTATTTCTACTAACAATATTATAGATAAAACTTGAAAATTTTGAATTCATTTCGAATAATAAAATAGCAAATACTACAAATTTAATAAAATTAAATATATAAAATAAAATATCCCAAAAATTATTAAATAATTTAATAATATTAATTACATTTAAGTCTAAGAAACTTGAAAATCTTTCATGCATTTTGTATATACAGTGAGATATTAAATACAAATACTAATATAATATTCTTTATACACATGAAATATTTTAAAATAACTTTATTTTTCCTCTAACATTATAATAATATTACATTGTTCGAAGCTTGAAAATATTGTATGAATTTCAAAACAGTGAAGAAGCAAAAAAACAACTACCTACTTTAATAAATATGCTGATTGCATGACTCAAAAATGCTAATCATAGACATGACATAACAATAGAGTAATGAAGACATTTTTAAATGATAAAATTAAGTTGAAATTAAAAAGTAAGCTGGAAATATATAAACATTAAAAAAAATTAATACATCTGACTTCCCTGACCCATAAGTGTGACCGATTAAATAGGACTGTATATGTCAAATCTTTCTGTAAGTAACGTAAAAAATAAAAACTATATCATAAAAATCAAACATTAAAAGATATTCGTGGAAAAATGCTTCAAATAATACAAATTTAGAATCTTGGTAAATATAGCTAGCAATACACGGATGAGCAAACTTAATAAACCCGGTGTTGACCCCACCCATTATTTACTATATAGAAAGGAAAGATAGCTTTAATTACTTTAAGCCTAACGATAAAATCGTTTTCTAACAATTTATTGTAACTTTAAATAACATATATTTGTATATGTAATCGCATAGATTTCATATTAACTTACCTTCAACCACCACACAAACTATGAATTTATAAACAGACAGGTTAACAGTGAAAACAACCCCAGCATCAAACCAGAACAGTTGACTGCGGTACGATCAGACCGCTGTTGCGGAAGAATATTTTAACCCCACCCTTCGGAAGGAAATTATATTTCTTGCAATAGTTCTAGAAACAATCATCTAGCAATAAATAGATAGAAGATGCAGGAAGAATACTTCCGGACGATGCTTAAAATTTTACAGCTAAATTTTCGATGTGCATTTGGTAAAGAGACTCTGGGAAAATAGGAAGTCTGACGTCACACTTTAATATAGAAACTAACCTATCCCGGCGTTCAATTTTAGGAGGTGACGTATTGTCATTGGCTCTGACTATGTGATGTGTAAAAACTGTAGACTAAAATAGTATAAAAAAATTTTTATAAAATATCATAACCAAAACTGAGTTTTTTTATAAATAAGAATATAACAATAATGCGAAAGATTATGATAAGCTATTCAAGACCGGACTATTGTTTCCATTTAAATAAATAAATACGTTTTCCTTCCCTTTAATTTTTTTTTTCTTTCCGATGCTGTTATTAACATTTCTTCAATGTTTTTCCTAATATTTTAGGGAAAAAACCTAATTAATACCTAAAATTCCTCTAAAAAATTTTTATTTATTTGATAATCATTCCAGCATCAGCAGAAAGGTCTGCCCCCTCCTCTCCATAGAAAAATCTAAGGTTGCGTCTTTTTTTTTTCACGAATTGAATTTTTGAATGAAAAAAAATTTTTTTTCACTGGGTTCATTACCATGACTTGGCATTTATAAAATTCTGTTATGCAAACTACAGGCAGCCGTTAATTTATAAAGTGCAATTCCGAGAAAGAATCGTTATTACTGTCCTTACCACCACATTTTTTTAAAATTTTTATTTAATTAGGAATTAAAAGCAAAAAAATATTCACCTGTTATTTTTATTATTATTTTTAATTATCAATTTTTGATTTAATTTTTTTAACTTTCCGTACAAACTTAATTTTTATTAATAAAACAAGTATAAATTTTATTCAGCATTCTACAAATTAAATGGACGTAATTATTATGCCCCTCACTATAATAATATTGAGCATAATAATTCTGAACCTATAAGTTTTGTATGCAATAAACTTGTCCTCAGCGACTTGTGAGTCAGGGGCGACTGGATGGAAGAAAGCAGGAGGTCGTTGTGACCTCCCAAAGATTTTCACTATCCATTTTCATCAAATTTTGTCTAGCCGTTCGGCATATTTATGAAATTACATTATTTTCTCTCTCTATTTCTTTCTCTCTCTCACTCTCTTTTTTTTTTTACTTTTTTTTAATTTTTTTTATTATTATTTTTTTTGTAGAAAACTCGATTGAAATTAGTCAGGCTGGTCGATACGAATTCCGCATCCGACTTGTACCAACCACAGTGCCGGCGTAAAATAGCCTCCGTGGTAAACGGATCATGCATTAGAGTCCCCTTGCCGTCAGGCTAACCATGGGAGGTTTTAGTGGTTTTACTCTCCATGTAACGCAAATGCGGGCTATTTCTACCAAGAAGTCCTCCAAGAAGGCAATTTCTTCCAATACTTGATCCAGAAATTCCCTTGTCTTCTGGATTGGGTTCAAAATTACAATTCTACGAAGTTGAACATTAGTAGTCGTAAATCAAAGAAACAATAGGGTCGGCTGTTCAACAACAGTTATAAAATAATATAAAATATTACACCTTTAATTTTTAACTAACGTTTTTTAAATAGCGATGAAAAAAGTATTCACAAATATCATCTCTGGTTACCAAAGGTATCCAGTCCCTCTCTAAGGCTGATGGGGGCATTCCCCTATATTTGAAAAATCTTCCCCATTTTCGCAAGCAATAAAAATACGTATAAAATTTTTATTTAAAGCAACGACTTTTTTTAACTATGTCTGATCTTTCTAAAATAGATTCTCGGTTAGAAATATTTTGTCAGACATTATTTTCAGATGACGAAATCAACATTCTGAAAAAGAATTGATAAAAAAATAAAAATAAGAAAACGCTGGAAAAAAAACACATTGTTATGCAAAACTGATATACAAAATGGTGATGTGATCTTTAAATATTATATCAATTTAATGACCAATTCGATTCAGGCCGCTGATCCCAAATTTAATTTAATTAAACATTTCTTCAATTGGAACTAGATTTTCATTTTTAAAAAAAATCTATTTATATTCAAGGATTAATTTGAAATGGATGGAAAAGAAAATTTTAAAATTCAGCATTTCTTTTATTTATTTATCTCCAACGATAGTATATTTTCATATATTATGCATCAATTATTAGCAATATTCTCTGAGTGTTAATCTTATGATAAGTCAAAAATATTTACAAAAATTATTTCTTCAGGATACATTTTTTTTAAAAAAATTTTTTGTTTAAAAAGTATCCTTTTATATCAATATCATATCACAATACGATATGTATTAATAGTGATATTAGAAAATTCTTACAGCTTATATAGGAGTGTGAAATAAAAGTCCTTACAAGTATGAAACGCCAAAGGATCCTTCGCGCAAACTTCAAACTAATCCTCATAGAAAAATTATTTTTAAAATATTATGGAATTAATTTATCAATATTTAATTAGTCAAACTAAACTTTAATTAATTTTTAATAGTTAATTTTTAATACTTTATTAATTAAAATAAAATTTAATTAATTTTTAATAGTTAATTTTCAATACTTTATTAATTAAAATAAAATTTTATTAATTTTAAGGATTAATTTTTTAATAATTAATTTATAATTTAATCAATTTTTAATATTTAATTATATTATATTATTTAATTTATTAAAATGAAATTTAATTGATTTTTAATATTTAATTATTGTTAAATTTCTTACAATAAAATTTAATTGATAATTAATATTTAATTAATTTACAGCATTTAAATAATTCAGGCTCGATTTTTCTCTGCGATGTTCTTCTTCCGTTTTTTTTTTTTTTTTTTTTTTTTTTTTTTTTTTTTTTTTTNTTTTTTTTTTTTTTAACTCGATTGATTAATTGAAGTGACTAGACTTATAAAATTTTTCAAAATCCACAAGTTTCTCTGTTTTGCTTCTAACTCTTCTTCATTTTATTCAGAAAAATCTTTTTCTTCCGCCTTTAACAAGATACTTTATGTTATTAATGTTGCAATTAATTTCCAATAGTTCGTAACCTGGTAAAAAGGAATTTATTCTTCTATCAAAATTCAACAGTTTCTCCCTTAATATTAACTTTGAAAAGAGGCTTGTTAATACTGCACTGCAGTCATAAAAAAATAAAGATATGTTGCGTAAAAACTTAGGTTTCTTTCAAGACTTCAACAACTTTTTCAACTTTTGTAATAAAAATGATCTAAATAATAACCCCACTAAAGAAGGTCCCTCAGAAAAAATTAAAACTAATGTTTTTATTCAATAAATCAACTGATTATAAATGTGCTTCACTTATTATGCAAATTTTGAATTGAAGATATAATGAACACGGCTGGAAAGATTAATCCGCACTACAAATGAAAATTCAAAAAGTATTCCCCGACACAAAAAAAGAAAAAAAAAAAAAACAGATTTTTTTTTTTTGAAACCTAACCTATTAACCAAAAAAGCTCCCCTTCCCCTGGAACTAAACCAAAAGTTACCTGATTAAAGGCTTCATTTGCTTCAAAATTACGCAAAAAGTAAATAACAGTCGACATGTTTCGAGCTCTTCAAAAACAGGCGCCAAATTTCAAGACCTGTCAAACGTGAATGAAAAGAAATCAAATTTCATCTCATTCACGTCTGGCAAGTCTTGAAACTGGGCACAAGTTTTTTAAAAGCTCGAAACATGTCAACTGTTATTTACTTTTTATGTTTTTTTGATGTGAATGAACTTTTCAATCAAGCAACATCTTACCGCTTCAGTTTCTTGGGATTATTTATTAAATTGTAAATGCAGATCTCTTATTTGTTATTTTTTGTAATTGTAAAGTAGAACATTGATGATACAATAAATTTGGCTGGAAAAATATCATCCCTCCAATATTAATCCCGAACTTTCTCTGGTGCTTGCGTAAGAAAGTAGCAACAACTTAACCTCCTGTTTTATGCTTTAACATTGACATTTACTATAGTAATCTAGTTATGGGATAAAATTCAAATAAAAGAGATGCACCTTCGTATATAAAATTAAGTTCACGTTCTAATTAAGTTCATAAAATTTTGAATGGAATATTCTTTAGAAATCTTTTCTTTTTATAATTCCTGACCTAAATAGAAACTCTACAAAGAATTTTTTTTTCTTTAATTTTCTCTTTCTCTAAATTCAATTTATATTCCACACGTGATTTTTTTTTCATGTGCTATTATTTTGCTGCATATTTCATTTTACATTTAAAAAAAAAACTTAAAAATAAGGGAATTAAGCAAATAGCAGCCACCCCCTCCCTCTGTTAGGTGCTTAAGTAATATTTGAACTGCCATTCCTATAAAGTGAATTTTAAAAATGCAAATTCCTACGACATAATTTGACTACTACTATTATAAATTTATGGACTTCGTGGCAACCTTATAATAATAACGTTTGATATTTAAAGTATTTTTAAAAATTCTAGTGTGCTAAATTTACTAGTGTACTTATGTTAAAGTGATTTATGGAAATCGACGATATCACATAACGAATTTATTTAGAATTATTAGTTTATTCTTTAAAAAAGAACAGATTGAATAACGGAGAAAAATGCTTCGTCTCTATTTTTTAAATAGCTATGCCTATTTTCTTAAGCGCGCATTTCAAGATGCATCCATTTTCCTAAAAACGCATTTCGAGCTGCATGCAAAATAAAAAGCTCATCGAAGATTGGTATTTTAAATGAAGATGAAATTGGAAGAAATCATGTTGAACTCGCTTCTTTGCGACTCCCTAAATTAATGTCTAAGAAAAGTGCAATTTGGCAGAATAAAAATCTTACAGAAGATTTGCCATCTTGTGCCTTTAGTGTATAGATTTACCAGATAAGGAATCGCATCAACGAGGAAACATGAAACAGGGAGTTCTTCAAGTAAAAGTTAATTCACGATTTCCATTTATTCAATCGACGATTGGTAATTTGAATGAAGATGGAAGTGGTAGAAGTCGTGCTCTCGGACTCACTGCTTTGCGACTCCCTAAAATAATGTCTTAGCGAAGTGCAATTAAAGGAAATAAGAATCGTACCAAAGATTTGTCATTTTTTGCCTTTGTAGTGTATAGATTCATCATATAGAGAACCGCATCAATGAAGAACCATGAAGCAGGGAGTTCTTCAAGCGAAAGTTCGTTCACGATTTCCATCCTTACAACCGACGAGAGACGTAATAGAGATGGAGATGGGAGTAGTAGAAATCGTGGTGTGCTTTACGTCTTTACGACTCCCTAAAATAATGTATGAGTAAAATGCAATATGGAGGAATAGAAATGGTACAAAAGATTTGTCATTTTGTGTTTTTAAAGTGTATAAATTCGCCATATTGGGAACCATATCAATTAGGAAACATGAAATAGGGAGTTCGAAGGATAGAACATGTTCGTTCACGATTTCTACCCATCCAACTGACGTTTATTCTCATGGATTCAGAGCTTTGTTGCGGAAGGCACAACTGGTTATATGGAATAGTGAAGGCGAAGGCACCATGAATGGGAGTAGTATTTTATAATTGATAATAGATTTATATATACATTAATATCTTTTATTTACCATCTATATTTATTAACTAAATATCAATTTAAGTAATTATATTAATTAGTATATCTATATACTAAAAAATCAGCTGAAAATGATGACTGATTCGTGCATTATTCTCATTGAATATATAAATTCCAAGGCATGATCTAGTTTTTCTCCCTGAAAATTCACGTTTCTTTGGATATTATTAAAATTACTAAGCTCAAAATCTAACTGCGTTTACTCCGAGGTTAGAAATATGTTCCCATTAGTTTGATCAGCAGAGCTCCCCAAAGTTTTGATCCCTTAATGTTAATTTTACTTTTTGTGTATATTTCGCTATATCTCGAGAAATTTTTAAACAAATTTTTAAAAAAATTGCGCACATTTATACAATTCGTTTGTCTAAAAGATTCCATACGGAAAATATATTTTAGCAAATATTTATAGTTTTTTTTTATTTTATTTAATAATGGTCGAAAAATCGTAAGTAGTACATTTTTTGCATCATTTTGAAGAATATAATTTTACACGGTAAATTTCAAAATTTGAGCGAAATCGGTCGAATAGTTCCTAAAAAATAACATTTTAAAAATCTGCCTTTTTTCAAATTCAAGGAACGTTACGACCAATTTTGCCCAAATTGGTCGTATTTTGCTGTGTAAAATTTCATTCTTTAAAATGATGCAAAAGATTATGTACCTTATAATTCAAAATTTTTTCGACCATTATTAAATAAAATAATACAAAAATAATAAACATTTATTAAAAGTTATTTTTTGCATGGAATTACCTTTGGATAAACGAATTTTATAATTGCACGAAATTTTTTTTTCAGTTCGCTTGAAAAATTTATAGAGATATGGCGAAATAACGTAAAAAATAAAATTAACATTAGGGGGTCCAAACTTTGGATCACTCTCCTGACCAAACTATGGGGCCGTATTTCTCAGATTGCGGCTACCCGTTTTACTTTTGGGGCCAAAAGTCCGCATACGTTGAAAAAAAATAGGTATATTCATTCAGGGAAAGTGCGTTTTTGTGTCTGATTCCGTAACTTAAAATATCGCCTGCACTAATTAATTAACATATTTGAGCTCCCTCCCCCCCTCGAATCATTAAGAATGAGTTCTAGAACGTATAATCCGATCCTTTTATCGAAAGTTATTAGACCCGCGAAGACTTGTATCAATCAGATTTGTAAAGTTAGTTGTGTTTGATCGTTAAAAGTAGTAGCCAGGAATCGAATCGCTGCAAACTACTGTTCTTTTGTCTGTAGCTCACCTCTAACTCCACTACGTTTTTTAAAAGTAACACACTACAATACAAACCACGAAAAAAACAAAAGTAGTGACTACAGTAGCTACGCTGATCTGATATAATCTAACATGACCGGACATCAAAGGAAATTTTCAAATTAAAAGTACTGAAACTTATTTTGAGCAAAAGTAAAATTTTAAAATATTAAAAAGAATAAAAATAATTTTCTGAATATCACTGGCGTGGGGCTCTAGACTAGAAACCTAAAAATCTTGCCAATTTAAAAACGATTCAACTGTAACAACTTAGTTTTCAGTAGTGGTATGTAATCAATATTTCTATTCACCTAATTTATTTTTCATCTACAATATAAGGCAATGGTTTTCAAATAATATGCTGCGAAACCCTAAGACTCCCTGGAAGAGTTAAAGGAGTTTTAAGAGTTCGAAGATTTGTATTAACCATTAACCTTTGCAACCATTATAGTTAGAGCCAATCAATAATACATTATTTAGTCCGGGATATCCTGGTTGATAGGGCACTGGGCCCATGTCCAAGAGTTCGTGGGTTCTATCCCAGACGGCCGAAGACGTGTTGTAAATGGTGACTGATGCACGTTAAATCTGTCGAGTCGCAAAGTCCTCCATGTTCCCACAACAAATCAATACCTCTGGGGGTACTGATCCAGGAGTTTCCNGCTACGGAGTTGAACATTAGTAGTCGTCAACTCAAAATTGGGTAGACTGTTCAACGACATATATATATGTATAAAAAAATAAAGCATTATTTATTTCATGTTTTGGTTTACCTTATGAAATTATTTAATGTAAAATGGCTTTAAAAAAAGGAATGAATAATTTTTTTTAACAAATATACATTTTTCTAATTACAACATATCGAATAAGTTATAAAAAAGATAATACAAAACTTCCATTATTTCCCAACATGCTTTCCAAATGAAAATTACCAAATTTGTTGCTAAAGAAGTATGTTTCCCTAATAACATTCCTTAACATTTACAGCAATTCGTTTTAGTTCTTATTTCAAAGTAAACCTTATTTTTGTTTATTTTATTCAGTTTCAAGTATACATTACACCAAAAAATAAATTTATAACTACAGTTCTGTAACTTCGAATTTAACTTTTGGACATAAAAACGAACTTAAGATTATTAATGATAAAACGATAAAAAATTTCATTATTCTTATTAAATGTTTTAAAATAAAGTCTTTTATTGGTAAATAGGTTCGCAATTGCATTCATTTACTTTCTATGAATTTGAATTCGGGATTTGATATCGATGAATTTTGGATTCCACTGAAAGAGTTACTCATTTAGGGTTCCATTGCCGGAAAAAAATTGGGAATCGCTGGTTTAGTACATCGGACCGGAAATGATTGAGATTTTTCATTATACCATATCTAATCTATTTGCAGCTGTGAGACAAGAGATAAATATATCAGTGCAAATATTACATTGCTTCCAAGATTTAGATAAGATATTTTTACGAAGAATAACGCTAAAACTTCGATTAGAATTTTATATGAANAAAAAAAAAAAAAAAAAAAAAAAAAAAAAAAAAAAAAAAAAAAAAAACTCCTTCTCAAAAGGTTTGAAAAAATTAGAGGGTATATTGAATATACTCATTGGTATAAAATTATTAAAAGATTCATGACAAAATGTTGAATTACTTAAATCATTCAACATTCATTTGAAATTGTAATTTAAAATTAGTTAATATTATTGGTTATTTTCGAACACAAAAAAGTAAATGCTTATTTGCGGTAACATTTTTATAATATTTTCTCCTGAGCTGTTTACTTTTCCTAATTCCCAGAATTGATTACATATAGTTCTTTTCAGAACATTGCTCTCACTTATCTCGCCTTATTTCATTTTATAACCGGCGTTGAGCAGCCGACCCAATTCTGAGTTTGTTATTATCATTGTTCAACTCTTTAGGCTTATAATTTTGAACCCAACCCAGATGACAAGGGAACTCCTAGATCAAGCGATGAGACAAACTAGTCTTCGTAGAGCATTTTTTTATGGAACTGATGGCAATCGCGTTACATGGAGAGGCAAAATACCATAGCTTCCCACGGTTAGCCCGAAGGCAAGGACCATGATCCGTCTACCATAGAGGATAATTTATGTCAGCGTCAGCACTGTGGTTAGTGAGATACAAGAACAGCTCGCTATCGCTTGTCAAATCTCGGAACCATTTTTCTTTTCAGATTGTTTCGCAATCTAAACTAGATCACTTATATTTTAACTATTTTAAGTCATAAGAATTTGTCAAAAGAATGGTCAAAAATGTATATTTAAATTTTGCTAGAAACGTAACAATTTATTTCCATAATTAATTTCAATAAAAATTATNGATAATTATAAATGAGTTTGACCACCACTACAGATAAATAATTACAATAAATATAGAAAAGCATAATAATCCTTGCGCAAGCGAATTTCAACGGGATCAAAATGTAAAAATATTTTTGAGTCAGATTGTTTTCCGTTTATTGTTTTACACAATGCGGGACAATTTGTCAAAAGAACGGCCAAAAATGTATATTTAAATTTTGCTAGAAACGTAACAATTTATTTCCATAATTAATTTCAATCAAAATTATTGTAATTTATAATGTAAAGAATTTAATTAAGACAAATTATAAGTAATCATGAGTATAAAACAAAGAAACCGTTGAAAGTTATTCTCTTGAAGAAGAAATGAGCGTCGAGCTTAAGACCGAAGATCACGTAGATGGAGGATCTGAAAGCAAAAAATCTTCGATCGAAAGACAAGATTTTATCGATATTAATTTGTATAAATATTAATCGAGACAATATAGACGATAATCCATTTTCTATTTCTTTTCTTCTTAGGTGTGTTATCTTTCCAAAATCTAGAAAATTATTAGTTTTTGCTAACACTTCGGTTTGTATAAACATATTTCGTCGAAAAAAATCGAAAAACAAATTTTAAAGTATAATAACCCCAAAACTAATTCAAACTTTTTTTTAAAGAAAAAAAGCGAAGAAACAAATTAAAAATGTAATAATTTCAAAAATAAATAAATGATTCTTAATATCATAATTCCACAGCTAGTAATTTTCGCTAAACTGAATTACAGAGCAATAAAATGAGGAAAAAAATGGCATAAAATTATTTGAATGTCCATAACAAAATAATTTACAAGTCACAATGTGCCTTGAACATTTCTCCCAACTTGCGAAATTTCCAATTTTTTAAATCTTTAACATTTGTGTAAGAAGCTCGCGAGCCAAAAATTTTTTTTAACATTGGAGGATACTTTAACTTTTTTTTTTTACAATACATTAAGATTTGAATTAATTTTAAATCAATGTATAGTCTAAATAAACAAAATCAGCAAGAATAACAAACTGTAAAAATAAAATGAAAATCTGAGAAAAAGTATTCGTTCACTTCAAAAGAGCTAACAACAAAATGGACAAGTTTTCAGCTGCCTAAAAATAAAACTTCGGTGATTAGTTTTTTCGTATTATTATTGTATGAAACGGAAGGGAAAGGAATGGAATACGATTTGTGGGTTTCGATTTCTCTTTCGTATCATTATTTAAATCTTATCTAGAATTTGGTTTAAGTCATTAGCTGTGAAGTTCTGATTTATCAATAATTAAAATAAACAGAAAATTTGTTATCAATTCACTTAACACATCGAGATAATAACCGGATATAATTAAAAAAATCTTTTTTGTGAAACAATGACAACAGCAACAAAAAAGATTTCATTATGACTTTATTTTTATGTGGGGTAAATATTTAAGTTGATATTCTGTTAAAAATATTTCATGGAGATTTCGATGTGTTTTGTGTCCCTAATTTTTCCCCGGATACTGATTAAAAACTAAATAATTTTTCGTTATTTTTTTACATCTTTGAAAAAATCGAAGTTCTGAAAAACATCCAATTTGCGACATTTATAGGGAAAAAAAAATAACAAACCGAAATATCAATATAAAGTTAATCCTCGCCACTTTTCTAAAAAAAAGTACCTTGTAGGGATTATTCCACAAATAAAATAATTAAAATCGGATAGCATTCATGGCTCAAATTGAATCGATGAGTCTAAAAACCAGTCAATTCCACTTTTTTTCAAAATTGGGATTCTTACATTTTTAAGTTTAGCTAGGATATGAAAAATTCATGTTTACCTACTTGGTATAGAATATTTTGTGATGTTAAAAAAGCTCTCCCTCTCTCTTTATAGATAAAGATACTTAACTACTCAGTTTTTTGTCTCTTCTGTAAAATTAGTTTCGTTGGAGATGACCGATTTTCGAACTCCTTGATTCAATTATAGACAAGATTGTTTTAAAATAACTTGCAGGTCTTTTGCAAATGCACATATCAGTATGGTCACTTTTAGTCAAGAACTTGAGAAACAAATAAAACTGGAAAAATTTTTAACAATCAGATCAGATGAAATGATTTTGCCTTAAAGTACAATTTTAGTTTAAATATTTTCGAACGGTTGCGATAATAAATTGTAATATTAACTTGAAAAAAAAAAAAAAACGACCTTGAGCTGACTAAAGTATTATGCTTGATTCTCTGTTTTTCTTTTAATTTCAAGTTTTTTTTGACATTTTTAAAGATATACCAGGGTGTGTAGCCAAATTTTTCAACGAAAAATAAGCACCTTTTAAGCACTCAAAAAATATGTTTAAGCACTTTGAAAAATATCATAATTAGACAAGGTTGGCAAGTTTTTGCCAATTAATGGTTTTATTTACAGTGACGAAGATAATGGCGAGTCACAAACGAAGAAATTAACAAGAGAAATGAAATTTTCTATCGCTAATAGAGAAAAAAAAGAAGAAAAAAAAATACTGACAATGTTTAGTTGGTCCCCGTAATCAGCAAAAATTTGAGAGATTTTTCGATTCGATTACAGAGGGCGGAAAATGAAGTCTGAAATTGAGAATCTCTTGCAAAATGCAGCAGGGTTGCACATGAGAGACAAAAATCCTTACCACTGAATCCAGCTCAGTATTTCATCAAACGTGTAAAACAAATGGTGTTTTCAAACACTACAGACCGACGGTACGCCGAAATAAATTGGGGTTGAATAGGACAATGTCTTTTTTTGCACATTTTGTGGCGAAAATCAACAAGGTAAAGAAAATTATCACATTTCGGAAAAGGGAAAATCACTTGCAAAAACACCCATGAAAAAAAGCAGTTTTAAGGGCTTTTAAAAAACGAAAATAAGCATCTTTAGGTACTGTTTAGAAACGCTACGCACCCTGTAAACTTATGGATGTCCCGTAAAAGATTTCTGTATTTTGAGAGAATATTTGTAAATTTTGAAAGCAAAATGATAGTTCCATAATTATATAACAGTGTGAAATAACACCTAGTTTGTCTAGTACTGTAGTAATATTTTAGTAAAAAAAAAAAAAAAAATAGTTGAAAAGATGAATATCTTTGGTTAACACAGTAAAAATCTGACGAAAAAATATTTTAAGGGTAAATGCCATCAGTTATATAGTTGTGGAATGCTTTGTAACACACAGCTTAGTCTTTCACGGCTGGGTGACCACTTTAACTTAGAAATATAACACACTACACAGATTATAGGCAGATTGGGTGGGTAAGTTGGAAACTTGGGTATTTAGGCAGCTCTCCATGGGCATATGCATTTCGACAACTTCTTCATTGTCAACCTGAATATGATATGAACATGCACAAAATTCTGATCTGAATCAGTAATGAGGTGAGCTACTAAGTGCCTTAGCTGATAATGGGAACAAAACCCCAACCTAACCTATAAATCTGAAAATTAGTGTGTCCCTTTTTTCAGCAATGATCAACAAGCCTTGTTTTAAAATGCGATCGCTTTGCTTTATAAAAGTTAAACCTGTATAAACCCAGGAATTAGATGGTGATTTCTAGGAAGCGCTGCTGACTCTTTACTACCTGTACTTACGGGTTACTGTTTCGGTGTGTTTTAATGCCATTTGACGCACAAGGTATTCATTCTGTTTTGAAACTCTCTTGAGTAGTATTTCTTGCATACATAGTATTTGTTACCTGATTAATTATTTACTTTTACAATGAGTTCTAAGTCAGTAACCCGAAGCGGCTCTTGCTGTGTAGTTTAACTAACATTTGAAATAAAGAAGCGTCATAAAACACTTATTATCTTGTCAAGAACATACCAACTTCGAAATTTAAACTAAAATATTTATTTTTAAAATAAACTTAATCTCGCAGCTTGAACAATATGCTGACTCTAATGTATGATGAAGCAAGGCTTGCAATAAGAACAAACAGTAATAAACAAGTATAAAAAAGCCAAATCCGAATTGCAAAAAAAAAAAAAAGCAAATTCTTTTTAAATGTAGTAACCATGTCATCTTTTTAACAATATATCTATAAATAATTACAATAAATTTTCACCTTAAACTCACTAAATATTTTATGAAATATAGTGGATTGAGCCCAGAAATTGCATAATTTCTTTTGTTGAAAACAAATTTATCAGTTTGAAAACATAGCCTCGCAGAATAGTAAGCAGCTGTAAACTGCAACCATGTCATCTTTTTAACAATATATCTATAAATAATTACAATAAATTTTCACTTTAAACTCACTAAATATTTTATGAAATATAGTGGATTGAGCCCAGAAATTACGTAAATTCTTTTGTTGAAAAGAAATTTATCGGTTTGAAAACATAGCCTCACAGAATAGTAAGCAGCTGTTAACTGCAACCATGTCATCTTTTTAACAATATATCTATAAATAATTACAATAAATTTTCACTTTAAACTCACTAAATATCGTATGATATATAGTGGATTGAGCCCAGAAATTACACAATTTCTTTTGTTGAAAACAAATTTATCGGTTTGAAAACATAGCCTCACAGAATAGTAAGCAGCTGTAAACTTTCTACCCAAAAATTGAGCAGGTCAAGAGCTCGAGCTTGTTGTTTACATTTATATTGAAAACACCATTCATTAGGAAAGCTTAGTTTACTTTAACAAGATATAAATTTTGAGACCAACTAAAGGGTCATTAGAAAATTGAAAAACTAAACAGAATCTTCAGAGGAAGGCATTGGCCCACATTGAGCTGTCTGGCCAACTATGTTGATGATGATGAAATAAATTCGATGCTCTATATTTACAGTCTTAAATTGGAAAAATGTAATGCTTTTTGAATGCCACAGCTTACTTTTTCACCATGTTCTTTAATTACTTCCTTTTAGTAATCATTAATAAGCTTATTACAATTATTTAATCTCTTTTACTCATGACTTTATGGTAAAATAATTATAAGAAATTATATTTAAATTTCACAATGATACAATAAATTTTGCCTCGTAACTTGTTCTATCTCAAAATTTCTTTTTGCTATCACTTTACAGGGCTTAGAGTAATTTCATTCATATCAATCAGGGGGAAAGAAGATCAAAATTGTTTAAGAAAAAAGGTTTAAACAAATATAGGTAAAAAGTATTCATATACACTTAAAAAATACAGCCTAAATTTTTGATATTAAGTCATTTGAATATAAAATTTCTTAGTTTTTGAAGAGACATGGTTTCTGATGCCAATAGGAGCATGCTCTTTAAAGACTGTCAGTATTAATTTATGAAGCTTCAAACACATTTTTTAGATAAGCTGAAATGATGCTTAACAAATCAGTTGACCAAATTAAGTAAATTTTATTAGGTACAAATTAGGTGCTCTCATGTGATAATTCCTGACAATAGCTTTTTAGATGCAGTTTTTGAAATTAAAAACTAAGTACATTTTACATTAATAAAAGAAACCCACTTTTAAATTAATAACTTTAAATTATTATCTAATTTTACTGTTTTATTTTGAAAGCTAAAAAAGCTTTTAATGCACACACTAGAAAGATCTCATACAGAGAACTAGGTTATACATTTTTTAATAAAGGATACTTGTAAATAAAAAAGCATTCTGCAAAAAAAAAAAAAAAAAAAAATCATATTTATGTAATGAAAGAGAGAATTTGAATAAAACTATTATTAAGGAGAATTCTTAGCACTTTTAGCTCACATTACAGTGCAAGTTAAAGGAAATGGTATTTCTTCAATAGTATGATCTAAGTGACATTGACTAGGAAATTTATTAACCAAACGCTACATATTTACAGAACTATCACCAGACTTAGCAAGGACTTAAGCAAAATATTTTTTAGGGACACTGGAAACATAATTCACTTATTTTTGCTAAATTCTTGTCTTATTTAATCAAACTGATTATTTGATTTCGTCTTACAGATTTTATTCCTAAATATGGACAACTAAAGTATTTTTAATATTATTTTCAAATTTAAAGTATAATTTTTATCACTGATTAATGATAATTACATTAAAATGTTTCTATATTCATTAATTTTATGATATATATATATAATGAATAAAAATCTGGAGGTGGTCTCTAGATTTTTACTTAACACATCTAGCTTTTAAGAAACACATCTAGGTGTTTGTATCTATCATTACAGTAGTAAACATAGTTTTCAAGCTTTGAATAACTAAAATAAAATTGTAAAAAAAAATCTGGATATTACTGGTGTGGGACCTATTACAGGGTATGGTACGTATGGGATCTTAGGTGAATGCCCCGCTTGCCTAAGTCATACTGAAAGGCAGGAGAGAGACTGTGAATAGACCCAAAAGAGTTGAGGGCCCAGTTAACATTATAAAATAAGGTTTTCTTTTTTTTATATATATAAAAACTATTTTCAAAGTAAAAAGCCATCAAAAATTCTATGCAATATGAAAATAAGATTTTTAAGGTCTTAAAAAAAGGTTCCACAAAATCTGTGTCCAGCCTTGTCTAATCCTTAATGGCATATTCATAAAATTTAGTCTAAACAGAACAATTCATGATTATTTTCCACATATTTGCTTTATAAAAATGTTTACAGATACAGTAGAGCGGCGATTATTCAAACGTCCAATTATCCGAATTAGTTTTTTTTTTTTTTTTTTAAAGTTTAGAATACTTTTTTAACTTATCAACAATTTTTCTAAATTTCTGAACCAGTAGATCTTCTGGATGAAGAGATGCCAGGTTATGAAGTAGAAGAAATAGGAGACTGGAGTTGAGACACTGAAAACGTCCCAGGATTTCAAATGATGAAATTGTGAATGAAATTCGGAACTCCACGGACGAAAAGGGAGAAGTAGGTGATCAAGTTCAAGATAGAGGACCTTTTCATATAGAAGAATACAATGCATTAGATATTACAATGAATTGGCTAGAACGTCAAAATGATGTTGATCCAGTTTAATTGATTTATTTAAAAAGAATAAGGGATATGGCTGCTCAAAAAAGAGCATCTTCTTTGAGACAAAAGTTTTTGCTGGATTTCTTTTGCAATGGAAAATACAGAAAAATGTGGCAAGATCAGTAATTGACAAAAAAATCATAAAAAGCTGAAATACGATATATGTAAAATTCAAAATGAAAAAAAAGTTTTTAAAAAAATTATCACAAACGGGTTGGTTGCTATGGCCTCCGGCCCCGCGCCAACCAACCAAACTCACCATAGTGATATTTTTCCTTCACTTGTTGCTGAGGGTGGCAACGGGTGACTGAGATGGGGCCATGTGTTTTAAAATGTAACCAAGTAGTGTGTTTTTTTTAGAAGGGAGATTTAAAAAACTATCTCCTATAATTGTATGATGTATAAATTGTGTTTTAACATTTTTAATAAAGTCTTATAACTGAAGCTTTTAAAAGTGTTATAAAATAAATAAATAATACAGTGTAACGTCCCATATCCGGACGTCCCTTTTCCGGAAGGGTCAATTTCCCGGACACTTTTTAACNTTAATTGATGATGAAATTGTTGTTGAAATTTTGAATGAAAATCAAAACTCCACAGACTAAGAGGAAGAAGTAGGTGATCAAGTTCAAGATAGTGGACTTTCTCATATAGCAGCATGCAATTTATTAGATATTGCAATGAATTGGTTAGAATGTCAAAATGATGTTGATCCAGTTCAGTTGATTAATTTAAAAAGAATAAAGGATATGGCTGCACAAAAAGAGCATCTTCTTTGAAACAAAAGTTTTTGCTGGATTTCTTTTACAATGGAAAATACAGAAAAATGTGGTAAAATCAATAATTGACAAAAAAATCATAAAAAGCTGAAATATGATAAATAAAATTCAAAAAATGAAAAAAAAGTTTTAAAAAAAATAAATAAAAAATATTTGTATAAAATTGAAAAAATATAAATATAAAATTGAAAAAAAAAAAAAACTTTCAAACCGAGTTATTTTAGAAAGTACTACTATTCCTAAACCTGGAAAAATGTGAAGGGAAGTTAGTGCACAAATAATAATCATTTAAACTAGATTTCAAACAACTTTCCAATTATCCTAACTTTTAATTATTCGAACTACGTTCGGTCCCGGGCAGTTTGGATAATCGGCGCTCTGCTGTAATTGTTTAAGAGAAAATACAACTAAACTTCATAGATTTAACTTTTAATTATTCATCTTCCCTTACAACATAAATAGCAAAATGTACAATCACCAATAGGAGAAAACGAATTCTCAAGACATCTAAAAAAAGTTACAATATTAAAGACAGCAACATACAATTGCATTTCTTAATGATTACAAGATAAATGAGCAGTGGTTTACATCACTGAAGATAAAATTCGAAACATGAAAGTAAAGGAAATAAAAATAAACAAAGTATGAATGATTTTTAATTAGTCTTTTTTCTTCACAACTTGATAGTTAGATACATTTTAATGGGGTATTGAGGTTATTTATGTGTTGTGATTGGTCGCACCATTTACAAACTTAAATAATAAATCTGTAAAGGCTTGCCAATAAGTTTGAGTTCGCTTTCTTCTGTGATGTTTGTTTTAAGTTTCTTGCAGTCTGCTCTCCGGGAGTTGCCAAGACATGGCATTTACTCTGCCAAAGATCATGATACGGATATCATTCTGTTTAATCTATTTTCTTTCCTGAATAGTTAAAAATATTTTCTTATCCTAAAAAAATTATTTTCCTTATACAGGAGTGTGCTTGCTATAAATTACAATAACCTTTTTCACACTTTGAGTTTATTTCTGATGAGTTGGTTTTTCTCTCTTTTATCTAGAAAATTAATTTTATTTTATCATGATACTTTGGGAATTAAGTTTTGTAATAGAACTTTCACAGATGTGTACCCCATCAAAATTTTTAAGAACACAACTGTCATTGATTTTTACAACATGAATAGAAAAATGCACTATCACCAGTAATCAGATCAAATATTTTTTCATCAATAAAATAAAACTTAATAATCATAAAATGATATCAACACAATCGAACTGTAGCAACAGTAATAATTAATCATCACAATAAAATTCCTTAATGATTTTGCCTTCGGCGTAGTGCTCTCTGTTTATCAAACCTAAGCTCCATTTCTTCTAATACTTTTGGAGTGTAACGGACAACAAGTTTAACTGTTCCTTGAGCAGCTTTTAACAATTCAACAGCTTTTTCATGATTTTCGCCTTCGACGCTTACCCCATTAACAGACAGTAACTGGTCACCTCTTTTTAAACCCCCATGTCGATCGGCAACCCCACCGGGAATAATTCTTGATATGTATATAGGAGAATTTTGCTCTCTTCCTCCCATTACATTAAATCCAAGACCTTCATCTGTTTTCGGTAATTCAACAACTCTAGGATGGGCGTGGCCCTCGCTTGCTGCAAAAGCGGCAACAGTAGCTTTTGCAGTAGCACTGGCTCGAATATCTGGACTCCCAGATATATCAACGGTTTCATAGACATGTTCATATACTTCCCTTACTGCAGTGCAGAAATCACTTTGTAGAACTTTTTGCAGAGCTGCTAATTTTTGATTCGGTAATTCACCACTCTTCTGAAGTTTTTCCAAAAGTTCAATCGCTCGTTTAACATCTCTCTCGAGGGTTAATGGTTCGGCTACAGAAGCCATTATATTTCCAAAAATGTTTCTATTAATAAATCTGGAACTTGAAATAGAAACGAGAAAATTTTGTGACAACAATCAAAATATTTTTGTTCTGTTCTTGTTACGGTTATGGTCAGGAGTGAATTGTACATTTCCTGGTTTCTTATTGGTTATTTAGCATCATGTGACTAAGTTTTATAGGAAGAATTTTTACCAGCTTATAAACTTATTAATATATGATTATATTTTCTTACATAAATATAAAAAGTTTTATGTAAGTAAATAAAAAACAATGCAATTATTAATACTTAAATCTAAAAGTTCAAGTTTAAACCAACCAGAAAATAATTTAAGGACCATTTCAAATGCACGCAATTTACGCATCTCTAAACGTCACTGGCATAGAATGAGACAAACTGACGCAGTTGGATGGAGTTAATTGGTAAAATTTATTTTCGCATGAAAAAATTTACCAATCAAGTTCTCGTTTTTTCCGTTCATGATCAGAAATGCGTAAATTGCATGTCGTGAGAATGGTCCCTTATTCAGCTGCATTTGAGGGAGATGGATTAAACTGTTTAAACCATTTAAATTCGAAGCAAAAACTGAAAATTGTCATAAGTCATTTTCATTACTTTTGTTTGTTATGTTACTATCACTTCGATTATTGCCGGTACATTAAAAATATTTCATAATGGCTGCGTCTGTTTTTGCTGGGAATTTCAACGTCAAAATACCAACTGTTGGTGATAAAGTTTACAAGGAGGAATGCATTATCTGCTTTCATACTCCGGTATAAAAAGTGCATGTTTTCTCCTCAGAAATATAAGCTACATAAATCTTTTTAAAAAAAATTAAGAAGAATTTTTTTTTATCTTAACGAAATTTGTATTAAAAGTACAATTAATGAATGTATAATGTACTACTGATATTTACAAATGTTTATTTAGTTCTTCGAAACGTTTTGCCTTATTGAGTAATAACTCTTTTAACTATCATTTTCTAACTCAATACATTTTTGCTAAACAGTTGCTGAATTCTAGAAATAATTGATAATACCTAAATATTTTTAAATAAAGCTAAGTCCGGCATATTATTTAAGTATCTGAATTTCTATCTCATAGGGAAAAAATTTTGTCTAAATATTTGCTCTTTATTTGGGCTCTTTTAAAAACCAAGAATCAATCTCAGAGATTATATACTATCCATTGCAAGAATCTTTATCATTCTAAGCATTTGATTATGATTACAGAATTATTGCTTTCTTTGCTTATGATGAATGTTTAATTTCTACATTATCATTATAGTGTGTAATTGAATTCAAAGATTTTTGTGAATTAATTAGATTTTTCTTAGTTGCAATAATTTATGGGTCATAACTGTGTGTATTACCTCATTTGTAACATAAGATTTTTGCACAAAACTTACCTCGTATGAAAACAGTAAGATTTCTGTTTAGTTCAGTGATGATCATCTGTTTCATAGATCTATTCCAAAATTATCACCCTTTATGACAACTTCTGGGTGAACGACTAAAAAAAAAAAAAAACGTAGTTTTGGACCAACTATGATATAACTTGTAGACATTCCCGGTCAAACATCTACATATTTTTTAAACTCATTTTTGTAGGTTTAAATTCCTTTGGGGCCTTGGCAATTGTAGTTTGTTAAAACAGGTACCAATATGGAAATATTCTAAATTTCTGCAATTATAATAAATAAAATTAAACAGCTAGATTGTAGCATTTAAAAAGAATTCTTTTCATGATTGCTTCAGTCATATCTCACCTATCTTGAATTATATTTCTAAATAAATTAATAAGTAACAAATCTATATTTTTTGTTTGAGTCTGTTCGTTAAAAATTTTCGAGGCAGAAAAATTTGAATTTTTCTTTTTACCTTATACCATTTTACATAATGAAAAAAAAGAATATATATTATATACATATTTTTATTACGTTCCCTTACCTTTGTATTATTTTTAAAAAATTGTTATTTGTTTGTAATCAGACAATGCTTGTGGGAAGATTTCAATTTGGCATCCACAACAAAATGATCACCTAAGTCACGGAAGCTTCCGTCAGTTGGCACAGGATAAATTAAATGGATTTACGGAATGGGGAAAACTGGAAATGTAAAATTATTATCTATCCTAGGGACGAAAATTACGGCGGAAAGTTCAGTACCTGAAAAGCTTTGGGAAGGCAGAAAAATATGTTTTTCTAAATAATGGGCCATTAAAGTAAGCAAAGATCAAAACATGCATTATTTAAAAAGTGATAATTTATATCAACTGCTGTTGTTAATGATTAAATGGCATTTATTTAACTGTACAATGTTTTTGTTATTATGATTATCACCTAACAAAAAAAACCAGGCAGAGCAGATTTTTTGTTTCATAAATAAAGGTAGTTTTTTTTAAATCTTTTTTTATCATGTAATCTGAAGAATTCACTGAGCAGATATTATAGAAAAAAGAGGTCAAAGAATAATTAAAAACAAGTTTATTATTTAATTAAAACATTTCTAATTTTAACCAAAATAAAGCTTGTCTGCTGGTGTTTCAATCAAACTATTAATATTAGTAGCTTATTCCTATTACCAAAGTTGGTTTTTCTTTTTCTGTAACTGATTTTGTCTTTTCTACAGATTTTTAGATTTTCTAATTAAAGCAGTTTAGGTGATTATTTATTCTAAATGCATCAAGAGAAAATGAAAATAAAAACATTTTTTTTCCTTATACATAAGATTCAGTAATGAATTCCGGTTTAAAAGAAAGGGAATTTGTTTTAAGTAAGAAAATAAAGTGTTATAATTGTGGGCAGTGTTCTCATTAAGAGTTTTTTGAATAGCTGCTCTTTGATAAAAATAAACTTTGCCCTTTTGCAACAATAAACTGCCATCCCTTAAAAACACTGCCTTTTTATTCATATTCCATTTTTAAAAAAATTTTTTTTCTCTGTTTGAATAATAGTGGTGAAATTAAAAATTAAACTGGTAATAAAATCAGTGGTAAAATTATCTGTGTTAATAGGTTTAATTCTGATTACTGTTACAAATATTTATTTTGTTAGGATTGTTCTCAACTGGTTTAATTTTTTTAGATTCTCTTACTGGTTTAATTTTTTTAGATTAAGTTTCTCTTTTTTTTTGGAAGTATATTAATTAATTTTTTAAGTGATTTTAGATTTTAAAATTATTTTTTAAATAAATACCCTTTTGAAAGAATGCCTTATTAAATGTTCATTTTCTCATAATTTTTAGTTTAAATTATAGAAAAAAGTTTTCAAGTTGCCTATGCATAAATTTTTCTTCTTCAATAAGTCGTAGTAAGCAATAATCAACTTTCGAACTAAAAATAATGAAGGCGGAAGTTCAAGGTTTGTTTGTTTTTACGTTACGTACGAAAACACCATTCATTACCTCAAAACTGCTAGTATCTATGTAACCACAAGTAGTTAGGTAACAATAATAGTGGCATAGCTGCCAACTCTACTGGATTTCGCAAGTTTCTCCTGGTCTACAGGTTTAATAAAAATTCACCTGGTTTTTGTGCATTTTAGAAAAATCCCTAAAGTATCCTTAAAGGGTCCATATTGAAATACAATCTTTGTGTAGACTATTGCTTGCTTGAATATTTAAATATGTGTCACTAATACATAGTGAAGCAAGCCTCATTTATAAAATTCAGCTAACTATCTTTGAGGAATTAAATGCCTATTACTATTCAAAATTATGAATAGACATAATATATAACATTTCAAGTTTATTTAATGTGAAATCATAACTGGAAAATATTGCAGTTTTTCTATTTCAATGACTATAAAATTTCCTATGTGTAATATATTTTGCAGCAATTATCATGAAATTTATATTTCGTAAAATCTACTGGATTTTTTCCTATGTAGTTGGCAGCTATGTAGTGGCAAAGGTTTTATGACCTTCTGTGGCCATTGTTTCTAAAATGAATTTTCGTATCAATGTGTTTTTTTTAAAAATTATATGATTCAAATTATGATTTTAATTACTTGATATAAATCAGTTTCCATGTAATTAATCTATATTTTTAAGGTATATAGATATTTTAATAACTCTTGTTCTCAAAATGATTCCATTTTCTAAATTATTTTATGGTCATAGCTGTATATAAAATTTGTAATTCTACAAATGAGCGATGATATCAGTCAAGTAATAGCAACTGTTACTCATATAAAAAGCTTAATTTTGAAAGCTTCTCTTTCTAAGAGACGCAACTAGCAGCTTAGCACACATTATGTAATCGTGTTTTTTTCATCAGTATCATTTGATTAAAAAGATATTTAATTTTCACTGCATTTGGTTTTTAAATGTTAGTTAATTATTTAGGAAAATGTTAATTTAATATTTTTTAAATATTCAAAGCAGTTGTATTGCATAATATATAGATTTGATACAGAGGCCTCACTTAATTTGCATGTAATACAAATTCTTCAAAATTTCTTATGTTCTGTTCATATTTTTCTAGGAATCTGAAAATGGTCTATATGTTTGTATGAACACTCTCCTTGGCTTTTGTAAAAAGCATGTGGAATTTTACTATTCTCTTACTGGAAATGCCTTATTCCTTCACCTTCTTCGTTTCAAAAAAGAGGTATTTAAGTGTTAGGTTTATCAAAAAATAACTTGATCAGATTAGTTGCTTTATTTTAAGTTTAAAAATAATTTTGCAATGCTAAGAAATATACAATCCTTTTTCTTTTCTTTTGCTAAATTCATTTTATAAAAGAAATTTTTTTGTTTGTTAATGGTAAAAATATAGTATGGTTTTATATTAAAGTGATTACTAACAAGTCACTTTTTTAAACACTAATCTGTCAATTTTAGCAAGCGTTGTCATTGAAATTAAAAAGTAAAGAAAATGTGATTAGAAAAAGATTTATTTGCTGTTGTCGTAAAAACGCAGATATTAATATAAAAGTAAATGTCTGAGACTTTTTAAAGTGTGAGTAACAAGGATAAATGCAGATATCTAATGTTTTTCCTATTTTTGAAAATTTAGATTACAATTTTTGTATTGTGAATCATATTGTGTGTTTATTTGAAAATCACATGCTTATTTTGTTAAGAAATATGCTTTTTAAGAAATAAATTAAGTTAATTTTCCGAAATTTTTTACTTTACAGATAATTTAATAAAAAAGGCATTTTTAGTTCTGAATTTATAAATGTTTTTTTAAAAATGTCTAAAAAAAATTCTATCAAGTGTGTTAATTACTAAATTAATGATCTTATATTTAAAGTTTACTAAATGAACAATCTGTTTCATATTTAGGATAATGTTTTTTATTTATTATTCCATTTTATAATTTTGGTTATTATGAATTTTTTCATAACTTCATTGATTATCTTTTTATTACAATAAAATGTACACTTGAAATTGTCTATCGCAAGATATTATTTCACATTATTCCTCTTAGATGCTACTAATTGAAGAGCTCACTGAAAAACCCCATTGAGTGACATTTTAAAGGATTTATATTTTTGAAAGAATCTAGTTTTAAGAAAAAAGATAATAATTGATTGTGACTATAAAATATTTATCTGCTCTGTCAAATATTTAAATCGTTCAGTAATAATTCAAATAAAGATGTTTGAAAAACAACCCCACCTTTTTTTGTTGCAGTTTTTTTAAATTTATTTTTTACTTAACATGTTTTTTCAGGAGAGAATTTTTTTTCCAAATTTGTTACTTTTTTGGATATTTCTAGAAATAATTCCGTATTTGAAGGGTTTTTTATCTGCATAGTTTTAAAAACATGTTTATCTTATTTATTGCAAAAATAACAATAATTTTTTTAATAATGTTTTAAAATTGTTTCTCCTCATACAATATTCTATTGTGTGCGTTTCATTATTATTTTTCGTGTGTGTGTTATAAATTTATCAAGCTTTTTATAAATCTATTTTCAGATTGAAGAAAAGTCTGTTCCGGAAAGTGCTCCTACCAAATTAGCAATAGGTATTTATTTTTTTTCATCTTAATTTTTGTTTGTTAAATGTTTTAATAATTGACCCACTATTATAGTAATCTTAGTTTATTCATATTAATTCTTAGGTAAAACAGTTTCATAGATAATTTTTCTTTTTTCTGAAAGAAATTTTATTTTTAAAGTTAATATTAAAAATTAAAGTATCCTTTAATTTGCATGTGTTCTATAAAGTATTTATTAACACTCATAATTGGCCTGGTTTATTTTATTAGGCCTTGAAGGTGGATTTGATGTTAGTGGGAAAAAATACGAATATGAAGATCATAACAGCGT
Organism: Parasteatoda tepidariorum; assembly: GCF_043381705.1. Classification (NCBI taxonomy): domain Eukaryota; kingdom Metazoa; phylum Arthropoda; class Arachnida; order Araneae; family Theridiidae; genus Parasteatoda; species Parasteatoda tepidariorum. The sequence continues at coordinate 42,870,205 of NC_092208.1, read as the reverse complement.
TGCCATTTTGCCACAGTTCCAAATTTTTCCTCTTCCCTGTGCAGATCTACCAGAATCAGTAAGTAAAATGAAGTGAGGATGAGTTTTATTTGCTGTGTTTAATTTAATTGAAAAACAAAGTCGCTTTCATTATTTTCTTACTTAAAGTTTATTATTAAAATTAATTTTGTAATATAATTTTCAACGCAGCTCTGTCTGAAAAGTATTTCTATATGGATTTAGAATTTTAATTAATAATCTCCTTTATCATCTTAACATATTAAGTGTCAATGAATATTCTATCAGTGTAAGACTGAACCAACAGTCAGAGAAAATAGGTTTGACTAGTCATTCTTTTGGTTCCATATAAATAAAATTTGTATTTACAAATATGGATAGATAATCCTAACAAATTTCTGAAACTCAATTCTATGTTTATTCTGTAATTGAAAATCATATTCTATGAAACATAATATAAGCAGGGTATCCGCGCATCTGGAAAGTTATGAAAAATCATGGAAAGTCATGAATTTTGGTATTGAACAAAATTTGTCATGATTGTAACTTTTTTTGAAGAAAAAGTCATGGAAAGTCATGAATTTAGGTCGCCAAAAAATCTAATTATTAAACTGGAATTTACCCCTCCCCCAATTTCTTGGTGTTCCAAATATCTGAATTTGTAATAAACTACCCACTCATAGTCATATTTTTTTTAAAAATATAAAATGTTTTTATCATGTTCTTTAAAAATTGTGTTCTTTCAAAAAATGAAGGAGAAAAAAACGTCATTTTTAGAGCAAATTATCTTTTAAACTTCTGTGATTTCAGAATTTTTAGTATTTATTTTTTTATTTTATCAGTTTTAAATTCTAGCTGAAGCAAGCCAGTGATTGGCGAATTATTTTTATCCTGAAATGAGAACAGAAAAATCAGTATTTCTTTCCTTTCCCTTGAACAAGAAAAGTATCTTTAGAATATAATTCTGTGGAAAAAAGAAAAAAAAAATACTTTTGAGCTATTTTATTTAGAATCTTTATTTTCTCTGTTTTTTTAAATTAAAAATTTATAAATATGAAGATGCAGAGTATAACAGTTTTGGTTACACCTATAATTTCAATTAATGTTATTATGATGCTTTTTTAAATTTACTGTTGTGTTTTTGTCGGAGAAAATAGTATCTTTGTCAAGTCATGAAAAATTCTTGGAATTAGTCATGAAAAGTCATGAATTTGAAAATCTAAAATGTAGCAGATACCTTGTATAAGTTTTATACAATAAAGATATAAAGTGAATAAGTAAGTCTTAGGTAATGAGTTATGAAACAAATTTATAAAAGGCATTATGCTATAATAGAGCTTAATACAAGCTTAAAATCGGTATTTCAAAGACCAGTATCCTCCTATTTTTGGAGGTTTGGCAAAGCATTTTTTCTTGTTATAGACAATGGAAAAATTTCTAAAACTTAACAGAATTTTGTAATTAATATATAATATTAAGAATTAACCAAATGTCTCTCCTCTCATGTATCTATCTTATGTGTAGTGGTGATTAAAATTCCTTTCCTTTTGGTTTATTGAAATATTAATATTTTGCCTAAATTTTTCTTGAATTAATAGATTTTTGTATTAACTGAAGTTATTTTATAGTACTTTTCATATAGTACTTTTTTCTTTCTATTTTTTTAACTATATACCAGTTCTATATTTACTAAATTTAATATTTGGCTCTTTACACTATTGAACTTTCAATCAACTATATGAGGTTCAAATTAGAGCCAGATTGTGTTTCCTTAGAATAAACCAGTTTTTCTTTGTGTTATTAATTTCATAAATGCCTGTAGGAAGGAAAGTATTAAAACAAATTTACTGTATTATTAAAGTATTAATTCTCAGTTCAGAAATTAAGTAAGAAATAAGAAGCTTATTCATGCTCAGGTTGAATGTTTCATCTAATTTATTTTCTAGGTTCAATTTAGTATCAGTGCTATTCTTAACACAGATGCTGCTAGCGTTCAAGAGGAGGCTGATGCTATGGCTGGGACTTGGGATGGAATGCAGAGAGAAACCACTAAGTACAAACTTTTATATTTTATAATAACATTGTGTACTTATTAAATTGCTCTTTTATATTGGAATATATATTTTGCTCCTTGCAAGTCTGACAGAAGCAGTAAGAGGCACAGCAAAAGAAAAATGTTGTGTAGGAATTAGGTTTTTTTTTCTTCAACCTAAGTAGATGAAATTGGAAGAACTCTTCTTAAAACATGAATTATCTGAATTTTTATTTTATAAACGTCTCTGAACAGCCAATCCAATTTTTAGACTAACAATGCTCAACTCTTTAGTCTTGTAATTTTGAGCCTAATCCGGAAGGGTCCTCTTGGATCAAATATCAGAAGAAATTTTTTCTTTTCATGGAGGACTTTTTAATGGCATTAACCCGCACTTGCATTACAGGGAGAGGAAGGCCACGAAAACATACCACGGTTAGTAAGGGGACTAACCCATATGTCTACTAACTGTGGATATTTTACCTCAGCACTGTGGTCGGTGCAAGCCGGATTATATAAAATATTAAAGCAATTCTTTTGAATCTTAGTCTAGTTAATTGTTAAATTGACTTTATAAGCTAGTAATTTGATTATGCCTGACATTAAGAACTAAGATACGGTCAAAAAATTTCGAAACTGATTCAATGCTATTAAAAGAATTATAAAGAAAATTTAACCTGTTGAGGAAAATCGCAATAAAATAATTTTTTTTAAGAATAACTATCAAAATTAAATATTCTGTGTGAAATTATTTGCTATGTATTAAGAGTATCTGCAGTAAACTTAAAAAAAAAAAGTAATAACTAATAGTATGCAGAAATTATCCAATATCAGAGCAATTTTTGCTTAGGAATGTGGACAGTATAAATCGTATTTAAAAATAATTTTTAATAAAAGCTTCATAATTAAACTGATATAAGTAATTTAGAGATACAGTAGAGCGCCGATTATCCGAACTGCTCGGGACCGAACATGGTTCAGATAATTGGAAAACTGTTTAAAATCTAGTGTACATGATTATTATTTATGCACTAACTTCCCTTCGCACCTTTTGTAGGCTTAGGACTGGTAGTACTATCTAAAATAGCTTTGGCGTGCTTAAAAGTTTTTTTTCCTTCAATTTTTAATTAACTTTTTTTAAAACTTTTTTTCATTTTGAATTACTTTTATCATATTTCAGTTTTTTATAATTTTTTTTGTCTATTACTGATTTTACCACATTTTTCATTATTTTCCATTGCAAAAGAAATCCAGCAAAGATTTCGATTCAAAGAAGATGCATTTTTTTTTAACAGCCATATATCCCTTATTCTTTTTAAATAAATCAACTGAACTGGATCAACATCATTTTGACGTTCTAGCCAATTCATTGCAATATCTAATGAATTGCATGCTTATATATGAGAAGGTCCACTATCTTGAACTTGATCACCTACTTCTTCCTCTTTGTCTTTGGAGTTCAGATTTTCATTCAAAATTTCAGCAACAATTTCATCATTTTCATCCGAAAGATCTACTGGTTCAGAAACTTCAGTTTTTCTGTTAAGAATTTTATTCCAAGATTTATTATTCCAAGCACTGTAATCACTAATCATTAACCATAAGTGACAACTACCCATTCCCCAATTATAAAACTACAGCACTTATCTATTCATAAAGTCCTTCTGCATTCCAACCATTGTATACCATCAAAATGAAGCTCGCATTCTTGGAAGAAAATGTTCAGTTGTAAAGGGGTAGGTAGGTTTAACTGTATCACCATACATGTGGCTAAGAAAACTGCTAAAACGGTTGTAAATTAAATATGGTCTTCGGATGTCGGGAATATTATTTATTCTTCTTAATTTAGAAAAATTTTCAAGAGGTTAAAAAGTATTCTAAACTTTAAAAAAAAAAAAAAAAAACTAATTCAGACATAGTTTGTATAATTGGACGTTCGGATAATAAGGGTTCGGACAATCGGCGCTCTACTGTACTTATTTTTTAAAAATAAGTAAACTGAAAAAAACTTAACTTTTTTGTACTACATTGAATTTTATCCATTTTATTGCTCATTTTTAGTTGTTTCTTTTTCTTTTTTCCAATTTCTTTCAGTGTCCTAGAAGAAATCTAAACCCCAATGCATAGGGAATCAGAATTTTTTTCTTTGTTAAATTCATTTGAAATTCATAATATCAGTTCATTTTATTTCACAGATGTAAGAAATGGCGTTTGTATTTATGCAATTTTAAAATCCAATGTCTTGATTCGTATTCATGCAGTTGTAATATCAAACAGCTATTTTCATATTTATACGTGATTTAAAAATTACTCATTAGGATTCGTACTCACGCAATCTTAAAAATATACATAGTGATTCGTATTTACACAATTTTAAAATTCCTTATCGCAATTTGTACTGTCGCTTTTTCAAAATCCAATATATCGATTCGTATTCATACGATTTTAAATTCCAAGATCGCCACTCATATTTGCATGATTTTAATATCCATTTTTGCAATTCTTTTAAGAAGCAAATTTTTTCTTTAATTAGTTACTATAAAGGTGTAATATTCATTATTAGTAGGTAATTTATTTATAAATGTAGTTCAAAAAATTGTGTTAAATATGATTGGTATAAACAACAACTAAATCAATAATAAAGATTTTTCCGTGTTTCTGCTTTGAAAAATTAATTGCACGAGCATGTTGTTAAAAGGTTTAAGGGATTCGCTGACATCGCTTAATATGTGAAATGTGCGTAAAAATTAAAGTGAGAAATACCATCTCAAAGTAACTAAAATACAGATCAATAATCAAAAAAATTTTTTCAATGCAACATAAATTATTTTAGGCATACTAATTTAGTTCAACTTGATAATGGAGTAAAGATTCCACCCAAAGACTGGCAATGTCAAGTATGTGGCCTCAAAGAAAATCTGTGGCTTAATCTTACTGATGGTGCTATTCATTGTGGGAGAAAGTATTTCAATGGTCAAGGAGGAAATAATCATGCTATAGAACATTATGAAAAAACGAAATATCCATTAGTTGTTAAACTAGGAACTATAACTTCTGAAGCATCAGGTATATTATGCATGGAATATTTTTAACTGTTAGTTTCAATATTTGTCCTTTTAAGCTTTATAAAATATTTGCATATTATCATGACACAAGATGCTTTTTATTTTTTGTTCAAAAAAATGTTAATATACTTCATTGTATGAACTATATAGATCATTATTTTGTTAAAATTGCTTATTAGTTTGAAGATTTGATATGATGTAACGTGCAAAATATAAAAAAATAGCACCTTAATAATTTTTAACCTTGTGATTAGCTTTTCACTTACTAAAGTATAATTTTTGTAGTTTGATTTTAAATATTTTAATTAATTTATGTAGACAATATTTGAAGCTCCGGAATCAAATACAAAGAACATTTCTTGAAATAAAATTTTTTTCCCACTGAATTTGGATTTTTGACTCAAAATATGGGTGCCCGGAATCGTTTAGTAAAACCACAAAAATTAAGACTGCATTGAAAATAGAAGAGCCGTACCAAAAAACGAAGATAGAACACAGCAGCTATTTATTTTTAATTTCTTTGTTCTGACAGCTTATTAACAAATGATTTGATTACATAGTATCGGCATCTATCGATCATTTTGATTAAGAGGTGTTCTTGAAATTGGGGAATAGGAACAACCCGTTAACTATGGTGCTAATAGTTTAGTGTAAAGAGCGGTTGATTGTTTGAACTCCATGATACTAATTTGCTGTTTTGTATATTTCTCCATATTTCTAGAACAATTTAGACTAATGAAAAGAAGAAAATGCTTACAATTGCGAAACTAACTTATTAACATATAATTCCATAAAGTGATAGAAATTCATAAAATTTAATTGCTAATTTGTGGATTATTTATTAAAAAGTATTATAGTTCATATGCATTGTCACTGGTTCTTTTACTTGTTCCTTTCAGGTTTTTCTTTAAAAAATTTTAATAATATGAATGTAAACGAAAAATTACTATGCAACGCTTGTTTAATGTTCGCGATTATAATTAGGGCTGCAAGTTTGTCGCGGGAAAAAAGACCCCAAATTCGCGGAGAAATCGTGGGAAATTTTGAAAATTACACAAATTCTAAACATAAAAAAATTTATTATATAAATGATGCAAAAGACAGAAATTGCGCAAATAATAAAAAAAAGGCTTAAAAATACACAACAAAAGTATTTCTTTGAATTTCAAGCAATATTAATACTTTTATTTAAATGAACAGAATTTTGGTACAACATATTGTACATTGTCAGATTATTCTCATTTATCCTTCGTCTTTCATCACTTAATGCATTTTTATACTTAGAAAACGATCTTTCTGCATCAACGCCACTTTAGCCAATTTTGGAGTGTTCGATCTTAAAAATCGATCAATTTTCCTTCACCAAAGCGCAATTCCTTGACCGTTGCTTTGTAAGAAGTAATTGCTGTGAAAACTCAAACATTCTACATTCAAACTACTAGTTACAAGTCCCTACTAACTACTAGTCCCCCCCCCTCTTCATCTAAAAAACTGATCCATATTTAAGAAATCACAAGAAGCCGCTGAGGAAAAATTAACTGGATATGTAGAAAGGCAGTAGAAATTTCATTGCCCAGTGCAAAAACATGTATAACAATTTTTCTGTCAAAGATTTGATTTATAACATTTTCCTTCTTTTGTGATTCCAATTTCTTTTGTACTCCTACTGACTTCAGGAAGGTAATTACCCTCCCTAAGTGTAAAAAGACCACCTTAGTTGACAAGATTGTGATTATCTCTTATCTCTGAACTATTTTCATGTCATTTTGCTATTGATTCACTCCCCAAAATATCTAATCAATTTTACATGTTCAATTTAAGGTTCAGGAAAATAAAAAATTCTGTTTAATAAAAATAATAAATAAAAAATGAAAAAAGAAATCAAATTTTAAGCAATTTTTGCGCAAGTCAAGACATATTGAGAAATTTGCGGATTTTAGGAAAAAAAGATGACAATTTCGCGGAGATTCGCGCCGCGACAAACCTGCAGCCCTAATTATAATTAAATATTCTATTTTGTGACAATAACTCGGACCAAACACGAAACTGAAACTTAAAAAACATTAGAACGTCATTTTACATCTATTGCTGGTTATGGGAAACACTAATCATTACTTTAAGGCAATCCTGTTGTCAAATTTTAGTGGTCCTAGAGCAGTGAACCTCCATTGATTTTAAACCCTGATTTTATATATATATTTAAAATTTATTTTTTAATTTAGTACTAGTCAAAAATTGTATTGGGGGGTATACATTTTTTTATTTCTTTTTAAACTATGTAATTTTCAATGCCAAAATGTGAAATTTAAACAAAACTGGCTAAACACTTTCTAGATAATTTTAAAAAATGTCATTTTTCTAAATACTTATTTTTGAAAAATTATTTAATTGATTTCATTTAGTTTTTGAATCATAGTATAATTAAGGTTAAATTCTAGAGCAATTAAGATTTGCCTCTTGGTGGGAGAAAATCCAATCACTAGATCAAAAGTTCTAAAAGTCTTCTGTTTTTTTGCATTGTGCATCAATGGTTTAAAATTATGTTAATCATAGTTTTTTCAACTAAAAAAAGTAACAAATAATTTTAAAAAAAACTCAGTGTTAAGTATTTTTGATATCCATTTTTATTCAAAAAATTCAGTTATTTTACCACAAATAGCACTTGTGTACAAACTTTTTTAAATGATTATTTTTATAAATATGTTTCATAGATAATAATATTTTATTTCAGTGACATTCATTCATAAGCTTTCAGTAACATTCATTCTTGAGCATAAGTTTATTTCTTTTTTTTCATTTTGCAATTTATTTTTAACAGATGTTTATTCCTATGATGAAGATAATATGGTGATTGATCCAAATCTGCCGCAACATTTAGCACATTTTGGAATTAATATTAAAGATCTACAAAAGGTAAAATTTTAAATTGCCTTTCCAAAATTGGAAACTCAAAATATTATTTTATGTCTTTATTTCTAAATTTACTTTATCTTTCTTATCCAAAATCTTATTTTAAAATATTAAGATATATACTTTTTATCATAGCCTTTTATGTTTTTTAAATTGAAGTTACTCAGAAAAACATGTAATAAATTACTACACTTTTTTCAAAATGGGCTTTTTCATTATTATCATATTTTCTAAAATGATTATATATATTTTATTTTTGTTAATTTTTTCTGTTTCTGATCCATCGTTATTGCGAATAAGCACTGAAATATTTTTAAATGTTAAAGTTTAATTATATTTTTCATATGCATTTTCTTTATTAAAATTTGCATATCATTTGTATCTGTTATGCATTGTAAAAATGCTGTATCTCCATATCTTTAATTTTTTCTTCTTCTTAATAGTGACAACATATTATAGTTATTTTTATACATTGTACAACACAAATTAATTCAAAGACTTTTACCTAGACTGATAAATCTATGGTGGAGTTAGAAATTGATTTGAACCAGCGTATTGGTGAATGGGCAGTAATACAAGAGGAAGGAACAAAATTAGTACCATTGTATGGGCCAGGTTATACTGGATTGGAAAACTTGGGCAATTCATGTTATTTGAATTCGGTAATGCAAGTTGTTTTCAACATTCCTGACTTCCTAGAATGGTTAGTACTGTTTCTTTATGAAAATGAAATAAGAGAAGTGTGTTTAAATTATTTTCACAACATGCTAAAGTTTAGTAATCAAAAATATTAAATTTAAATTAAAGGCAATTGACTTGGTAATAAAATACTATTCTCTTAGTAGAGCCTATAGAGCACAAAGGGAGAAAATATGCATGTATTTTTTGTAAATAGTGTACAAAAAGTAATTATGTATTAAAAATGCACCAAAATATATTACTGATATTGAAAAAATCATTACAATGAATTTTCTCAGGGACGACCACTTCCACAGTAAAATGGTCCTTAATGGAGGTTCAAAAAAATTGTTCAAAATGTTATTGAAGGTACAGGATTTTTCACAAGCAATTTTAGTTTTAGTGAGTGCCATTTTCTTGGTGCGGAATTACCACTTGTGTTGGTGTCATGAAAACGGGATCAATGAATAAAATTTAGTGTCGATGAAAATGACACCTACTGATACAGTTATGTGTAAAGCAAATTTATTAATTATGAATGATGGAACTATTATTAATAAACAATTATGTTTTTTGTCCAAGTTCGTATTTAGTTTTACAACATAAAAATTAGTTTATGTTAAAAAATAAGAAAAAATGATTTTTAAATAACTTTTTTTCTAATTTAGCCTCTAACTCTAAAAGTAAACCATTGATAGTGTCGTGCACTCTGCCTGGAACATAAGAATTTTCTATTTCTTTAAGAGATCCTTAAAAAGAGCTCTCTAAATAAGAGCCACTTACAATTATTTTGCATACATTTGAATCTTCTTATTTGTCTTGTTAATATTTTTGTTTTCATATTTTTTCGTGTTTCCTTATTTGATTTTTCCCGCATTTGGTGTGGAGGTTCGCCCGATCACTCGAAGTGGTTTTGATGGTCTGTCCTAAAGGTTTTTTCTCACGCAAAGTCTATGAAAATAATTTTGTGCCTCCAAAAGTGGCCGTAAGTAAAGGAGGTTGCTACACAGAGTACTTGTACATTCAGTTATGTACGTTCAGTTGCACAGAACACTGTACTTGTTTCTTTTAAAAGAAAAAAAAAGAATTAAAAAAAATGAATTTTCTCAATATTTATTAAAAAAGTAAAGTATTAAAGAAAGGTTTTTGCGAAAAATTTCATAAATTTTGTTTGATATTTTTTCTAATATATTACTTTATTAATTGTCAAGTATATTTTTTCGCTGTAAAATAAGTATAAATAAGAAAATATGTGCTATACGGAGCAAGAACAAAAAGGAAACAAATTAATTTTGGCAATACCACACTCAAATTACTACACTATAATATATTAAAAGCTAAAACTAAGAATGATTTAAAAAATCAACACAATTTTTATTACTAAGATCATGAAACTCACTTAAACAAAACTTAATTAAATAATTTGATTATTGCCATTTTTATTTGTTTTTGATATTCAAAAAGTATTTGATTTTAATTTTCTCTAATTGTTTCTAGCTATTATAAGAATTGTGAAGAAATATTTGCTGAGTCTCTTCTTGATGCACCAAAGAATTTTAATGTTCAGATGTAAGTATGTATTTGTGATGGATGTCAAACTTGTATTTTTTATTTTTACATTGGCTTGTTTTACTTTACTAGTTTATTACAAAACAAGTTTCTTTTAAAGAAATAATTACTGATAGTTATATTAATAGATAATTGTTCTGGTTTTTTCAGGGCTAAGCTTGCATATGGTTTATTAAGTGGAGAATATTCCAAACCTCCTGAAAGAAAAACGGATGATCCTCAAGAGGCAGTTGTGGTATAAAAACTATTTTTCATAGTTATATACTTTTTCTTTAAAGACTTTGTGAAATTTACACAATATTTTGGTCTGCAAATTATTGTTGCTGCTGTAGAATCTTGATTTTAACATTTTCTAGTGTGTGATGTTCATAGCATTGTCAGGTCCTAATACAAGTGATTTTACTCAGTTCTTTAATGCAAATTGTTCTGGTAAAAATGGTACCTTTAAGAAAAGTGTACAAAAAAATCGTTATTTTTGCAAAAATCGCAGTTATACTGGTAAAATCCACACCTCCCCAGAAAGAATAAAAATAAACTATATCTATAAATTTTTATTAAATGTAATTCCCAAAATTTTAAAAGTCACACGTGGTGATTCATATTCAGGTGATTTAAAAGTCACATGTGGTGATTCCTATTCATAAGGTTTAAAAACTGCACAGCAAAATTCATATGCATGCAGTTTAAATATTGCATATCATGGAAACGAAAAGTTTGCTATGAATTCCAAAAACTGATGAAGTTAATAATCCTAACCGTATTACTGCTCACTTCAACAGCTTCTGTAGAAACAATTTGGTATGTTCTAAATTGATTAGAAGTCATTCTTAAAAATATTCATTTAATTACGTAAGAGCTCTCAGATAATTAATTACATCAAATTATCCCAATATTTAAGAATTTCGCTAATCAGAGGATAATTATTTAGAAATTTTTTGAACCATTTTCTACCTGATGAACCATTTCATTATTAATATTTTTTTAAAAATAATGTTTTTTTTATTGTTTTTTTTTATATTTTAAGGACATTTGTCACTGAAAATTATGAAATGCTAAAAGTTTTTTTTAAAAAATAAAATGTTGCTAATGTTTTTACGAAAATGGGCATTAAGTTAAAACTCTTGGATTAGCCCCCTGATTGCATAAAAGTTTAAATTGAATTAAAATTTTTCACTGTCTGAGTTTTTGTATAGATATACAAAGGGTTTCAGGCACCTAAAAAATCATAACTGGTCCTCTATTTTTTTTAAGCCTAGAAATTTGGATTTTTTTCCGACTGCGGTCTCCTAGGAATTTTGATTTTTTCTTAACCCTGTTTGTGAATATATGTAACTGGGATTTGTGAATATATGATACTGTATGAAATCTGGAGGATGTCTACTTTTGTAGCGTATGGAACTGCCAATCATTTTAAATGTTTAATGAAATACTTGCAAATCCTCATATGCTTATTCTGAGTTGGATTTGGTGGAAGTATTCTTGCACTCTTATGTATAGCGGCCCTTTGCAAATGATTCTCAATATCAGGCTTTGTTTTCCGTGTTCTGAAATTGAATCGAAAAAGCTCTATCATTTTTGCTGATCACGAAACATAGCCATTTTTTTTCTCTCTAATATTCCTTTTAATTTATCGTTGGTGAAGCACCATCATTTTCATCACTGGCAAAATACCTTACTTGAGCTCTTTACTTATAGGTCAGTACCATAATCCTTGAACTTGACTTGGGGATCATTCACTAATAATGTATTTTCCTGTGGGTCACGAGAGCAATCAAGAATTACAAAGGCTTATCACCTCAAAATTTCCATCTCTCTTCTATTCACTTAATTTAATAAAGATAAGAATTTGTTGAGTTTTTAATTGTATGGTTTTTATCTGAGAGACCATTCCTACTTGAATATTTTTTTATTGTACTTTATTAATTTTTTTATAACTTTTAAAATTTTCAGTGCTCTTAGTTTGTTTCATGAAGAATTTCTATAATATTTAGAAGCAAGATTTTTAAAAAGTTTAAAGTGAGGGGCTTTCACTATTTAAATACATCAAAAAATCTTATGTTATTTAGATTTGTCATTCCAAAAAACTTTTAATTCATTCTTTATGATTTGATTCAAAAACAATTGAAATAAAGAAATTCAATTATCTCAGATTTAATAAATATTATAAGTTTAGGGACCATATACTAATCTACTTATGACAAAAATGTTTTGTTTCAATGCTCTTATTTACGAAATGATTAAAAGAAATTTTAATCATTTCATTAGAAAAATGTTGAACCAAGTAACAAATTTTTAATAAAAATTTATTTGGGGCCATTCAGTAATTTACATTTGTAATAGCAATTTATTAAAATTTGCTTAATTCTTTACATATCTCTATACATTTGGTATTAACAATAACATTAATTTTGTTAATGTTTTGTTGAATATGCTTTTATAAATTACTTTTTCTTAAAACTAAGGAAATACACTTGAGAAACTTTTTAAATGATAGTTAAATTAACTTTAATTTTGAATTAATTTTTTTACCTTATTAAATAATTATTAATTTAAAAATTTTATTGTTCACTCAATATAATTTTTTAATAATTTTATGGTGGCAAATATAATCAAAAAAAGAGTTCTTTGTTAGAAGCTAGTTATTCTAGAATGATCACATGAAGTTTTTGAAAATTATTTTGCATTTTGTTAATGTATATATGAGGAACTTTCTGCAATAGGAAAAAAGTTTTTCTATTAGTACGCATATCCTAATTATGATATTTTTTAAAAAGCTAAAAAATATTTTTTGAGTGCTTAAAAGATGTTTATTTTTTGTTGAAAAGTTTGACTTCATTCTGTATTAAATAAAATGATTGTATTCTTGATCTAAAATATTTATTTTAATCTTAAAACAGTAATTTTTCAAATTAACATATCTATCTAATAATGATTTACAGGAACTTTTTGATTATTTTAAAATTCACAATTATATTTGACTGCTGCATGCAATAGGTTTCTACATATCTCTCATTTTATATAAGAATAACACAGTAATAGCATCTGAAATATTTTGTTAGAAACTGTGTTAAAGATGTTTTGAATTCTTATGCTTTCTTTATTCATGAGAATCTGTATCTGTTTGTAAAAATTATATTTTGCTTATGACCTGTTCCATTCCATTATAAGAGAGAGAATCTGGGTAATTTATCATACTGGTGAAAATTTTTTTTAAAATATGTATATTTTAAATTTATTGAAAGATGTAGCCTTTATTTCTATACCTGTTTTTATATTTAAGTTAAAAGGTATCAATTTATGAACTTTTTTAAATAAAAATTTAACTTTCATTATAAACATAAGAAATTTTATTTAATCTTTCATTATATTGAGATTATTGCTTTGCTGTATATTTGCTTGTTTATCGATTAAAAAAATTTTCTAGGAACTTCCTGGAATAAAACCCCGTATGTTCAAAAATCTTATTGGTCAGGGTCATTCTGAGTTTTCAACTAAGCGCCAACAAGATGCTCAGGAATTTTTCTTACATCTTATAAGTGTGTTAGAGGTAATTATAAATAAAATGTTCTTCATCTTTTCAGTTATCTTTCAATGTTTACTTATTTTATAACGTTATTTTAAATATCCCTTTTAATTAAAGCTGTAAGCACCTTGCAATTATGAACAAGCAACTATGTGTACAACTTTTTTTTTGTTGGCCAAATAAGGTTATAGTCACTAAGTGATTTGCTACAATTTATTCTACTTGATGCTGAAATTTATTCATCTCGTAAAGATTATAAATATTAAATAAAGTTTTTTTAAGAACCTCAAAGTGCCATTAAATAATAGTAAATCTCGCAAGGTTCTTCAAATAAAAGCTTAGAAATTCATGCCATACCATATTATAAACAGACATTACATTAATAAAATTTCACAGAAAAGAAAAATAAAGTATATTTACATTACAATTTTTGCTGAACAAAATTATTTAAAATTTTTATATCCTGAAATTTTTTATTTACTAGCCGGGGTAAATTTTTTATTTAATGGCCACACTTTTTCTAAATAAAAGGAGAGGTAATGGATTATTCCAAAATGTAAAGCTTTGTTACTTTAAAATGAACTGATGTGTTTTGGGGGAAAAAAAATCAGGTTTGACAAAGAAAAAAAGATCTTTGAACCTCTTTTTTTTTCCTAATGTGAATGTTTTTGTATTATCAAGAAAACTGTGGAAAGGGAATAAGAAGGTACTAGAATGTTAATTATCTGACATGCATAGTACATGGTATCTCAAATGATATATATTTTGCTGCAACGCACTTCTCACTAACTAATGTTTTAAAAAAGTAGCGACTACAGTAATTTCAATACTTAATCCACTACCTCCGACCACTGGTCATTATAAGGATTTAGTGTCATCTTAATTGCAAACCACTCCGGTATATTTTGTTACTGGATGTTTTGTGTAATGACTTGTTCTTGTAAAATAATACTGGATGTTTTGTACTGGACTGGATGTCTTGTACTGGATGTTTTGTAATGACTTGTTCTTGTAAAATTAAAATCTTTGTAATTTTAATATTTTTTACTTCTTTAAATAGCGTCATTCACGTGGTAGAGGAAATCCTGCTGATGCTTTGAAATTCCAAGTAGAAGAACGAGTAGAATGTGCTTCCAAGAAAGTAAAATATACAACTAGAACTGATTATTTACTATCTTTAGATATACCTTTTGAAGGAGCTACAAATACAGGTGTGTATTTATCTTTATTTTATAAATTTTGTAAAAAATAAAAGTTCTAAAAATCTAATGAGCCAATTTGCCATGACTTATTATAATTTTTTTTTGTTCACTGATATTGTTATTGAGTTAAATTTAATAAAAGTTTTTTACCTTTCAACACCATTATAAGAAAACTTAATGGAATCCATTCAGTAACACACTATTCTAGACAAATATGTTTTGTAATACAGTCCACATTTGGAACTGAATCTGTAACGTTTCTCCATTGATAGATGAAGATCTTCTCAAAATTTTTTAGAAAATTTATTGCACCTTTCCTAATTTTATTAGACCACTTTGTTTGTGATTATTGTCTTAGTTGTACGTTATCACAAAGATACCAGGATGTTGAAAGTCCATCAATTGTCTGGTCATTGAGCTAAATGACTAGCCTCTTGTCAATTATTCCTAACTATGGTTTATTTGTTATCCTATTATTACCATAGTGAAACTTGAAGGAATCAATTTGGTTTAGTACTTTAGAATCCAAAATCCAATCCACACCTTATCATGGTTCAACCTGTAAGTAACCATGGCTTGAGCTTAGTGAGTAGACATGGATGAGTCTTTGCAATGTGCACCTGACTGGTGTAGGAAAATACTGACTAGTACCTTTCCAATCTTCGGAAATGAATCTGCAGAAGAGTATATATTAACATTATCTTCCAATTTTATTAACATATTTTGAAAGGCTCCAAAATAGGAATTAATTCTTTACTCTGACATACCGTTTATTATTATTAATTATCTAGTCAATATTTTTATTTTAATTGTACTACTTTAAGTTTAAAGTTGCTCAAAAAGTATCTATTTTTTAACATATTACAAATTCCTAGTTATCAAAATTTGTGACAGAAAAATAATTAACAATGTAGACAATAAGTTTAATGAAATAATGCCTTCAAAAGTTCCAATTATATTCTCTATTATTTTCTAATTTTATTTTGCATTAGAGAACAAGTTTGACTAATTCAGATATGCCCTCTGTTTGGTTTTAGACCTAAAGCTTCAGACTTTTCATTAGTTGTTATACTTCCGAATTCAACACAAAATGTTTTAATTGTTTCGTAAAACCAAAAAACCTGTTTCAATTGTTTCGTAAAAACCCTGCTAAAATTGAGTGATTTTATAACGGTATTTACGACTACTAATGTTCAACTCTGATGCCTTGTAATTTCAAATCCAATCCAGAAGACAAGGGAACTCCTGAATCAAATATTGGGAGAAATTTGCCTTTGTGGAGAAATTTTTGATGGAACTAACTACTTTACGTCAGCACTGTGGTCAGTGCAAGTCTGATGCGAAATTGGTATCGACCAGCCATCGCTGGGATTTGAACCTGGTTCACCTCATTGAAGGGTGAATATTCCATCCCCTGAGCCATCACAGCTTAAATTGATTGATTTGAAAAAAATTTCATCAAAAGTCCACATTTATCTTTTTTTTTTTTAAATGTAAGGAAAAAATCATTAATAAAAGACAGAACATTCCTCACTTAACATTTAACGAAAGTAGAATGGCTGTTAAATGGGCAAAAATTGGAATTNTGACTAATTCAGACATGCCCTCTGTTTGGTTTTAGACCTAAAGCTTCAGACTTTTCATTAGTTGTTATACTTCCGAATTCAACACAAAATGTTTTAATTGTTTCGTAAAACCAAAAAACCTGTTTCAATTCGTAAAAACCCTGCTAAAATTGAGTGATTTTATAACGGTATTTACGACTACTAATGTTCAACTCTGATGTCTTGTAATTTCAAATCCAATCCAGAAAACAAGGGAACTCCTGAATCAAATATTGGAGAAATTTGCCTTTGTGGAGAAATTTTTGATGGAACTAACTATTTTACGTCAGCACTGTGGTCAGTGCAAGTCTGATGCAAAATTGGTATCGACCAGCCATCGCTGGGATTTGAACCCGGCTCACCTCATTGGAGGGTGAATATTCCATCCCTGATTTGAAAAAAAATTCATCAAAAGTCCGCATTTATCTTCTTTTTTTTTTTAAATGTAAGGAAAAAATCATTAATAAAAGACAGAACATTCCTCACTTAACATTTAACGAAAGTAGAATGGCTGTTAAATGGGCAAAAATTGGAAATTTGTTCAAATAAAAAATATGAGCTGTTGATTGAGTTAATGCTTGTTGTCTTACTCCCGCCATATAATAATGTGACATGGAAGAGGGTATTTAGCGTTGTCTCTGAGACAAGCACACTCATTTCCATTTTTAAATATCAATTGAAAATTTGGTTAGTTTATTGATTGTTAAATCAAAGTGAAAATTCCTTGTTTTGAGTGAAACTTCAGCAATGTATTTTTAAGAAAAGCGAAATATTGGACTTTTAAGTTTTCATTAAGAATAAAAATTTTGATTTTTTTTTTCAATCTATTAATTTTTATTCTTCAGAGTTATGTGTTATTATTGTTGTTGTCATAGGCCATTAAGGCAAGGGGTGTGGTTGTTCTTGTTTTCCAATGACGCCATTTATGGCAAAGAATTCGACTTCTGCCACACCCGTGTTATAAGGTGAACCCATTCATACATCTATTCATTGATCCACAGATTGTAATTTTAACCTGATCCACAGACGAATCAGTCTCCAATTCTCCCATAGGTAGGATTTGTTATGGAAACATGGAGGTCTTTGTGGCTGAACAGATTTACTACATGGGGAGTCTTCGGCCAGTGTGGATCGAACTCACGATCACTTGGACATGGGCTCAACACCCTTGCAACCAGGCTATCTCGGACTCTATGTAAAATATTCGTTACAAAACTTTCCAATTCAGTATCCCCAGGGGTATAATTTGTTATGGGAACTTGGAGGATTTTGTGACCCAACAGATAATACATGCACAAGTCACCATTTACTGTCCTGGAATTTTCAGCCAGCTGGATTTTAACTCAAGTTCTCATGAACGGGAGTCCAGTTCCCTGATATTCCCCTCCACTCCGTCATGGAGATTTTCATCGAATTTAGGGGGGATGCTTTATCTGAATTTTATAAGATATTCCTGAAATAACTTGTTTAAGTTGAATATAATTTGTTTTTGACCTAAAAAAGGAATTATTTAAGAAAAATGAATGTTCTAGAAATGATTGTTTATACTATACGTAATATTTTATATGCTTAATCTTTTGTGAAATATTTTATATCTGAATTATGTATGTTTAAGTTTTTATATTTTTAATTTAAAGGTAAACTGGCTTTTTTTTAAAAAAAATACCATCAGATTAATTAGTCATATTTTTTTATTTATCTAGAGGAACTAAAGGAATTTGAAAATAAAAAGGCTGAAATACTTGCTAGAGGAGACCGATTGTAAGATTTCTTTTATTTTTTTACCTTAATCTTTACTGTGTTTTTCCTCAGATGAATTTAAGTTACATGCTTTTATGTAAGGGTTCTCATTACCACTTATGTAATTTTTCTATTTTTTTACTTTATCTCTGTTAAATGTTTAAGATTCTTCCTTTGGCTTTAGAAGAGCAAAAAACTGTTCCCCCCGATCATTTATTATTTTTTTTAGTTTTTTTACTTATGTTTTTATTTATTTTTCTGAGAATGTTAAAAAGTAACTGTACCGCTAAAATTTTTCTTTTATGTATTATTCATAACAAATTAAAATTCTTTAAATAAAACTGTAAACCAATTGATTGATAAGAATTGAGGTGAAGTGAGGAATAAGAATTTTAATATTTCAATTAGGGATCATTTACTCTTTTTTTTTATGTGTATATATTTATGTTATGATGTATATTTGGCAGAATTTATCAAAAATAAATTTCTTTAAATTTAAAGTAGGCAGTTTATATAATTTTGAATTAATATAGGCATGAAATCATCTATCAGATCTACGATTTTCAGCTTTTTGTTTATTTATTTTTTTGTCTCTCCTGCTAAAGTTTACCTATCATGCACTTTTCAAAATCTATAAAAATTAATTTTAAATAGATACATTTATTAAGATTCAGGTCAGGTGCTTGCAATGTGGATTTTACAATATGACTTTTGACATTGCTAGTTAAGTTTTGTAAATTAATATGCTGTGTCAATTAAACGGTGATTTCTATTCATAGGTTTGTGATGTAAATCTTTCATATTTATATTAAGTTTTTTTTATCTGTAGAAATTCAATTTTTTTAAAATTAAAACTTTGATACAATTATTCCAGCATTTAAAAATAATTAGTTTAAAACTATTGATTTAAGTCACAATGAATGTCACAGTTGAAATAACTTGATTTAAAAGGAAATCATTTAAATTTGACTGTGATTTTTTTTTAAATTGTTACTTTAAACCAGGGTTGGCAGGTTTTTGACGTGACAGTTTTTGACCGTTTAAACCATGGTTTAAACCGTCACGTCAAAAACCTCACTGTCAAAAATGTCAAAAACCTATATTCATATGTGAAATTTAATTAATACATGAAATTTATATATTTTTTAAAGGATAGTGTTTCTAAATATGTTCTAGAAAAAATAAATTTAAAATTTTGAAGAAACACTTATATTTTGAATAGTAACCAAAATCTTGTACTTTTGAAAGCTCACATCTTTTGTAATATTATGTATTCATTTTCATGTGTTATTGAAAATCTGCAGTGATATTATTAAGAAATTTATTTATAACCAAATTTAGTGTATAGTATAGATTATACTAAAAATTAGACATTTTTAAAGATAAACATTAGCAGTTTTGTACATTAGACATCTTCTTTTAAAGAAAAATCTTTTTAATATTCTTTTAAATCTTCTTAATAATCTTTTTAACATAAGACAATACAAATTTAAGTGCTTTCTGTTAAATACACAGAGTAGTTAGTGTCGATTTACAGTATATTCAGCCTATTCATTTACTATGCTGAAAATTTAGTTTATCCAAATACTTGTGAATTTCATTTTGCTGAATACTATATAGTTTTGTTGAATATCTAAATATTCAGCTGTTGAATAATTACTTCTTGCTTTCAAGATATGCATTATTTGTATTCTTAATACAAGTGGAGAAAAAAAAATTAAGAGATAAAAATTGTTTTAAAATGATAAGTGTAATAATTATAAATAAATATAATAAACAATATGAATTATATTTATCATTATTCATAAATATAACTACTTTTAAATTCAAATTAACATACTGGATAATAAAGATATTCGGTATAACATTAAAATTTTTTTTCATACACTTGTATCAAGTTTGTATTTATACAACATAACTTGTAAGTTCCTTATAAATATTAGTTATATGTTCCTTATATGTCAAAAATGCATAGTAATAAACTTTTAATTTTCTTAAGTATCAAAAAAAAAATTTTTTTTTTCAAAATATAAATATTTAAAAAAATTTTGTGCAAAATTTTTCTGCACATGCATTTGAATATAAATTTCTGAGATTTTAAATCTGTTATTTTACCTTAATTTTAATTAAAAAATATTTTAAAACCTGCTGATTACCTATAGTATAATTAAATTTCAATATAATGCATGGCAACTGTTGGTAGTTTTGAAGTTTATATATTTTTTTGGCAAACTTTAGTTTTTGACATTTTTGACGGGTTTTTGACGGTTTAAACCAGTATTATACCCTTGTCATGTCAAAAACCACTTTTTGACGTCAAAAACCCAACCCTGCTTTAAACAATTTTATTAAACAGTTTTATTTAATTATTAATTTTAAGTTTGAAATATTTTTTTACATGTTTATATGTAATTAATAGTTACATTCTTTAGGGTGTGATTATTTTAAAAGTGTGATATCATTGGTAATGAAGATCTTTTACTGAGAAATAATGCATGTAAATTATCATGTTTCAAAATAAGCTGGAAAAGAAAATCTAGATGTTGATAAGAGTTGCATGAAATGTATAATTTTCCATTAAATGTATGTAAAATAATTTGCTGGCAATAAAAATTTTTTTAATTTAGTTTTATGTTTATTAAAATAAAGTAGTTTTAAAAATTATTAAATGTGCTGTTAGTGTTAATCAGTAATGAAGATAGACTTGTACATGAGACTTTATAATTGATTTTAAATTTAATTTCATTCTGTAGAAAACCAGAAGAAATTGTCAAACCTAAAATACCGCTGCAAGCTTGCTTCGAACGATTTGCAGCTGAAGAAATTGTTGATGATTTTTACAGTACAGCTCTAGATCAGAAGACAACTGCTAAAAAGTTTGTAATGTTTTAAAAAATGTTTCTATATTTTTGTTGGCTTAATTTTATTTTTTATTAATATATATTTTTTTCCAGAACTACTAGATTGCGAACTTTTCCCGATTATCTTCTTTTACATTTAAAGAAATTCACTATTGGTGATGATTGGGTTCCTAAAAAACTAGGTAAGGATGTTTTGATAGCTGTTTAATTGTTGTTGTACCTTCACTATTTTAATTTTTAATCATGCACTGGTCATCCTGCATAGTTCTACATATTCATAAAACATTTATTTAATCAAGTATAAGGGAATTGGGGAGAACATAATTTGATACTAAACTTTCACTTTTTGGAGTTGTGATTTCAAGCACTCTCTGTGAAATCAGTTTAAAGATTGTAATGTTTGCAAGTGGGCTAATTTGTAACACAAAATCTCAACTAAAAAACTTTCTGCGAACACAAAAATCTCAAATAATATACTTTCTGCAAGCTATTTATTGACTCTTGTAACTACTTTAAACTCTTTTACTGCTACCTAGTTTTGACGAAATTTATTTCAAAAATCACCAATTGTTTTTAAATGTTTTAATTTTAATAAAATTCTATATTGATTGTTATACATACCAGCTTATTTTTCTTTAAACATAGCAATTTTTTTGAAGATATAAACTAGTTATTGACTTATCAAATTTTCTGTTATTGGAGGAATTATCAGAAATTAATGAAATTTATTCCACACTATCTTCCGCACTATCTCATCATTTCAAATTTGTCTGCTTTCTCAACACAGTCTAACAGAGATTATTATTGTCAAAATTCAGCTTAATTATGTAACATACATGTAGCAAAACTTGCAAGTATGAGATCCTTAAAATTTGTACACAAAACTTTATATTGTTTAAGTTTGATTAAATAATGCTTTAATAATGGAATAAATCAATAAACGGATAAGCCTGTAATTAAGTAACGGAAGATAAATTCTTTGTGTTTTGCTCTTAACGAAGTTTTCAGAATTCAGCTTTTGAATGTTTATTAGAACAAGTTAGAGATGTTTTAAAAAAGTAGTCTCAGCAATTTTGCCCCATTTATTTGATTGCTTTTTAGAAATAAAAAACTAGATGAGAAATATTCTGCAGATGCTATAATAATCTGAAATTCTCACTGCCATGCTGGAGTGTTTATGCTACGAGCTGATAGTGGTATAAATAAAAATACACAATCACTTTGTAATTCTAATCATCTGCATGCTTTCTGTCACTGTACATTTCATTTAAGTTATGTTCTATTAGTGATGATTTCGTCATGGTGTTGAGAATTTTCACAAACATGAGTATATATGTAACAGCTTCTAAATTTCTTTTTAGATGTTTCAATAGATGTCCCTGATATATTAGACTTGGGTGTACTTCGAGGAATGGGTATTCAACCTGATGAAGAGGAACTCCCTGAAGCTCCTTCTTCTGAAAATGGTATTCCCTATTGACAATATATTTTTTATGGTTTTAAAAATAAGATCACAATTTTATAATGTTGTAAGCATTCAGATTATTTTTATTAAATTCTTACTACTATTAAATTATATGAATCCTGGATGCATTGTTGAGATGAGGGCTAATATATAGTTGCTGGTGCTGAATATTTCAGAAAATTTAAACTGTTCTTTTTTCTTTTCCAATCTAATTTTTTTTGAAAAGCAAAGTTTTCCATTTTATTATTTCATAACATTCAGAAACTTGCTTCAGATCAGAAAAATTCTTAAAATTTGTCATTCCTGTTAACTCGGATGAATTCCACTTCATTTATTGTAATTAAATAAAATCAAAAATAATACAATTATCTTTATGTACCTTCTTAAATTTATTTGCTTTCCTTTGTGAAAATAAAAGGCTGCTATGCAACCTTTCATTAAAAACAGGCTGTCTCCTAAAAATCGACTTAAGCCCCTGGAAATGTTGTAGTTTTTTCCACTCATATAACAACAGATTTTTAACTATGAACTATTTACAATAGGCAATACTTTATGCCAAAATTTTGCCAGCATAGGGCAATTTCTTTGATCTTAACAGTGGGTTAATGATATCAATCTTAGTATCATCCTAAAATGATCTAATATTATAATCTTAAAATGAATATCAATCGAGGTTTGAACAATTATTTGAATTTCATGCTGATTCAATACTGAATTTATATACAAGAGCTGTGGAGCCAGCAGTTGGAATGTACGATTCCAATTATTGACTTTTTGGGGATCTCAACTTTAACATATACTTTTTTTTGACATCTTACAAGTTGTGTCTTTTGATATGATATATTAAGTTCTTTACATTAGAAAAATATCTTATGAAATTTAAAAAAAATTATCTTTACTTTTAGAGTTTCAATACAACGAAGCACTTTTGTACCAATTGTCAGAAATGGGTTTTCCTCTGGATGGTTGCAAAAGGGCCTTGTATGAAACACAAAATCTAGGTATTGGTGCTGCTATGAACTGGGTAATGGAGCACATGAATGATGAAGGTAAAATTTTAAATTTCTATTCATGCTGCTTTATGGTATTAACTCTTTAACGACCTAAGCAGATCAAAATTTACCACCGTTAACATCCTTAGTTTTTCAGAAGGGAAAAATTGCAAATGAGCTCTCCCATTTTGTTCTGAGTTTTAGTGGGTCGTTTGCTTTACAGCAGGTAAGCAAGTCCCCTCCATATCACTAATAAATCAAAGACGTGCTTTACCTGTCAGAGGAACTTTTTGGCATTTAAACTGAACCAAGAATTTGATTTTCCAACATTCCCTAGTTTTTTTCCCAAGAGAAAATTTTTTGAGGAATATATAAGCGCAAATGAAATAAATAATAAAAAAAAATTTTTTTTTTTTTCCTAATCTGCTTTTATTTGGGGTCATTAATTCTGAAAGCAAATTATTTTATATGTGAAATTTATTTTATTATTTAAAAAAAATACATATACATTATAAAAAAATTTATTATTATTATTATTTTTATTTTTATTATGTCTTATTTAAAAAGGTGTTGATCTGCAAAGTAACAAAATGTTTTTATTAGTTGTACATGAGTTAATAATAACTGAAATTAGACTTTTCTTTAGCTATATACTTCGAATAAATTTCTTGTAATATTGAAGCTTGATAGTGGGAATATGTGAAAATATGTTTGCAGTAAATAATTACTTTTATATTTCTTTAAACTGATTTCATGATTTAATTGAATGTTTAAAAAAATAAATTTTCAAATTCTCAAATATTTAGTTGTAATTGTTATCAGATATTCTAAAACTGGCAATTACTGTTTCTGAAAAATACTATATAAAACTGTTACAAATTGGTGAGCTCTAGTAAAAAGGAAATTTGAATATAGAAAGTAAATGTAGAAAAAGAAAACAGATGCTTAAAATGAGCAATGTGGTCAAAAATTAAAATTTTCAGTTAATATTACTAAATTTTCTCCAACATCAAGTTAGTTATTTATGATACAAGTTTATAAAATTTATTTGTACTTGTTTCGTCTTCCTTTAGAATTTATTTATTTTCATTTGAACCTGTACTTCATAGATTTTGAAGGTATGGTATAAGTCGTTAATTTTACTTTTTGCATATTTTGCCACAGTTTGAGAATTTTTTAAGTGAATTGAAACATTCTTGTACATTATTATAAAATTTATTTATCCAAAACTATTCCATCCAAATATAAATTTTTTTTTTAAGATTAATTATATAATAGCACTCTTTAAAATTTTTACATAATTTTGAAGAATCTAATTTTGAATAACAAAGTACAAAATTTGAAATAAATAGTTAAAATAGTTTTTGTAAAGTTAAATTTTAAGAAAGTTGTATATTTAAAATTTGATTTCTCAAGAACACCGGCAGATATTTTTTGAATTTCGTATTTTTTAAAATTACGTACTTATATTATTATTTCACATTATTTATATATTTTGATAGCAAATGTAATATCTTGTAGTTTTTTTTATAATCATGATTAAATTCTAATTGTCCCTGAAGGCCATATTTGTTCAAGAGAGAAAATTACAAAAAAAAAAAATTCTGAAGCAAATATGGAAAATTATAGTTAAGAGGAAATTAAAACTGATGCATGAATATGTTCGGTTAAAAGCTGAATATTAGATTCATTTCATTAACTTATTTTTAGTTGTCACTTTCTACTATGTTAATCATGCTACCTGAATATGTCTTTGCTATCAAATTGACAACAAAATACAGTTGGTGTGTACTAATACTAAGACTAAGCTGTCACAGATATATTTTAAACATTGTGGCAATATAGCCACAATTCAAAAATATTAATTCTGTTTTGAGACTATGAATAGTTGTTTAAAATAAACAAATTCCAAAATTGGTACATAAATGATCTATTTGAATTTAGATTTTGATGCTCCATTTCATTTACCTGGCACTAAACAGAGTAATCCTAATTTCAATGCTGATCCTGAAGCTATAGCAACTATAGTGTCCATGGGATTTACTCCTGCACAAGCTCTTAAAGCCTTAGAAGCAACGGTAAGAAGAAATTTTGGTTATTCAATGATTATTCAGATACTTTATTTATATTTTTGATGTACTACCTAACTTCATACAATTTTCCAATTTTTATTTTCTCATCTACTAATTCTTATTTTTTACTGGTTATTAGTAATTATTTTAAATGTTTCCTAAGTATTATGCACAATTCTAAAATTACTAAAACAATATGACTGCTCTTTTGGGAAGGAGGGAAAAATTTATTTTCAAGGCAATCAAGTCTAAAAATTCATAAAATATTCAAATGTTGTATGTTTTTAGCTGGAACAATTTTCCTCAAACTCTGATTATTAAAAGACCTAATTTCATGAAATTTTGTTACAAATTGTTTGAAAATTTACAAACCTTGCTCTAGAAAAAGATGCGATTTTCATTCAAAAGAAAGGAAAACAAAATTCTTTATGAAATTGTTTGTAAGTTTGACTGTTCTGAAAACTGCCAGTTTTATTTGCAACTTAAAATTAAATTAGTTTATTAACAAAATTTTTAAATCTCTACAAAATTGTTTTCTGCTATCAGCAATTAGACGACCATTATCTTGGAAATAGCTGCCAAGAAGTCAGATCCTAGTCTCCTAAAGGTACGATTCTGAAACAAGTTTCATTCCTTTGTAAATCCACACGGTTTTGTTAACTGTGTTTTCTACAGTTATTGTTATTGGTTTTCATACACTCCATGATTACCATTAAATCCTAGTTTTTGTAATATGAAAAAATTATGCCTCACAAATTGCACATTTGAGCTATCACTTTTGGACACTCTTGATTATCTAAGATTTTATCTTAAATCCACATTCTTTCTTATCATGTATTGCTACGAATTAAGACCAGACTTTTACTATCAAGCTTTTTATTAAATAAGGTATTATGGAAACACTCTAGTTTTGAAGGCACTGTGAATCTGAGAAAAGTGCAGATAAATTGAGTTTTATTTTTCAATTAAATTTGCATTATGTGTTACAGAAAGCAAATTACTCTTTAATTGTCTGATAATTTAAAATGAATTATTTCTGGCAATTTTATTTTCTAAGCAAACTGTTTATTAATTAAACTTTTCAATTTCTGACTGATTTTTGTAGAAAAATTGGTTTTTATTTTTTAAAAGATAGAATTGAACATTTATTTTTCATTTATTTATTATTATTATTCAGGGAAGACACTAGGCTTTCAAAATTTTTCCTTCAGATATCCTATTTCGAGCACTTGTCTTTATTCTTTTCATGGCTGAAAAGCCTCTCTCAGCATCAGCTGATGAAATTGGCAATACTGAGGCTATCTTTGCTAATTTAGAAAATTCTGGAAATTCATCACTATACTGTTTGATGAAGATTCTAAGAAAGTCTTTCATAGTCATAGATTTAAAGTTTAATACGATCTGTTTAAAATACTGAAAGTTATTTTTAAGTTTATCACCAGAAATCAGTTCTCCAAATGTTCTAATCAATAAATCAATATCTTCTGATCCATAATTCAGTAATTCCTCTGAATTCGTTGGATAATTAAACGGGTTTAACATTGAATCTAGTGATTTTAATACATCTAATGACTCCGCTGGAAAACAAAACTTTAAATTACCTACAACTTCAGATATAAAATTAGACTTAAAATGTTCATTTAAAGTTTGCTTTCCAAGTTTTATATTCTGATAAACAACATCATCTTCATCATTAGTACAATTTTCAATATAATTATTTTCATGCTCCCCCTTATTACCTTTAAGATTCTCTAAAACACTTATACAACTGGATACCATTACATTCACCTTAGAGAAAATCACATTTTGATGCTGAAATAATACATTTAATTTTTTTACTGGCTCTAAAACGTCCAGTATGATCGCAAGTAAAAATGGGAAATTGGCATTCTTTATTTTTGACAACAAACCTTTTGCTTTTACAGAGTTTAAATCGTTCTTTTTTTCGGCGATATGCTCAAGTGCCTCTACGATGGACCCAAAGCACTGTATTACAGCGCTCACCGCTTCATACAAGCTCAGCCATCGAACATTTTTGGGTTCTTTCAATTTTA
>NC_092208.1:42823681-42841941 GCF_043381705.1 Parasteatoda tepidariorum | reverse complement strand
CCCAGACCGTCGCCAATATCCCATTGTGTAGCTCTAGTGTGACGTAAATGAACTACAACAACAAGTAAACCTGACAAAACGATTAAGCAATTAATATAAAAACAATGATGTAATCTACTAATCAAATACCCCTATGTATTAAAAAGGCGGGCAGCCAAGCAACAGCCGAACTTCATTTGCATCAAATCATTCAAGCATGTCATAAGCGAGCTATAAGCACAAAGAGGCAAAGATAAGCACAAAGAAACAAAGAAATTTGAGCAACAATCCTGTCCACTTCCATGAGGGAAGGTATAAAAATACCAAATTAATTTAAAGGAAACCATGACACCGTCTGATGTCGGAAAATTTAATAATAATGTACCGAAACAACAAGGTAGATACGAGGGAACTAACAAAAATTTCGATCAACAAAGAAAAAATCGCACACATCAGGATAACTTCATGGATAGGTAAGATTTCATTTATTAATTATTTAGATGATAATTTTTATATCAAATAATTCTTCAGTATTTGCTGAAATATTCTCACATTTAAAATGCAGCTCTTATTGGTTTAGGGCAGTGTTTCCCAAAGTGTGGTACATGTACCCCCAGGGGTAAGGGTTCAGTTTAGCTGGGGTACGCGTTATTCTGCGAAATGTCTTGGAACAAACGAAAATTTCAAATTTTTTTATTTATAATCCAAGCTAGCCATGAAAATTAAGCAATATACACATCTTTTTGAATTATCAATGCTCTAAAATGATTCAATCACTTTAGCATTATTTCCTTATTTTTATACATAAGTTAGTGAGGAAATGAAAAATTTAATAAAATCTCAAAATAACAGTTAGGCCAAATTGTATTCTGAAATCAATATAGCAACTTATAATTATCCACTTTTTTAGTTACATTATATTTTTTTTACATTCAAATTTGTTACACATCAAAGCTTTAGTAAGTTAAGTATGAAAACATACTGCAAGTGTTGTTCTATGATGTCAGTTGTAAACAATTTTTATTAAAATATTTTCATTATGTTGTCATTGTGGGTTGTAAATATATTGTTGTGAGGGAATGATACAACACACTGGAGACTAAGTTTAAAATAGTGCTGTGGTAATATTTTTTATCAGAAATTAAATTTAAAACTGATTTTTTGAATTATGTATTTCAATACCTATTCTAAAATTAAAAATAATAATTAGTTAACTTATTTACTATTTTTTTAAAAACAATTTTCCCCTTTTTTAAGTCAACAGTGTGGACTAGTGAGGGAATGACAATGGTATATTGTAATAACTAAAAATTAATATATTTTATTTTTTGTTAATCTGCATTCTGAAAGACACTTTCCTTGAAAAAAAGATTTTCGAATGTCATAAGAACAGCATAAAGTGTACTAAAGTCTTCTCCGGGTATACTATGTATCCCTCCCCAGTGTACATAAAGTATACTGGGGAGGGACATTAAAATGACTGTTTTTGTGAGAATGACCCATATAATATTTACATATCAGGGGTCTGTTTAGTAGAAATTTGGGTCCATTAACGCAGTATTCCTCTACCTTTTTATCACCACGGACCTGTCAACGTTTGATAATTTTACAGCGTCTCTCTGGGGGGAGGGGGGGTTAATGTTTATATTTTAGATCATTTTGAATTATTAATTTTAATATAATTGTATTTAAACATGCCTTCAAAGTAAAATGCAGTTACACCAAAAAAATAAATATAAAGTGATTTAAAATTTTTACGTACTAGAACGTAAGCCCCTTCGGGGGCCCTTTTTTTTAAATAAATGAAATTTTAATGGAACACAGATATTTTTAATTTGGGGTATAAACCTAGGAATTTAAATTCAGTTTCAATGAAATGGGCGGCCCTTTGCCATTTGTTCCACAGTTGGGGAACACTGAGTTAACGGACCCTTCACAAAATATCTTTTCATAAAAATGGACCCTTCACAAAATAATTTATCTTTTAATCTGACCCTTCACTAATTTGTTTATGTTTATTATAGTTTTGTTAATCGAATAAATCATTCCAAGGAGGGGAGGGGGGGAAGAAAGGCAAATGTAAATGATCTAAGTTTTGTCTTCGTCTCAGGCATTTCTTCCTTAATTCGTCCGAAATGAATATTCTGCGTTTAGCAGTATAGGCTAAATACCAAATATTTGTATCTTGCATCTCTAATTTAGTAGCAGCAATTGGTGTTTATTTTTGAAAATTAAATTTTTTGAAAATTATAATTTTAAAGTGTTGAGCATAATCTTGTATGTCTTTGCAATTTAAAAACTCCTTGAAAAAGTTTTTTGTAATAACAGGACCCTATTTGCACAAATTCACAAAAGCAGGACCCTGGTTGAAAGAACGTGACTTAACGTTTATTTTATATTCACAAATTACGAGTAATTTTAAAAGTATATTAGGAATTATAAATTTAGTAAAAATAGATTGTTACAGGCATAAAGATGAAGATGTTGAAGAAAATATTAATTTCTGAATTTATTCAGTGTAATAAATTATTTCAGTATGTTTGAATTTGAGATACGTACATTTATTATTGCATATTTTTTATTGAAGTATTACAATAAGCTATTGTTTTTCTCAGGAGACGAATGGAAAGAGAAGAAATTGGAAAATTAAGTTGGGGTACTTCTCCAGAAAGAATATCTGAGTAAGTTTATATTTATAGTGGTTCAGAAGCATTTAACATATCATTTTTACATGAATTTGATGTAAAAATGTTGTGATAAATACTTTACATATTTTATATTGTTGCTTTATGTTCTAGTGTTTTTATTACAGAAAAAAAATGGGAGAGTGGTGAGATTTCAAAAAGTTAAGTGAGATTTCTAAAAATTAAAAAAAC
Organism: Parasteatoda tepidariorum; assembly: GCF_043381705.1. Classification (NCBI taxonomy): domain Eukaryota; kingdom Metazoa; phylum Arthropoda; class Arachnida; order Araneae; family Theridiidae; genus Parasteatoda; species Parasteatoda tepidariorum. The sequence continues at coordinate 42,839,086 of NC_092208.1, read as the reverse complement.
ACGAATAGACTTGGAAAAATTATTTCTTTAATTATAATACATTTTTTTAACATCTTCTAATTACTAAACCATTGAATATTTTTGATGCATCATCATGTGGAAAATGTTCTATATCTGCTTTTCCATCAGCTATTCTCATTAGATTGCTCAAATGCTCACCAGTCAATCTGTTACAATATTTTGTTTTAATACAGATTTGGGTGCTAAATGACCTTGCAACAGATGCTGAACTATTCGGAATCACTAATTTAATTTGCAGCATTGTGCACACACTTTCCTCTCCTCTACTTCTGCCAGCATAGGCTTTTCAATTATCTCTGTTACGGAATAGAGAAGTTCGTTGAAGTTATTTCCATGTTCATACTTTTTATTAGGTCTTCTAGCATAGTTTTCACAGACTTCAACTTTAACAAATTGCTGTAAATTGTCGGTGAGGGAGTTTGGTAATTCATTAACAGCTAAATATAGAGCTATCTTTAAACAACTTATTATGAAGAACTAATTTTTTCTCAACATTTGTCGTAGCTGTTTTGATGTGTTTTTTTTTTTCAAAATGGCAGAATAAAAAATTTTATCCAAAATTCGAGATTCACGCATAGTTCGCAAACTTATCGCGTTGATCGTTTTTTAGTGCGAGAAAAGAAAAAATATGTGAGATTGTCACATTCTCGCCCTGCAGTTAAAACATTGGTTCTATAATGAATAATGCTACAGTTTATATCAATATTGTATGTTAGAAAGTTAGTTTTGGGCCACAAATTATTTTTGAAATAAATGAGTAAAAATATATCTATATTTTTTAATGTACGGTAATTTCCGTTAGATAAGCCGCAACCGATATGTATTTAAAAGTTTTTCTGTCACGATGTGCGGACTGTGTGCCAATGCAGTCTATATGATGAATTCATTTATCCCAAGCCATACAAGATTATTTTAAGATCACGGTGGATTTATTCAGCAACAGATATTTACCGAACATTTTCCGAAATTACAAGCCTATTTCGTAATGTTTGCTTTGAAAACGTTTTTCTTTCTTATTTTTTCTCTCATTAAAGCATAGTTTGAATAAAGAAGTTTTCAATTGACGAAAAACCGCGTGACGTCGTCTACAAATGGTGTTACAAATTCCGATTTGTAACTTAAGAATAATTAAACTTGCTTTATTTTTAACTCTCTTCTTCTCATCTATATTTTCTTTATAAATATTTTATTTTCAAACTGTCACAAAACTAGAAAATAAAACTTTTTGTTCTATGCATCGATCCGATTTCAGTAGACGCTTTTAGTTGTATTTCCTTTTTATTTATTTTTCAACGCTGATTAAGAATTTCTGCTCCTTTTGCAAACCAATGCATTCAGCATATAAGATGTAGAAATTAAATAACAAAAAAGAAGAAAAAAACTATGCTTCTGCATTAAATAAATGCGTCTAAGAAAAGGAAATCACAGGAGTTTTAAATTGACGCCCAACTGCTGATTGACTGAAAAATTGCTCTCAAATTGCAACAGAAAAGAAAGATTAAATTCAAAAGAAAAAAGAAGATTAAATTTGGCAGGGTAAAAATCTAAAAATAGAAAGAAAAAAAATGATATTCTTCAAAACATATCCCACTACTGACTTTATAGAAAATACCAAAAATAAAATGGAACAAGACTTTGATCTATTAGTATATTTCAATTGGAGCATTTGCTTCTGTCTCAGAAACTAAATTCATTCCCCATTGAAATTCATTAATTATTTTTTCTTGAAAGTAAGTATTCTTTTTATTTTATATTTTGCATCTTTTAATCAATTTCAGTAAAAAAAAAAAAAAAAGTTCGTAGCATTTACTTCAGCATTTTCTACATCATTTAAAGATCAAAAATAAACTTTTTCGATGCTTATTTTTCATTATCTATGAACTTATTTATCACTGATATATAGATTTCAAATAATTGAAGCTTACGATTTGGAGACAAAAGATTTGTCTTATTTCAAATGTTTCCTTTGTGAATTAAGTGCAATCTTAATTTCTTTCTTTTTTTAACGAGTTCTCTTACGAAGTAGAACGATTTTTTTTTCTACGTTTAACTATTTTGGTTAGAAAAGATTTTGACTTTTTAATGACAAACAATCAGAATTTATCATCTCACCTTTTTTATGAAGCTACAAGGAACCCAGCTAAAAGAACAGTTTCCTAATAAATCAAATTTTAGAAACAAAACAAAGAAAAAATTAAAATCATCTGTCTACAACTAGTGATCAAAAGAACAATTAGTTTAATTTTCCATATGTTCTGCTGTCATTCCCAACCCTTCCTCTCATTGTGTGCAGGTCATTGTGCTAAGGATAGCAGGGGGTTGAGGTCACTAAAGGTCAACTAAAATTTCTATTTAAACTGAATTGGTTTTAATTTTTTTTAATAGTAATATCTTAGATACAGTTTTGCTAAGAAATAAAATTTTTTTTACTTCATATTTAATTTTCATTTTAGTTCTGATGAATATGATAGTGATGATGAAGTAAAAAGGAAGAAAAATAAAAGTAAGTTATATAGTGAACAGTTTAAAAAAAGAATGTAATGTAACTTTTTAGTATTGTAAGAGTCTTCCTGATATTTCATATATAATGTTCTGATTTTTAGCTTTTTGTCCTGATATTTCCAATTTTGATGTTTGTTTACAACATCTCACTCTTTATATACAAATGCCAATTTTATAATAATTTTCTAAATCAAAAGATTCTATATAACATCTTTTTATTTAAATTATAATAGCTAATTTCAAACTTAAAAACAACTGAAACATATAGACTAGGACATCTTGACTTATCCTCAGAATTCATTGTTTCCAACTATTTAAGAATTTAATCATTTCATGAAAAAGAAATTCAATTAAGAATATAATATTTAAAAATTTTTTATGGTGATGAATTCAGTGGCCATATGTCTTATTTATTATTTTCCATAAATGCAGTAACAAATCTTGTAAGGTGGAGTTTTGTAGCTTCACAGTTATTGATTTTTCTTTTCCATCTGATTTTCAAAATGATTGATTCTAAAAAATTCTACACTAACCATTTCACGGAGTTTTTAAATGGTGAATGGAGAGACCCCCTACTAAATTACTTTTGTACGAAAATATTAAGCAGTATATTCACTTAGTTTTTAGTTCAAGATTATTGAGCCCTGTTCAGTGATGAGATTTTTTAGCGGGATTCAGTCCTATTATCAAAAAATCCCGATTCCTGAAAAGTTTTTTTTAAAAATAAATATTCAGCTTTTTCTGAAAATTTAGTCGTTGAAATAAATTAATTACTATATTTATTTCTGATTTGATATATAGATATAATATATCGGAAGATATATAAAAAATTCAAACTACATAGCTCCCAAACCTTCGGCATATCTACTTATTTTAGCTTTTACGAGCATTAAATAAGACTTTCCTTATTTTGACCAATCCGTAGATAGCTTGTATTTTCGTAATCTAGAGGTCGCTGCATTTTAATATCAAACATCGAATATCACATTTACCTGGTTGAAAAGTTGCGCGATGCGATTCTTATTCACGCAATTTCAATATTGTTCATTGCAATTCTCTTTTACAAAATTTAAAAATCCAATATCACGATTTGTATTGAGGCGTTTTTAAAATTCTTTGTAATGATTCGTATTCACACAAGTTTGTCCAATATCGTGATTCGTTTTTGCGGTTGTAGTATCCAACATCTATTTTCGTATTTACACATGATTTAAAAATTAGGATTTTTGATTCATATTCACTTCAATGAGAAATTGTGCATCGTTATTCGTATTGATGCGATCTGAAAGTTACGCATCATGATTTGTATATTTACATTTTTGAAATCCAATATCGATTTTTCATTTATATGATTTCAATATCGTGATTTATATTCACATGATTTTAAAATCCAAAATCGCTGTTTGTATTTACTCGATAGCTGTCTGTTTTAAAGAATCTAACTTGGAAACTAAAAAATAATACATTTGTTATTCTTTTACTATTAAGTTTGATTTTATACTTTAAAAAAAAATTGAAATTTTTTCAGTATGTCATTTTTCCTTAAAGTAGCCTGGTATGGGATATTGTTCCAAAAAAATGTCATTTTTTTTTCAAGACAGCAAAATTATTCCTGTTAATCTTATTTGCTTATCGGAGGTACAATTACAAGAGAATTTTACAAATATGTGACTGCACAATCTTTGTTTATTTCATAAATATTACTTTGAATAAAGTTTATGTTTATAGTTTAGGTAAGAAAAAGCATAAGAAAAAAAAGTGTCAACGAAAAAAAGAAAAGGAGATTCGGCTATCTGCTGAAGAGTAAGTACTATGCTATATTTAAGACATTACGAATTGCTTTTTGAGACTGTTAAAAAAATTTCTGTCTAATTCTGTGCATAAAATATTTTAACTTTTATTTGACTAACAAAAATTTAAAGAGTTTTAATTCAAATCTTAATTTTTATTAATCTGAAGAAGAATGAGTTGCAAAAATGAATTCATATATAATTTTTCTTTAGTTAGCAAAAATGGTCAGGTACAGATGTATTCAACCAATTTTACTAAATAATTATAAGAGCCATGATTCATCAGGGGATAGCGTGTTCACCTTCCAATGAGGTGAAGCGGTCTAATCCAAGCCATATCTGGTCGATACCCCATGGTAGAATCGTGGCAACATTGTCGTAGAACATTACATAGTTCCTTCAGAAAGTCTTTATTTGGGAAGGAAGTTTGGGTTTTTTTATCTGCAGAATTTTTTGAATTTTTTTTTCTGCACAACTTTTTTCCGCTTTGACATTATAAAAAGTAATTTCCAAAATGCAGAAATTTAGAAAAGGTTAACTATACAAGTATTTTTAGAGCAGGAGAATATTGCTTATAATATTAGAATAAGTATCCTTTTATGTTTAGATTTTAAAAAAATGTTACATTTATAATTAAAACATATATACTGTTCTATACATAAAAGCTTTTTTTTGTAAACACTTCTTTCTTTGCGCTTCTGTTACTTTAAACTAGTAACATATATATTTTCTACAATTGAAAATGTCCCTCAGAAAGGTATTAGTATTAGAGAATTGTCGCCGAAAGCTTGAAAAAATTCTGCTTTACGGGGTACGAATTCTGCATCCAGCTTTAACCGAAAACAGTGCTGATATAAGATATCGTTATTGGTAGACGGATCATGGGTAAGAGTCCCCTTGCCATCAGGATAGCCCTAAGAGATTTTCCTCTCCATGTAATGCAAGTGCAGGTTCATTCCATCAATAAATCCTCCTCAATGGCAAATTTCTTCCAATACTTTATCCAGGAGTTCCTTTATCTTCTGGATTAGGTTCAAAATAAATTACAAGGCTACGGAGTTGAACATTTGTAGTCGTAAACCTGAAAAATTTGGTTGTCTGTTTAATGACGGTTATAAAATAAAATAGTTACAAGAAAAATTTTTTTTAATAGTAATTTTAAGTTCCAATAGTTTCTGGGAAAAAATTGATTAGTTGTGTAGAATTTCTTATAAAGATTATATAAATTTTCATGCTTTCAATTTATCATTACTTGCATCAAAATTGATATTGATACTTGCAACCTTCTAGATTTTAACAGGAGATTTTTCCCAAACATTTAAAATGGTAGAAAAGTTATTTCATCATTTGATTTGATTTATCCACTTATTTTCATATAAAATCTAATCTAGCCTCGATGTATGAAGTACCAGCTAATTCTAAGAACTTTGCTGATTTAATTAATTGCAGGGATAAGATTTTTCTGCTTTTTTCTCACGAATTTCAGCCTTTTTTATCAAAAACTCCAATTCTCTTACAGCTTAGTTTTTTTTTTTTTTTTTAAATCCGTTTTTTCTGGAAATTCAGTTGTTCAGATAAAATAATTTTATCTATTTCCGATTTTCAAAGATGAGCAGTAAATTCAAACTACTTTGTAACTGCTTACCCTTCCTCATTTTTTACTTATTTTAGCTATTTTCTCCGTAAATAGCGAAAAATAAGATTTTCCGTATTTTTACCCGCCCGCCAGATAGCTCGTATTTTTGTACTTCAGAAGTTGCTGCTTCCCGTTAGCTGTCCCGAAAGCAAACGAAATAATAATAATAAAAAAAGCGGTGAATTTATGGAGAAAATATTTATTTGCTCATTCAATTAATCTTGTAAATTTTTATTTATTATTGCTGCAAAAAAAAGACAATACAAACAAGCCTTTTAGAAATCCCAAGTCCAGAATATGCTAATGTCTCGATTCTTATTCACCCGATTTTAATATCAAGCATCAATTTTCGTATTTATCTGATTTGTCAGTTTCGCATTGCGATTCTTATTCACGCTGTTTAACTATCGTACATTGGTATTCTTATTTACAAGATTTACACATGCAATTGCATTTACGCATTTTTAAAATCTCGATTTTATTATCAAACGTTGATTTCGTATTTACCTGATTTAAAAGTTATGTGTTGCGATTCTTATTTACAAGATTTAAAAATCCCACCTCGCTGTTTGTATTTACTCATTTTTGAAACCGCGGTTTGTAATATTAAACTTTGATTTTCTTATTTATACGTGATTTATAAAATTAGACATTGAGATTTGTATTCACGGGATTTAAAAAATATGCAGCATGATTTGTATTTTCGCATTTTTAAAATTAGATATAGAGTTTCATATTTACATGATTAAAAAACCACATCAGATTCATATTCTCTTCATTTAAGATCAAATATCGCAATGCTTAATCACACAATTTTAATATTGTGCACATAATTCATATTTTTACAATTTTAATATATATGTACAGGGTTCCCACGGTTTGCTGCTTATTTTTGCTTATTTTTTTATTTTGGAAAATAAGGGCCCTTAAAAGTACTTAATTTTGGTACAAGGTTTTTAAAAATCCTTAATTTTTTAGCATCACTATAGTTGATTGGATCAATTTTTCAGGTCAACTTTTTAAAACAAAATGTTGTGCTTTTATCACTTAAAATTAGACCATGCCTTGAGGATAAAGCATTTTAGAGAGACAAGAATTAATGTTGTGGGGCTNTAATGTGTCTGTAGGGGGGGGGGGCTACAGGTAAGGGGAAGAAAGCATGTCCAGTCATTAATATATTGATTCTTTCATTAATATATTCTGTCTTTTGCCTAGAATGATACTCTATAAGGAGAATGAAGCATTCTAAAAGAAAAGAATACTGTGGACATGGGGGATACTGCACATGGAAGAGATAGTGATTTGTTTGGGGGGGGGGCAGTTTTAAGGTACCTAACTATAAGACTCACACTAACCTTCAAAATTGACAGAATTCAAGAAATTCAGTTCTACTCATAACACATCTGCTTAAATTCATGATTGTGCTAAATATTAAGCATATCTGTACGAAGCAGGGTTTGAAAAATCCCAGCCCACATAGGTTTTTCATCGAAAACCTGAGGTTTATTGGGTTTTTGATGAAAACCTAAAGTTTTTTTTTCTTCAAAAATGCTTCAAAATATTTTTCTGTAAGTACTAAATAAAAAAGCATGATTTGCTTCTAACAAGAAAGTTCAATATTTGGTAACTATTAATAATTTGTTTCGTTGCAATGTAATATTTTTTTGAAAGTTTTAGATTTTTACTTCTTAAGGATAAGCAGATTGTTACATAAAATATAAATCAACTCAGCTAAAAGATCCGTAAATTTTAATAATAATTTTATTCAATTAACATTGCAACTTAATATACTGTTTTTAAAATTTGTTCAATTTTTGGTTGTTTTCAAATTAGTTAATGTTTTTCGCCAAAATGTTTAGTAACATTAATATGTAAAGTTAATTCCTAATAACAGGTTTGGCTGGAAATAATTATGTTAAAGTTCATCATTAAAGTAAATATAACATATTTTCTGGTCTAGTAGCGAGATGATATAAAAACTTATAATAAATTTTTCAATGTTTTTGCCAAATTTCGTTATTTACTCTTTTTTTTTTAATGTGCATGAAAAAATTGCAAATCTAATTCAATTTCAATGAAATCATTAAAAATGAAATACAGGTTAGTTTCATACATTAATTTTTACAATCCGAATAGCGTTTACTTTTAACAGTCTGAAAATGTCTTATAAAAAACCAACCTGGATTTACAAAAATTGCCTGGTACTTCTTTGGCGAGCCCTGTTAATTAATACAATTAATTATATCAGTGCTTACATTATATTAAAATTGCTTATTATTATTTTTTTATTAATTGTTTTAAGTCCTTAATTTTTTAAAAAAAGTGCTGAATGTTTTCAAAAAAATGTTCTTAAAAGTGCTTAATTTTTACTTTGTTCAAAGAGTAGGAACCCTGATATATATTCATTGTTAGATTTCCTCTTTTTTACTTTCTGATGGCTCTAATCCCTGTAATTGTTATATTGAAGATGATATTAACTGAAGATAATATTAACATTAGGATTCTAAGTAGATTCTAAGCCCATAAAATACTATTATTGTATAAGTTCTTTGCATTTATATAATGAAGGAAAATACTTACATAGTGCATTACATTAATAGTAGGTACATTAATAGCTAGTGATTTCAGCAATCTACCTATATTTTATATGATTAAAAAAAGAAGACAAGTATTTTAATGATTTGTAACATATTTTTCTTTAAAAAAGATAATAGTACATTTTTCAAAGTACAACAAGAAGTACATTTTTTTAAAAAAGGGTAAGGCTGTAATCATATAAATTTTTATAATCAAAATTTATGCATGATAAAAATTTTAATTTTTTTTCAGTTTATTCCTTTTCCCCCCTTGTTTAAAGAAACTACAGGCACAAAATATATTCATATTCAAGAATATGTACTGTATTATATAATTCCATGCATTCCTCACAGCTAATTGAAAATGACTATTTGGTGGTTTGAGCTAAACTGTCAATTCTTCTGGTATAACAGCAATATATTTCACAGTCCTCATCTTTTACTTCATTTTTGAGATCAGCTCTAACTGAGACTGGGTTATTAAATGCTGCAGTACAAAAACATTTTACATTTCAACTTTAATACAAGATTTAAATAAGTAGATTTTTGACCAAATATATATCTAACTAATAGTGGCACTCATGCGAGCTGGACAAACAGGCACAGGATTTTTCAAAGAGCAGATTAATTTTTATTTACTTATCATAATGAGAGAATGAATATCCAAATGACACAAAATCGTTTAAGGAAATAGGGGAAATCTTAGTTATGATAATCGGTCTATTGAATGGGTCATGGAAAAATATATTTCTCACAAGTTAGAAAAGGGGAAAAAGTTAAAATGTTAATTAAAGCACAAAATGAATTTTTTTTTACATATTTCTCTATTTAATATGTGTTGCACCATAAATATCTGAATTTGCCGCTGAAACACATTATGTATTTTTACAGTTATGGCAAAGCTTTATTACCTGGTGAAGGTGCAGCTATGGCTGCTTATATTGCTGAAGGAAAGAGAATTCCCCGAAGAGGAGAAATCGGTTTGACAGGTGATCAGATAAAAAAATTTGAAGCTGTTGGTTATGTTATGAGCGGAAGCAGGTAAGTTTCCCTGCAAATTATTATTATTAATGATGCTTCTTATAAAAGTGTATTCATGCATTAATTAATGGTAATATGTAAAATTATAACGCTGTTATCATTTAGTCAAATATCTCACTTTTTCTTAAGTTTAAGAAAAATTTACTACGCAAATCAATACTTAAGACTAGCTATCAATAATATTAAAAAAATTTTGTTCTGCAAAATTATGTTAAATTGGTATTTTATTCTCACATTATGAAAGCCTACTATTCAATAGTAACCAGTTGTAAATTTAATCTATCATTCATCTATTCTAAAATATGCTCAATTATCTAATTGGTTTTTTCGTTTTACATATTGAAAACCTGTAAAATCAACTGTGTAATGTTCGGCATTGAAGTTCAGATTTGCTTTTTTTAAAAGTAAAATGAGTCGAAATTGGATTCAGTAAGATCAGGAAAATGGTGTTTTATTCAGCTAGGGTGGTTTTTGTCATTGGTGGTTTTGACATTTTTATTGGTTAAGAAATGTTCCCACTTCTTTTTGTACAATTTTGGCCCAAGCTAATTCTCCTTGCCCTCCAATCAGAAAATTCTAGTATGATGATTAATTTTTCTCCTGTCTTATTCTAGATAGGTGGGTATTTGAGTGTACAAAATTTCAGTGCCTTTTCTACGTACAGGACCGTTTGTAGGTTGAAAATGGAATGAGGTTATTTATATGCGCAGCCATATGGGAGAATAAATATATTAACTTTCTGCCTGCAGAACCACCACTGGGTTGTATAATGTACATTAAAGCAGTTAATGATAATTAAACCAACTCACCTATGCTTTGTTATTTTATGTGTACTGTAGGATCTTAGTTTAATACATTTTCATCAATAAACTCAGAAAATTAAGTGCTTTTTTTTTAAATAATAGTTCTATTATTTATTTAATATGATCATTTAATAATATGTTTTAGTCAAATAAGTCTAATAATTTTAAAATTCACTTGCTTTATTACTCTTAATGAATGGTAGTATTCCTTTTTTCTATTTTTGGTACAGAGCGTTTAATTACAAATCGTTACTGGATTTTATTGATTTATAAAATCCTTTGTAAGATCTTTTTTTATTCCCTTTACATTATATTAGATTTTTCTTGCAAAAATCATCCACTTCTCTTTATCAGCATTAAAAGCCTTGATGGCCAAACTAAACTACTACTAATAATAATGAAAAAAAGTTGGAGCAACAAAATTATGATTTTTAGATTTTTTAGCGAAATCAAAGCAAGTGACTTCTTCAACTAACAAAATGCTTGTTATTTGTAGAAAATGATCAATTCTATTTAGCCATGCAAAGCAAAAAGTGTTTTTTTTTCTTTTTTCTTTTCTTCTTCTTTCTCCTGAGCACCGCCTCAGGGAAGATGTTGAGAAAAATAAGACAGCCTTTTATTGAAATTAAGAAAAGAGTTAAAATAAGACAACCTTTTATTGAAATTAAAAAGAACTGTAATCATGTTTAAAATAACTTTGGAATAAATATTGATTAACGGAAGTTAGGATGAAAAAGACTCAATTAAAACTTAATATAATTTTCATAGTTTACCTTTCACATGCTTTTTATTGAGATTAAGGAAAAAATTATATTCATGTTTAAAATAACTTTGGAAAAATTATTCATTAACAGAAGTTACAATGAAAAAGACTAAAATGATCAAGATTCTACTACATGAAGAAATCTTTATCTTATTTCAAATTATCAATAATATAATTCAAATTAATTTTATGAAGAATCAAATCTGAGTGAAATCTCAGATAACTATTAAGGTTAACTTTAATTAATTATGCTTCTCTTTTGTACTGAGATGTTATTCATTCTATTTACATAATATTGAAAAAAATGACACAAATACTCTTTTTAAATATTTTCTTCTGCAAATATACAGTTAAATATTTTCCAGAGTGTAAAATAACCTAAAATAGTTTTTATCGTTTACCTTAAATGACTTTTGCATGCATGCTATCTTTAGTAAATACAATTGTTAATTTGGAATATAACGGCCGCAACATAACGCAAATTATGATGCGAACTAGTTTTTTTAAGCTATTTATTTGTGCTGGATTTTTGTCTACAATATTTTAAATTTTTACAATATTTAAATTAAGTTTCATTTTTACCTAGACATCGACGTATGGAAGCTGTGCGATTGAGAAAAGAAAACCAAATTTACAGTGCTGATGAAAAACGTGCACTTGCCAAGTTCAATAGAAAAGAGAGACAAAAGAGGGAGTCTAAAATTATTTCTCATTTCAAAGAAATGATTAAAGTTGCCAATGATAAAAGTTAAAAATATGTTTCTGATTAATTGTATTCTGTTCTTTTAAATATGAAAGCATGTAAATAAAACAAAATCTATATAAACCTTTACTATTTCATGTGTTCTTAATTATTAATAGTTTTGTCAAATTAAAATTTTTTTTTCCCTGTAGGTTTGGAAGTTTAAATTCAGGCAAATTTAAATTTCCCCAATTATCTTAATTTTGTACTGTTTGAAAGAGAGCCAAAACAAATTTATTAACTCTGAAAATATTTTGTGTTGACATGCATTTAAAAATCTTTGTCTGGCTGGGTATTCAGAAAGATTATATTGTACCAATCTGAAAATGTTAATATTGATCTCGATTGGCTGTTCTATGTCTATTCAGTCATCAAAAGAATTTACACAGAATGTGTCTGAGCTGCATTTAAATATGTCTGCAAAATCGAGAACCGAGAAGTTCAGTATAACAGTTGAAGATGTCCAAGATGAAAACTCAAAAAAGTTTCTTTTCCAAAAAAATTTAGACAACAGCCACTTTGCCAATGAACGGCGAATACAATTTTCTTCATTTTGTAGTGAATCATATTTATATTATTTAAATATATTTTTTTTACAAGTCAATAATTACATTTTAAAATAGTATGGCATTGGCTTTCATTTCTTCAAAATTATCTGAATTTCTTCTCTTTTTATGCAAGATAGTTCCTCTGTTCAACCTCTATTTTATCAGGGTGGCCACCCACCTTGAAAAACTGGAATTATCAGGGAATTTTTTTATACTGGAAAAAACTGGGAAAAATCAGGGAATTTCAAAGAAAAGCTGGAATTTTTTTCTTAATTTAAAATATTTTACCATCTGTTATATCCACTTCTATTTAGATGTAAATTTATCATAAAAAAGCTAAAATATCATCAATTCAGCAATACTTTTTTTGCTTTAAAATTCTCTTCATTATTATTCTGCTAAACTAGTATGTCATTTCAAACTCTTTTATGTTAGAAAATGAATCAGGGTTCCCACAGGTCAGGGAACAGTTGCAATTTTCTTGCAAAAACCTGGAAAATTCCTTCACTATTCCTGGAAAAGAACCAGTCTTAAAATTGTCAGTAACAATACTCAGTTATTGAGATTCGAGTTAAATAATTCTAACATCTATTACAATTATTTATTGTAAAAATTTTACATTTTAGTCAAACTGAAATGCTTCCTTTCTTATATAATTTATATAATGATATTTATTTTACACAAAAAATCTAATACTTGGCATAAAAGAATCCACATTTTCTGATGAAAAATTTTGTAGTATAGATAAAATTTGGTATGGATTTTCATTGAAATTTACCTGGAAAAGTCAGGGAATTTTTTTTCTGAAATTGAGTGGGAACCCTGATGAATGGAGAAATCTTTGACCTCTTTGGAGATTATGGGACTATGTAGTTTAAGAAAGGCAAAAATGTGGAGGAAAGGATTGGAATATTTGCTTCTGTTTATAAAAGCGTTTTTTTTTTTTTCCTTTCAGTCTGTGGGCTGAATTTATTAATTGTTAAAGTTTGTTCTGATGCTTTGGGGGTATTTTTTCTTTCTTTCTTTTTACAAATGTTTTAGTATTTTTAATTTTATTAAATTCTGCAAAAGGTAAATTTAATTAGAGATTTTATCTTGCACTCTTTTTCTGAAAGCTTTTGGCCAATGAATTATTTTTCTCAGCAAAGCCAACCAATCGCTTATAGAAAAATTGTTGCATTGATGCTGATTTTCTGGATTTCATGATAACTTCTATTTTGATATTTCTGAAATTGTTTCACCTTTTTACCCTACAAAGCTGACAAAAACCAAGGAATGTATGGAAAACATGTTAAATGATGTATCAACTTAGAAGGAAATTTTTTTTTTTTTCATAATTGTTTCTTAGAAAGAAGGAAAACAAAACTTTGTTTTTTTTGTTCTGCGCTGTACAGGGACAGGTTTCAAGTTGGGCAACCAGATGACAAAAATTTTAAACTTAATAATAAGTAAACTAGATATCATTTCCAAGGTAAAAAGTTGAAGATTTAGAAATAATGATTTTTAACTTATAAACATCAGTTTTCAACAAGTCATAGGCTGTTAAATGAAGGGCAACTCATTTGAAATTTTCAACTTTGGTAAAGGGATCTGTAACTAAGTACAGGTTTTTTTTTAAAAAAAAGAATTCACACTAATAATAGAAAATGAAAAAAAATAATAATTAAAGTTAACTATAACAAAACAGGTTGTCTTGCTTAAATATGTAGAAACATTTCTCATTTTGATTTACAAAAAAATTATCAAGATACACTTTTGATTTTGATGTTTCACGTGCAACACCAAAATACATAATTAATTGTCCTGTAGCACTAGGATTTAATATAATCAAATAATTTTTTCTGTTTAAAGCAAGATTTTGATAATAATAAATATTTTTTATTTTAAATCAATAATTACTTATTTTTACACACCTCTCAGTCAGACACCACTGCTTTTATCTCTTATTTCATATTTTCTTTATGATATGAAGTAAAATATGAAGAGAATATAAACATTCTTTAGGGTTAATTTACAATAATATATTTCACCTCAGTAACCTAAGGTTTGTATAAGGTTCGATTTTCGTTAGTCGTCGAAGAGGATATTTCATGCATTCAACTTGTGTTGGTGACGTCGTGGTTTGCTGGGATCGGTCAGTTTCTTTTCATTTGCTGTTGGTCGTTCTTGCGCGGATTTTGACGCCATCCTTTATCTGTTAAAGAGTATTTGAGCTCCTGTTGAATCATTATTGTTTGTACTCAAATGAACTTAGTACTGGTGAGGATATTGAGAATTAGATCACTATTTTAACCAAGGACATTCAAGACGCCTATAAAATGGAAATTAGGAATGATTACTATAAACTCCCATACCATATTAAATATCTTATCAAAATAAAAAGCAAACTGAGAAAGGTTTTTCAAAGGACTAGAGACCCAAATATTGGGACGAAAAAATAGAGAATCTTACTACCACTGGCGTCGGAACCATAGGGGTCCGGACCCCTTCAATAATTGGGAAGCCAGGGTCCATTATTTTGAAAAAATATTTTTGTGTTGTTTCCATAACTTTAAATTTTTTCTTTCTCTCTCTCTCTCTTATTTTTATACAGTGTAACTTATTATATAATTAAAAGAAAATTAGTATAAAATAAAATACACACAGAAAAATGCACTGTCTGAAAAAAATAAAACAGGTGTTTAGAGAACTACAAGAAATGAACACTCTAAGTTCCATGTCTGCCTCATCTTTCAGCTTCAAAACATTATTAGATAAAGATTCACCCATGAAAACTAATACATCCACGTCTTTCAGTTTCAAAATTGCTCCTGATCAGACTACTTCTGCATCATCTTTCACATTCAAAGTGCCAGAGACTGATAAACTTCCAATTACTATGTTTTCTTCAAAAGATTTGGATGTTCCTGATCCAATTTATACTTCCATGGACCAGTTGTCAGAACAAGATAAATATCAGTTTTCTGCATCCACTTTTACTTTA
>NC_092208.1:42758633-42823181 GCF_043381705.1 Parasteatoda tepidariorum | reverse complement strand
GTATTGCTGACCCCCTGTCGGGCTAAGTCTAGCGCCACTCTTGTAAATTGTGATGGCATGTTTTCGGATAATCCTCAGAGATGCTTTCAAAACCATCGCCAGTAGCCCATTGAGCTGCTCTAGCGCGACGTAAATGAAGTATCTACCTATGGTTTGTCTATGGTAAGAACTCCTTCTGCCATTAAGTCTGAGGCCGTCAACTGCTATGGAAATAAGAATAACGCATTTCAGGGAGGGTAGCTTTTCTTCACTCTAGGGTTAACACAATAGGTTGAAGGAAATTATTCCCTTTTTTTCGCCGACCCGAGCCAAAACTAATTCTAAACAATGATCTCACACCTCTACTTGAAATAGTTATACCTCGTTACCGTAGTCACAGCCGCGGGTCCAGACAAATGGATAGGGGAGTATACCTACTTTGTCGTAGAACTTCCAGACATTTTGTTGTTGAACGGTATTTTTCATTTATGCTACACCTGAGAAATATCCATGACATGAGGATGATTCGGAGACAATATACAAACGTCACATCTTGTTTTTCAGGAAGGGTTTATAAGCTTGATTTGATTTATTGAAATTACATACATTTGCTGACTTGTGTGCTCAATATAGGCTTATAAGTCATTGTCAAGTAGAAAATACAGATAGAACAATTCAGAGAAGGACATCACGAAGAATACATCAAGGGTTACGGCGGGATTCGAACCCGCTACCTCCACACTTAACAGAGCCCTTGGACCGGCGATACCGCTCGGCCAGGGAGGACCCGGTTTATAAGCTTCATGTCTGAAGCTGAGCTGTACAAAAATAGGCAGTCATAAACATTTTTACAAATAAAAATAATTTAGATTTGAAAATTGAGTGTGCATAAATTTTAGAACTTGCAGAATCCATTTATTAATCATTTAATAGCTTATTTAGTAAAAAAAGTGATATGACAGTTTGTCGATATTATCTGCAGGGCACTTGCCGGTTTGGGAATCGATGTAGATTCGAGCATGTTGATCCTAGTTATTCCCGCGATTTTAATAATGATTCGAACTATTCTAATCGCAGAAATGATTATGGTTATCAAGATCGGTATAGATCTCAGGAAAATTTTCAAGATAGAGGCAATAAGAATGTGAATCCGGAGTTATCGTTTGGCCCTCGTCGTTATAATAATTTTGAAAAGCAAAATCAAAATTATCGATCACAAAATTATAACCAATATGACAATTATGGATCTAACTATGGACAGTCGCAGCGTAGTGATTCATACGCTAAAAGTTACTATAAAGAGGACTATGGTAAATATGATACAAATCAAAGATATTCATCTCCGGAAAGACAGGGCTCTACTTTCAGACATTCAGATCCTAATAATTCATATGATAGTAACTTTTATAAAGATGATTACGGTAGATATACTACGAATCAAAGGTATTCATCTCCCGAAAGACAAACCTCAAATTCTCGTTATGATAATAGCTTTCCAAAGGGTCAATCTAAATTGAGTGGTAAGTAATTCAAGTTCATTTCAGGAATATTTCTGTATCAGTACTTGTTTGCGCTAAGTATCACTAGGATTTCTTAATTTGCATAAGTTTGAAAAATAAATAGGGTGGTTTTCTCTGATGTGGATACCTACCCTTCTGTAATGTTTTTTTTTCTTCTTTTTTTGAATGCCTATGCTAGGTTGTTGCCATAATTTGACAGCTTTTTTGGTGCAAGTACCAATACAATAGTCTTTCTTATCATGACAATGAATAATAGTATATAATTTGCAAAGATACAATAACAGGGTAAGTAATCCAATGTTCTCAAACATTTAAGTACAGACCCAGCTGAATTCAATGTCAAGTCCTATGTGATCTCCATGGTAGCATATTACACTTTATTTTGCAGTACGTATAAATAATTAGTTGAAATGTTCCATAGATAATGTATTTATTTTTTCTTCTAAACATGCTTACTCAACTCTATAGCATAACTAATCATTTTAGGGTCATTTGTCAGGGGTCTGTCCAGGCCGAATTTACTACCGTTTAGCGGTACCTTCACAAATTCAACTTTAGGAAAAACGATAGTTTCACAAATTCAATTTTGGAAAAACGGTAGTTTCACAAAATACTTTTTCTTAAAATTTCATTTTTGTATCCCTTAAGAAACGATAAATCCATATTTTTGTGTTGATTTCTTAATATAATTTTTAATTTTTCACAAATTACGTCTAAATTTTCGCAAAATAGGTACCTGTCAGAAAAACCTAGACAGACCCCTGTTTGTGTATGAATATGTAAAAAGTTTCCTTTAAGAGTTACTATAGTTGCTATTTTAATCAAGTTAAGTAACATGCATTGTTGTAATAATCTTATCAAGTTTAATTTCAGTACAACCCTTTAAATATTCAACTGGGATACTATCACATACAACTAATAATTTTATTTTAATAATTTTTAAAATGTTAGTCTGTATTTCAGCAGGCCAATTGCAATCACCAAAGAGATACCTCTTGGTTTTTGTACTTGAATTAAAATAAAAAATAATAGTCCTTTGACTCAATTAGCTGAAACCAAATCTTTTAAGTTAGACCCTAGAATTTCTTATGAAGGTTAAGGTACTAATTATATTGTTATAAATATGATAAGTGGGCAAAAAACGTGTGCAAAATTATGATAAAAGTGTGGTAAGTGTGCAATTTAAATTACCTAAATTAATGGGAAATTAATAAATTAGTAATAAAAAATATAGAAGATAAAATTAATTAAACTTATTATGAATATGTAAGTTTTTATATTCATATAAACTTAACTAATTTTATCTTACACTTACATTAATTACTTTTACAACTCTGCACTTCATGTTTTGGGTCATTATTACTGTCATGTGTGGGACGATTTCTCGGGCATTTTCTTTGTTGATTGTTTCATATAGTGTTCAGTAACTTTATGAAACGAAAATCTTATATAGTTTTTATGAAGTACATATAGTAATCTATTTTTTGAAGCTAATAACTCTTTTCAAAGCCATAAAATAAATTGATTATAGCAAGTTAACCAAGTGTCAAGTGCCAGACAGAGATGAAATTGCGTAAATATATTTTTTTAAATAAATCTATGATTTCATCCGATTCAAAGATATTATTTAAACAATATGTTTTTTACATTAATAGTATACTTATGTAAATAGGTCTCAATGATTTTAAATATGTTCAAATTCCTATTTTCATTGCAATTAATTTTTAGACAATAGTTTGTCACTTGTGGGACATCTAGTAAGATTGTACAATGTTCCGCATGGGAAAATAAAGAGCAAAAAAACTTTAAAATTGCTTTTATTCCATTGTAGATTTTTGTTGGGCATTAAGTAAGAGGCACTAAAATATTTTTAATAACTAATGCATTTTTTTACTTAATTTTATTAAATGCTGAATGAAAAATGGAATTTCCAAGCTTTGTTTTTAATGAAGTATATTATAAGATAATTAAGTTAAACAATCTTTTATTTTTTTTCAAGAATTCAAATTAATTCAAGATTCAAATTAATTTTTGATTAAACCTGAATTTATTATGATTGTTTACAATTATGGTTGCAGAATATTTTTTTTTAATTTGTGTTGTCTACCTAATGGGGTACATTCAAAGAAAACAGACCATTTGCATATTCCAGATGAACCCCGTTTTTCATAAATGATTAATGTATGAAACGTATGTCAATTATTTTTCCTGGATGGAACTTAACGTCATGCTATCACTCAGTCCCTCTTTTAAAGAGCTAAACTTTCAACTTTACATTTATAATTATTATAACTTAATTCTTTATCACTGGCATTGAATTTATGGTGCATTTGTTTTGTTTTTCCACCATATATTGCATGTTTTTTTTGTTTGTTTTATACCTGGTACATTTAGTACGATCTCCCAAAGTTTGCGCGTTTCAATTTAATTTTTATTTGTTTTTTCAATTTTTATAAGTTGTGGCAACTTTCGGTCAGAGGCTCGCGAGAAACTGAAAAAAAAAAAAAAATGCAGCAAGAGACCAATTTAAAGGGTAATAACTTGTAGTCAGTCCCGTGCAAATATCTACGTGTCTCTTTTTATAAAATTTTTTTGTTTAAAATAAGTGTGGCACCTTGGCGATTGTAGTTGATATCCTGTATTAAATTAATGTTAAAAAGAGCTATGGGTAATATCTTTCTTTAATATTATTTCCTGTTTTTGCATAGATCTTAATTCAAATTGGGTAAAAGTAAAGTTTAATCGGTTTTATAGTTGCAAAGAAAGAAAAAAAAACTGCTAATTTGTGATGTCATGTGCAGGACAAAAAGTAATATGAATTTTTTCGTCTTTTTATGAAAGCTGAATAAAGTTAATATATTTGCTTATTAGTATGTTTAAATTGCTGTTTAAAAGTAAAATTTGAAATTATTATAATGATTTATTTAGTTGCAATCGAAAGAAAAATGATATTTCCTGTCACCTGTGGGACAGCTATTTAATGCAAGTTAAATTGTTTATTTCTAAAGTGTAAAATTCTTTCAATATTATTAAGTATAAAATTAATAAGTAAAACAACTTACTTTTTCTAGAAGTAGTTTGTTAATTTGATGAAATTAAGTTTAGTAGCTCAAACATGATGCGAAATATACAGATTCAGATGCACGCATTTGTTAATTCCAAAAAGCAATATTTGCCCCCTGTTGATACTCAACAGAGACAAGTTTCTAATAAACAACTTGGAATTCAGTAAATTGGAAATCTTAACTGTTAAATAATGTAAGTTTTGGTATCAGAAAATAAAGATTATTTTTTTACATTTTGCTCTCACTTTTTGTCGAATTACCCTTTTATCCCTTTTTAAATGTAATTCATGTCCAGTCTTGGTACAACATCAAGTTATTCTCCACTTCTGCACACATGACAATCCCATTTAATTCACCCTACATTGAGAAAGCATAATAATTTTTTTTGAGTCTTTTAAAAAGTAAAAAAATTGTTAGCCTGCTTCTGAAGCATTTTACTTTTTATCATAACAAATCTGAAAATTTTTCCTTATTTTTTTAGTAATCATAAATTTACTACATAACTTATTAATTTAAGCTTATATTAATGATAACTAGCGTCTTTAGCTTGATTATTACCTGGGGTCTGTCCAGGCCGAATTTACTACCGTTTAGCGGTACCTTCACAAATTCAACTTTAGGAAAAACGGTTGTTTCACAAAGTACTTTTTCTTAAAATTTTATTTTTGTATCCCCTTAAGAAACGATAAATCGATATTTTTGTGTTGATTTTTTAATATAATTTTTAATTTTTCACAAAATAGGTATGTCTAATTTTCACAAAATAGGTACCTCTCAGAAAAACCTAGACAGACCCCTGATTACAAATGAATAAGGCTATAAATTCTAAGCATTTAGTCTTTTGTTAGTTTTGTGTCCTTTTTCATGTCATAATGCAAACAACTTTCTTTTATTGTAACAAATGTGCAGTATTTACAGAGGTTCCAACTGTTATGATTTATTCATAGTTGTTACTATTTCATTGTATAAAGATCAAGGTGTTTAGAATTTTCATAATAATCTTTTAAAAAAAGGTTTTTTCCTTAATTACCAAGAGTTAGGAAATTTTGTTGTTTGCAGCAAATATTGGAAATAAATAAGTAGCATATCAGTGTTAATTTTTTATTTAATAGTAAAATCATGCATAATATTATTAATATTAGGTATATACCTAATAGAGTTTAGTAGTAAACACACCTTGAAAATTGCACTAATTTGAATTTTGCTAACGTTATCTGTATAATTGTACTTCTGTTTACTGTTAGCTAGTTTGGAAAGTTGGCACCTCTATATTTATTATTAATTTTTGTATTATTTTTAATTATTAAACTTTTTAGAAAAATATGTGTCATGTGATGATTATTTTTGAAGTTTCTTTTTGTAATTTTTCAGATTCTTCCCAATTTGATAAAAAGAAGTATGAATGGGTATCAGATGATTACAAAAAACATCATCAGAAAAAAGAGCAGACTTACCAGCAAACACCTAAATACCAAAGCAATAAAACTTTTAGTTTCAAAGACTCAGACAGTGATAAAAATGAAGACATAAATGAAGAAAATATGATTCTGGTTGAGTAAGATAATTTCTTTATTTTATAATTTTTCTCTTTTATATATGAAATGACTAAGTATTTATCGTTGTACTATATTCAGCTTCTCACGTTCTTCCAATTAGAAGTTTAAATATTTAAGAAATACTTAGAAATTTAAGATACATCATAAACAGTAATTGTTAGTTGCTTATTTATTACTTGTTGAAAAATTTTCAGTACATTAAAAGATTAAATAAAAAATTGTTTGTGTTTTTAATTGTTTCAACTTAAATTTTGAATTATTTATTCAATAGTTTTACTATTGATTTTTAAGTTTTATAAAAATTAACATAAATATCAAAAGATTAAAATAAATTTAAAAAAAAATATTTGGCTTCTTAAAATTTTTTTGTTTTCGCTTCAAAGATATTTTTAATTCCTCTATAAGCATAATCACTCATTAAAAAATAAAAATATTAAAGTTCTAGACATTGGAGTTTTCCAGTTTTGTATTTGAAATAAAAAATTTTGTAAGAAGCTTATGACATATCTTTAAAACTAACAGGAATCCCGCCCCCCTGTTTGAAACTACCTAATGCAAACAGATCAGATCCATTTTCACTGTTATGTCTAACTCTGCTATAGCAAAGGCAACATCATTGTCTATAGCTGTTTGTGAAAGAGGTTTTTTAAATGCTAAACGGAATAAAAATTTATAAAATAATTTGACTGAAAAACAGTAAGAAATATTAGCTTGAATATCAAAGCATGGACATGAATTTAAAGAACAATATAAATATTTGTGATTTCAAATTTATATACAATATTTCAAATTTGATAATGATTTAAAATTGTGGAATGTGAAAAAAAGATTCTATAAATATTTTTACGATAATAAAATGTTTTTTTATACAAAATATGTCAACTGTAAATTTAAAAAATCAAAATATTAGCATTTGTTTTGCCATGTTCTATTATCCTATGAGGTTAATGACCACATTTTTTAAAAATATTTATCTTATATATTGTTATTTTTTCAATAATTCAATAAAAATAGCCAAAACAGACTTTTCAAATACCCAAAAGAAAAAAAAAATTTTTTTTTCTAAGTAAACCTATTTTAGTAGTCCTTTGTATTATATTTTGAGGGAAAAGGAAAAAATTTTGCATATTTTAATATGTATTATCAAGACAATATTTCATGAAGCCAGTTATACAAATTCTATATTGTATGCCGAGGGTTGAAAAATTTCAATTAGTTTAATTAAGAGGCCGGGATAGCCTGGTTGGTAGGGCACTGGGCCCATGTCCAAGAGTTCAAGGATTCGATCCCCGCTGGCCAAAGACCCCCGTAAATGGTGACTAGTGCACATTAAATCTGTCGAGTTGCAAGGTCTTCCATGTTCCCGTAACAAATCAAAACCTCTGGGGGTACTGATCCAGGAGTTTCCTTGTCTTCTGGATTGGTTTAAAATTACAAGGCTACGGAGTTGGACATTAGTAGTCGTAAACCCAAATATTGGGTCGTCGGCTGTTCAACGACAAATATAAAATAAAATAAAATTAGCGTAATTAGCACAGGTTGATTACCAATCCTTTTTAATTTCTTTTTTCCTAAATAAACAATTTTGTACTGAATTGTATATGTATATATATATTTTGCAATTTGAAATATTATATGACAATGTGCAAACTATATATTTTATTGTAACTTTTGCATAGAAAATGTTGGGAAGGTGAAAATCTGATTGGTGCAGTTTAGGTGTATTAATTGGACTTGTGCAGAAGAAAAGCTCCCTATGCGGCTGAAAATTATTAATAGAATATTATTATTTGTGAGGTTTTTTTAATTTGTTTAGTTAAGGTTAATTTTTTTCTCTCTTTTTCTTCTCTTTTCAATCTTTTTTTATAATGAAATCTGCAAGAGCGGTATCATTACAATTTTGTAGTATGCTGAAGCCACCCTTTTATCAAATCATTGTTTCCAATTTGTAAACTAAAATTTTTGTATAGCATATCTTTAAAATAATGAAATCTTTACTTTTTATTGTGTTAATAATTAGAATATTAATTTTCTCAAGTTTTGAAAGCATATAAATAAAAAAAATTCATCCTGCTTCTAATGAACATGTGGAAAAAAAAATTACTGGTGTGAATAGTAGTTCTTAGGGAAATCAAAAGGTGAGAGTTAAAAAATTATGAAACAGGGACTGTAAAGGAATCCTAATGAAAACCGTTTTTGAATTAAGAAAAATTTTGGAATGCTTACTGTCAGTGATCATTACTTATTAAATAAGTTCAATCTATCTTCAATTGATGTCAGAAAAACGCTAGATAATTTAAAATCAATTTTACTTCTTAGAAATAGGAATATTAAAGTTGCGAAAACTGTCTAACAATGTTGAATTTTAAATTTTGATAATCAAACAATTATGCTAATATTTTAAAACTCTTGTGTGAATTAAAAAAATATTGTTTTTCTTTAATTAAAATGTCAAATGTAGATTCAGTAAATTTAAATATAAATGTAATGATGAATTTATCTTATAGTTTATTTGTGAAGTTTAATTTTGAGTTTTTTTTCCAAAGTGTAGACAGTTTATAATTCTTTGAAAGGACATGATTTCAATTAGAGACCTTCATTATACATTAGCAAATCATGATTGCCCTGGTGTATGTCAAAAAGAGCTTCTTGAGCTGAACAGGGGATTAGCTTGAGGAAGATCATTGGTCTTCTGACTGGTCACTGCACCCTCAGGAGACACCTCTATATTATGGGTATTACACCCAATCCTCTTTATTGTGGTTATCATCTTGAGGAGGAGACTTCACAGCATATCCTTTGTGAGTGTGAGGTCTATTCTGCTCAGAAATTTGAGCGTTGTGAACTACACTGTGTTAAGGCCTGGCTGGAAATTACAAGATTTTCCTGTCAGATGTTTGTTGAACTTTGTTTCAGCTATAAAGCTATTCCACTAATCATGATCTAGGGTTTGGGTACAATAAGCCTCTGGTAAATGTGCTTTGCTCCTCGGAGCTGCCCAACCTCTAAGTCTAGCATATTTGATAGCAAATCTTTTGTTTGTTGAATTAGTGATGATACCTTCTTGATTTCCTTTTGTATAACTCAAGGTGATTTTTTTTCTCAAAAGAATCATTTTTATTTGAATATTGATAATATTTTATGAAGTTGCAGTTTTATTTTGTTTTGATTTTTTCAGGAGAATTAAAGAAGACATAACTTCTTGGGAGCTTGGAAATCAGTGGCCTTTTACATGTTATAGTCCTTTACCTAAAAAAGGAGATTTACCAGGATTCAGTGACATTTCATTTGAAGAACTTCGATATGAAGCATTACAAGCTGAAGAAAACAATTCTTTTAATTATTTTGTAAGTTTTTTCTTTTTTTTAAATTTGTAAATTCTCTTTGTGGATATGTACATATCCATTCATCGGTCTGTTCATCCATCCCTCCATTCTCATGAATAAGTAAATTTTTAAAAAAAAAAATTACTTCCATTTTGAAATATAATTTAATTAATTATTTAATAGGTTTTTACATTTTATATTAAGTTTAAAAAATTTTTATTCACAAATTACTAGGTGTTACAAATTCATTCCCATACATATAATCACTAGGTGTTACAAATTTGCATTTATTCATTCCCATTAAAAATTTCCCAAATGCTACAAATTTATAATGAAACACTTTTATTTTTCATTACTTGCTTATGAAACTTCAGTGAGTAATTTTATTACTGGGAATCCATACTAAAAATACCAATGGATTGCATGTTTAGTCTAAGGCACAGCATTCTTTCATGTTAAAAATAATTTTCTGTGTCAATATGATTAATGCTCGATCATTGTTCTCTTGTGAAATTTTTTTATTTTATTACAATGCCTTGATAGTTATCCTGGGTAGTAGCAATGCCACATTTACCCTTTCTCATGATGCCTAACATGGTGCAACCTGTCCTTCTGGTGCACTTGTTGTACCAACTGTAATTAAAAGATTGGGAAGAATAAAAACTTTGTGATGATAATAGAAAAAGTAAAAAACCAATGCTAAATCTCATTAATATATTAACATAATTAAAATTATACAATTTAATATTATAAATAGTATATTGTATTTATGCAAATTAAAATTTAACATCTTCAGGGGAAAATAAAATATAAAAAAATGGGGGTGAAAAAAATTACAAGCGAACAGTTAGAAATAAATAAAACATAAAACTGGATCAGTTAATAAGAAATTGGGCATTGAAAGATATAAAAATACATTAATGATACATACCATCTTTTATCAAAAGAAAAACTGATGAAATAAAAGAAGAAAACTCATAATATACCACCTCAATAACTTTAAATCTACCAGGTTGTAATGGTGTCTACATCCGGAAGTGCAGCCAAAACATAAAATGCTTACATATGTTGCAGAAATGTGGTTTGATAGAAGGGTCATTAACTTAAGATGTATTGTTTTTTAAGGTGGAGGACCTGAAAAAATCAAAGTCAATAGAAGAAAAACATTGAAGAAAAATTTATATCTACCGTTATTATGGTAGATGAACTGAAATTATTATTATTATTATTATTATTATTTTTTTAAATTAGCGGTGTTGAACTATGGATGAATGCAAAATGGTGATTTTTCGATGTAATATGCATTTTGAATCTGAATTCTATTGTGTGTTTGGAGTTTTTAATATAGAACAGACTACATTTGCAAGAAATTTTTTAAACTTAAAAAATTGAGCTTGTTGATAGGTGAAGAAATAAACTTAAAACTTTTTTGAAGTGTTGCAAATTTGATTGCTGATTTTGAGAAAAATGAGAATACAAAAAAAATTTGGAAAATTAAGTTAGCATATATTAATATATTTTACTTATAGTTGATGTATTAATATATATGATATAGTTGATATATTAATATATATGATATAGTTAATATATTTTACTTATGTATCAATCATAGTAAGTGTGAAACATTGATTGCAGACCACAGCTGTAAGGAGATTTATTTCTGCTTTTCAAATTCATGGAATATAATGATGTAAAGAACACAAACAACAAACATGTTTAAAGCAGGAAATTTCTGATTAGGAGGGTTAGATAAAGGACAATGAAAGAGGGAACAGCTGCACATTAAATGTAATTTTAGTATTAGAACAAATTTGTTAAACTCAAAAAAAACTTTGCTCTAAAAAAGTAAATAAGCTAACTTAAAAAAATATTGAAAAATGTCTTTCAGATTTTATTGATAATATTTTTTCTTTAATTATTTTTTTTATAATCAATTTTATTATTTATTTTAGGTTGAAAATATTAATAAAGCCCTACTGGATGTTCAAAATAGAAGAAGCAAACTTAAAGAGCCTACTGAAGAATTGCTATCCACAATTGTAAGCATATATAATTTTTTCTTTTCTCTTTTATTTGAATAATTTATACTATGTAGTAGGATTTTGATAATTCAAGTTAATTTATACTGTAATCAACTCACAAAATGAATAATTCTAATAAATTTACTTGGAGTTATACAGTAGGGAACCGATTATCTGGAATGATTGGGACCATCGCTATTCCGGATAACTGATTTTTCCGGTTTTCTGAATCGCTACAAAAAGCCATTTTTTTATTGTTAAACCCAACTAAAAAAAAAATATTAGGAAATAATCTTAAAAAGAAAAAAAAAACAATGAAGTAATACAGTAATGATTATTTCTAAAATGATGGTATGGTAAACATCTTTCAAAAAAGAAAGAAAAATCCTAAAATCTTATGAGGAAAAAAATTTTTTTTNTTTTTTTTAAATGGGGGGGAAATTTATCGAATTTCGTTCCGGTTTTTTGGTTTTCCGGTTTTCTGAGTTCCGGATAACGGGTTCTGTACTGTATATTTAATAGTGAAAAAGACTTCACTAGCTTCAAAGATGTAAATGAGGATAGATTAGAAAATATGGAAAAAGTTGACATGTTTTAAACCCTCCAAAACAAGACACTCTCTATTAAGACTCAATAGATATGATAGAGTAAAGCAAAATATATCTGGGAAAAAAACAGCAACAAAAACTTGCCTTTAAAGTATGGAAAATAAAATAAAGGTGAAAATCAAAACACAATATACAAGGGAAATGATGGTGGGATTGAGAGAAAAATCAAGCCAGGCTTCATTTTTAAGCAGTATGAAGGGGAGGGATGTTGTGGAACTCATGTTGTTAACTAATGAATTAACATTCATATGAATGAAACAAAATACTAGATCATCAGAAGTGAAAAGAATTTTGATGTTATCAAACTTTTTTAAGTCAGTTTTGTTTTCCCCTTTGTGCCTGTTGGATCTTGAGCATGGGCGCCTTGCTTTCGAATGTTCAAAAGCATACCAAGTTTTTCATTCTTTATACATTTTTTTTGCTAATGATGTATTTCCTCTATCAAGCATAGTCAACTCTGTTCATAAGTGACATTAAAAAAGTATAATAATAATCCAATGTATTACTAAAGAAAATAATTTTTGGAATTTAATAAAGGTTAAAATATGCATTTTATGTCTTTACTTCCGTTAAATAAAATCTTGTAAATTTAGTTATTTTGTGGTCTCTTTTTCTTTATTTTAAAATTTCATTTTTTATTTTGAATGAGTTAAATTAATGTTAATTGTTATTTTACTAGTTGTTAATGCTTAGTACTTTAAATATGTTTTATGTCATGTATATGCTCATATAAATCCAATCCAATAAAATTTAAGCAATCCAGCTGTAATTTAGAAACGAGGGACAAAAAGCAGTTAGATATTTCATTAGTCATAGTTTTTTTTTTATTGAACTCTTACTGCTTTTCCTCTTCCATATACTTATCAGTTTCTAAAGAAAGGTTCTAAATGATCATGTGAAAAACTTGAAGTCTAAGCTAAGTTTTCAGTGAATGAGGTTCATTTTAAGTAAAGAAATGTTTTAATTTTTTATAAATAAAAAAAATGCTACTCAATTTTTTAAATGTTCTAAAACTTACGTTGAAAAGGATTTGATTAATAAGTCTGAAAAAGACCAAGTATAAAAAATCAAGTAAAAAGATAGATGAAATTAAGCAATTCTATTTTTGCAACCAATCAAAAGTAAAATAATTATATGATTGGAAAAAATCAATAAGTTACTTCAAAATTACAAACACGCTAAATTTAGCAAAAAACAATCCTGAATTAGTGAA
Source organism: Parasteatoda tepidariorum (assembly GCF_043381705.1). Classification (NCBI taxonomy): domain Eukaryota; kingdom Metazoa; phylum Arthropoda; class Arachnida; order Araneae; family Theridiidae; genus Parasteatoda; species Parasteatoda tepidariorum. The sequence goes on along the minus strand of NC_092208.1, from coordinate 42,809,893 downwards.
TAAGACTTTTTGAAATTTCCAAATTGTATTTTGATTCTGATATCTTATCTTAGAGGAAACTTTTAAGTGCATGCTGTACAAAAAAATATCTATGCATTTCTATTACCTGAAAAATTATCGAAAGTAATCAACAGAATTTTATAACTTAGCAGATAACACTCACTTCCTCAAGAAGAGTTATACTGAAAAAATTCAAGAGACTGTGAAAAACTCTTTATGCAAAAATCCATGTGTAGGTAGAAAGATACAAAAATGAGAAAGTATTGTCGATTTATGTAATACTATTGAAAAGTATAAAATTTTGTTTTGTAATAATTAAAACCGGAAAAAATGAAATGGGTGATGGTGTTTATGAATTTAGTATTTTAGGGATTAAATACTTTTCTCATTTATTTAAATAATAATTATTTAGCTCCCGTAATCAATTAGAATTAATTATCGAAGATTTAAATTGGTTTACCGAAATATTAGATTTAAATACTTGAATTACAGCAATGTGTTGGAGGTAGCTTTGTTGACTTCATAAGGTGACAAGTCACATTTTTCACCTTATGAAGTCAACAACATTTTGCAATCCTACAATTTGGAAGAAAAAGGAAGATGTTTAAGGAACTAAATTATATTTAAACTGGGACATATGTTGAACATTAAAACATGTGTAATTTATAATATATACTACACTATTTATTTATCGGCATTTAATGAATTAAAACTATAATTCTATTTTATTTTCGAAATTTTGAATAATAAATATTTGAAACATTTATAATTTAATCTGAGGTTCAACAATAAAGATTACATTTCTGTAAACAAAGCGAAGTGAATCATAAACTATAAACAAAGTCAATCATAATAATTAGTTAGGTATGCATCTTCAAATAATTTTTTTTTTAGAAGAAAAAGAAAGAAAGTAAGTAGAAAAGTTAAATTTGAAATTGACAAATTAAATGTGTTATTTATTACCAAATAACACATTAAATTTGTATCTTAAATTTAGTGTGTTTTTTGCCAGTAAATGTTGATAATTTCACAAACTGTCTAGTCTAGTATTGTTGTGAGGAGGAAGTAAATTTTGCTTTTAATGTGGCATTAAAGGTTTGCTGACTTTATATTATGTAGAATTTGTGAATTATGGCAATGTTCATTGATATTTATAATGTAATTTTTTTTTTCAAGACAATTAACTTTGTTTGTGCTTAAATTTCAATAAAACCTTTGTTTTGATTTCATATTTTAAAATTATTATCTTATTTAATTTAATGTTAGATATGTTAATAATTTAAAATATTTTCTTTTCAAAAGGAAAAATTAAGAGCTGGAGAGTTTCTGATGAAAGCAACTGAAACTAAAGGCAAGTTTATTTCTTATTTTATGGCTCTTTTTAAACTTTTTTTAAACACAATTTTTAAAGTCATTGTGGATTAATGTAAAGAAATATCAATTCACAAAAAGAAAAATAATTACGATTGTGCCTCTCAAAAATATGATTGACATGATTAAGATAAATCATGATTTAAATCACTTGATTTTTTTTAAAATCTATTATTTTAGCCAAATGAATAAAAAAAAATGAATTCAAGTCTTAAATATATCTTACGTAGCGTAATTAATATTTTTAGTCTTATAAATATCTGATCTCATTGATGATAAACATTTTATACTAAGAAATAATGACAGGAAAATTTCAAAAAAGAATAATAATAAATTAAAAAAAAAAAAAAAACTAAAAGGGAATAAGATTGTCATGAAACTTTTAAATTTTATATTTGCTGTATGTGAAATAACTTTTTGGTTATAAACATGTTTCAATTATCCCATTTGGTTTTATGTTTAGTCAAACACAAACACTTTTAAGACTTGGAAAAATTTTTTAAAAAAGGAAAATTGTAAGTAGAGTATGTGTAGACACTTTTAGTAATCCTATGTCATTGTAATTTTAAAAAATTATTCATTTCAATTAATCATTTTCTTATAAAATACAAACTTGTGTGAAAAAATTTTTTTTATTGTTTTGAAAACTGTTTTAAAAGATATAAATTCAAATTTGTAGAATTTAAATTTAGTTAATTAGTATCAAATACATATTCTTCTTAGGTAATGGAAGGACTATGTGCTCTTAAATTATGTTTTGTTTTGTGTTCAGAGATTATTATTGCTCTAAGTTTTAATTTAAAATACACAATAAATGTTGTGGAACATAAACAAAAATATTTTTTCGCAGTTAATCCAATTTTTGTACACCTACAAAGATAAACTTTTTTTCCCTTGAGCAGATAACATATTCTAATAATGGAACTTTATGTCTTATATATCTATGACTGACAGTTCCTCAATCATGGAATGTACCTGAGGGGGAGGAACCCTCTCATATTAAATTGAAGATAACTATGACAAAAATCAACTAAACATTTATTAACAACTGAATTGAACTTTTAGGTTAAATATCCTAAAATATATTTCTGGGCAAGACTGGGGAGCAGATGCTACAACTTTGAAATTAACATACACTGCACTTATTAGACCCATACTGGAATATGGGGCACCTATTTATTCCTGTGCTTCAGAGACAAACCTGAATAGATTGGAAAGAGTCCAAATTAGTGCTGCAAAAATTATTACAGGTTTGAGGCGTAGCTGTCCAGATAAAATTGTTCTGTTTGAATCTGACCTCCAACCGTTATACATGAGAAGGAACTCCAGTCTCAAGAAATACTACAATAAGCTCATCAGTTTTGGTGACCAGAACAGAACCTCTTACTATCTCAAAAATTGGAAAAATAACCATAGACTGAAGAGAAACAGTCCCTTCTCTTTGGCTGTTTCAATTCACCTTGTAGACTTGCAATATCCCTGCCGAATTGAACCTCATTCCTTGAGGTCATGTTTTAGCCCTGTTACTGATTTTTCTGGTATCCATTTCCATACGGAGCTGTTGTACCCGGCCCATAAAAGTAAAGACAACCCAGAATTTATGAGACAAATGGCTCTTGAAACTATTAGCCAAATACCATCAGATGCTTTACAACTATACACAGATGGCAGCAAGAGCGACGAAGGTCATTCAGGTAGTGGGGTTTTTATTAAAACACCCACGTACACATTGAGTCTCAAATTTAGAAATTCTGAATTTTGCTCGGTTTTCAGATCTGAGCTTATTGCGATTGAAAATGGCCTAAGACATGTTGAGAATATTGCTGAGCCTGACTTTAAGCATATATGGATACTGACGGATAGCAAATCTTCAATCCAACACCTTAGCAACTGGATGAATGTTGGAGACAGGGCTGCGGCTTCAATTTTGGGGATGCTCTTCAGGCTCTCAGCGGACTTTGGGGTACACTTCCAATGGATTCCATCACACGTTGGAATCAAAGGTAACGAGATGGCGGACTCACTGGCTAAAGATGCTTCTTTGGAACCTCTACAGCCAGATCTACCTTCCACTTTCAACGAGGTCTTTTCAGAGTGCAAAAAAATGTTTATGGACCTCTGGAGGGTTCCTCCTCCGCATAGTTGGTATTTCAGAAAACGACCTGGAAGTGCCTTGCTTTTTGAGGGACCTAGAAGCCAGCAGACTTGTTTATCTCGCTTTGCAAGTGGTCACTTGAGGTGTCTCTCGTATGTTCAGGGGCAAAAGACTTTTGGACTTTGCACTAAATGTAGGACTGCTCAGGCTTCGCCCGAGCATATTCTAAACTGTATCGATTTTAAGATCGACGAGGTTTTTTCAAAACCTCATCTGTTTTTAGACTTCCTGGACATTTTTGGACTTATGGAATTGGTCTAATTGGGATGGACCTCTTGGGGATTAGAAACAACAACAACATTAACAACTGAAACATAACAAGCTAAAAAACAGAAAAGTAAAATTAAGTATGAGTGTGTGCACAGAGTAATGTTCGAAGCTTCTTAAATACTGAAGAAGGATACGAGGTTGCCGATATTGCAGCGTACGTCATCCAGCTTCTTCCTTTGTCGACTACACACCATACCTGGCGCCACGTCACTCCCCACCGGAGTTTCATAGTCATCAGATTCTGAAATGAACTCTTCTTCCATACCGAGTAACGTACTTCTTTAAGTCCGGTACCTTTTCTGCCAAAAGAGACTCGGAAGTTGTAGTTGAAGAATAGTCAGACTGGCCAGGAGAATCACTGTGGATTAAAGAATGGGGCTCGTCCACTGGCAAATACGCTGATTTCAACCTGTCACTGGAAATCCACTTTTTCTTCGTGGAGATCTGCAAAAAATAAATTTTAGATTTTCTCTTAAGAACTGAATATGGACCATCATACGGAGGTTGTAATGGTCTCTGTACGGCGTCATGTCGCACGAACACATGCATACAAGTCTGAAAATCTTTAGGCACATAAACGACTCGTTTGTCATGCCAAACAGAAGCTACAGGCTTGACCTCACTAAATGCTTTAGACAACTGAGAAATCAATTCAGACTGCGAGATTTCATTTCCCGAGTTAGTAAAGAACTCTCCGGGAACTCTCAATGTTTGCCCATAGACTAACTCAGCAGAAGAGAAGTTCCAATCCTTCCAAACAGCAGTCCTCAAACCCAGGAGAACTAATGGTAAATTATCAAGCCATGAATCTGTAGTACAGTAGAACCTCGAGTAACCGAGATTCGATTAACCGAGGCAATAACAAAGTCTAATTTTTTTTTTCTCCTGTCCAAAATGAGCTTGGAAGAAATTATACACATTATATATATTAGTTCGTTGTCGGTGTTACAGGCACTTATTCCCCACAAAAGCACTCAACTTCCATGAAATATTACACCCTGAGAAGACAACATCCATGAATGCTTTGTTAACAGTGGTCATGTGACTTGTAAGTTTAATCATGTAAATTTTGAAAATACAATATTTTCTTGAGATTTGTGTTATTTTTGAAAATGCGTCTTTCGATTTTTAACTAAGTATAGTTAAAAAAAATTCCATTTTACTTTTTAAAATTTACTACTAGAGTTGATTTCCTTTATAAATCTTTTTAGCTGGGAAACATAAGTTCATATATGTTTATTTTTATCATTTAAAAAACGTTCTATTGTTTTTTACTTTAAAAGTAGTTAAATTCGCAAGCAGGGAAGGTTTTTATACATGGTTTTTGTTAACCGAGATTTCCGATATCCGAGGTACTAGCGGTCCCAATTAGCTTGGATAATCGAGGTCTTGTCTTTTTGGGACAATGTCTTTTTGAATTGAAGACCAAACATATGTACACATAACTGTCTTTAAGTAGATCGGGCACTGATGTGTGCAAGATTATGTACAGAATCAAAAATCATTTTTCGAAATTTCATGGGAAGAATTTCATTTCTTCATCAGAATTAGGCAATACAATTAATTTAAATTTAAGATTAGTAACATCCGGATTTTTTAAATATGCCTGTAATTCCTTATCAGTCAACTGCTCAGCTGCAACTTGCACATAATCAATTTTGTCAGGAAAAGCAATTTCTTCTACCCTTGACAAAGCGTCTGCCACTGAAGTTTCTGTGCCTGCTAAATATCGTAAGTTACAAGTAAACTGTGATATAAATTCTAGTTGTCGTAAACGTCTGGGAGAGCACTTTTCAAAACTTTGGGCAAAGGCGTGTGTCGAAGGTTTGTGATCAGTTATAACATGAAATTCCCTTCCTTCCAGCATATAACGAAAATGAATTATTGACAAATAAATCACCAAAAGTTCTTTGTCATAAACGGAATATTTAACTTGGGCATTATTTAACTTTTTGGAGAAAAAGGATAAAGGTATATAACCAGACGCAATTTTTTCATGTAAAGCGCTAGCTACTGCAATGTCACTAGCGTCCGTAAACAGCACTAACTGGCAATCAGGTGCCGGGTGAGATAGCAGAGTAATGTTTACGATGCTTTCTTTGCATTTTTCGAAAGTATTTTCTAACTCTGCAGTCATCAATATAAGCAAATACAAAATCTAAACCATATAAAACTTCGTTAATAAAACGTTGGAAGGTTTGAGGTGCATTACACAAAACGTAAGGCAGATACAAAAATTCGAATAACCCAAAAGGTGTTATTACTGCAGTTTTCTTAATGTCTTGTTTTGCTGCGGGGATTTGATTATATGCTTTAACAAAATCTATAATACTAAAAACTTTCTTGCCATACAAATTTTGAGAGAAGTCCTGCAAATTTGGTAAAGGATATTTATCAGGCCGAGTACAGGCGTTTAAAGCTCTGTAATCGCTGGTAGGTCGCCAATCAGAGTTACTTTTTGGAACCATGTGTAGGGCACTGGCCCAAGGACTTTTAGATGGCCTACAAATACCGTGTTGCAGCATGAAATCAAATTCAAATTTGGCAGCTTGAAGTTTAACAGAATTCAATCTGCGAACTTTTGAAGCGACCGGAGGACCAATCGTGTTAATATAGTGCACTGTATCACGTCCGGGTCACCAATTGAGGGGAAGGAACCCTCTCATATTAAGCTGAAGACAACTATGACAAAAATCAACTAAACATTTATTAACAACTGAAACATAACAAGCTAAAAAACCGAAAAGTGAAATTAAGTATGAGTGTGTGCACAGAGTAATGTTCGAAGCTCCTTAAATACTGAAGAAGGGTACGAGGTTGCCGATCCTGCGTACGTCATCCAGCTTCTCCCTTTGGCGACTAAGCACCATACCTGGCGCCACATTCCTTTAACTATTCTTGAAAAATTTAATTGCACTCCCCCCCCCCAAAAAAAAAATTATAATTAAAAAATATTATGCTTATATTCCACAGTAAACTGGTTATTAATGGAGGATGGTCATTCTTAGGGGTTACCTCCATTGACTTTAAAATGCTATAAAAGATATATGATATTTTGCAAGCTACTTTAATTTCACTCAGTGTCATTTCTTGGTGCAGAAATACCATTTGTATTGGCTTCATGAAAACTGGATCGATGAATAAAATTTAGCTTCAATAAAAATGGCCCTTACTGATACAATTATGTGTAAAAACAAATTTACCAATTATGAATCAATGAACTATTTAAATAAATAAACAATTATTGTTTTTTGTTTAAGTTTGTTTTTAATTTTATAAAGTGAAAAATTATTTGTTTAAGAAATTAGAAAGGGTTTGATTGTTTGAGATGCTTGGTTTTTTCTGAAACAACTTTTTTTTTCTTCTAATTTAACTGTAAACTCTAAAAATAAATCATTGATAGTATTGTTTTTAATGCACTTTGACTGCAACATGATCTCTTTCAGAGATGTCAAAAAGAGCTGTCTTAATAGCAGCAACTCTCAAATATTTGAAACTATTTATTTTAGTTAAAAAATTTTTTATTTTGATCTTTTTCATTCTGATATTTTTTCGTGTTTCCGTATTTGACCTTTTTGGCATTTGGTGCAGAGGTTTGCCGGATTGCTGGGAGAGGTTTTGATACTCTCTCCTAAAAGGTTTTCTTCAACGCAAAGTCTATGAAAAAATTCAGTACGTGCCAAAAGTGGTCATAAATAGAAGAGGTCGCTACACAGAGGTGGTATTTCCTGGAGGTTTCACTGTAGTATATTGTTTTAAGTGTATTAATTCTTTCAAATACAGTCAAACCCCGCTATAGTGAACACGGTTTATAGTGAACTCCCGGATATAGTGAACGAAATGTTAGGTCCCGTGCCTTGCTGTACACGCATAATGTTACTTTTTGTGGATATAGTGAACCAAAAAAGTGAGGAAGTTGGATATAATGAACTTTTTTCTGTTTTCAACTGATTTTTTTCTTCATTTTTTTGTAATAATTTTGAAATTTTTACTTTAAAATAAATACATATACCGATTTTTAAAACCATCTATAAAGGGGAATTTAGCGATAAGCTTCTTTTATCTCACTTTCCCATCTCTAAACAAACCAAGCAGATAGTGCACCTGTAAGGTGTCAGTGGGATCAATATGAATTTTCTGTCAGGATTTTCATCAGCTAAAGATTACTAAATTTTTTTTTTTTTGTGAGCAAGACGAAGAGTAATGAAAAATAACATATTTTTGGCTACTAAATAATATTTTTCTGTCATTTATTTAAATAATGTGTAATAAAAGGGAGGAGTTTGGGAACCATTAGTTAACTTGCCTGCGGAACGGATATAGTGAACTCCCGGTTATAGTGAACCGAAATTTCGGTCCCTTGAAGGTTCACTATAGCGGGGTTTGACTGTTGCTTATTTACGATATGTTCAAGTTTAGAATAACATTTCTACGATGTACTTTCACTGCAATAAAAATAAATCATTTGAATATTTCTAGTTGAACATAATTTATTAAATAGTAAAAAAAAAATTTTTTTTTGCATAAAGTACGCTGATTATTTAATTTAATAATTCCACAGATTTTGTTCCACTGATGAATTTCACCCAAACTGTTTCTGAAGATATTGCTGATGAAATTCCTTTGAACACCCAAAGTTCCATGTCTGCCTCATCTTTCAGCTTCAAAACATCATTAGATAAAGATTCACCCATGAAAACTAATACATCTGCGTCTTTCAGTTTCAAAACTGCTCCTGATCAGACCACTTCTGCATCTTCTTTCACCTTTAAAGTGCCAGAGACTGACAAACTTCCAAGTACTATGTTTTCTTCAAAAGATTTGGATGTTCCTGATCCAATTTATACTCCCATGGACCAGTTGTCAGAACAAGATAAGGAACAGTTTTCTGCATCCACTTTTACTTTAGGGAAAATACCTACAGTTCCTCCTCCCAAAGTATTTTGTTTTTGATATCTTATAAAAAGCTTTTTTCATCGCATAAATCATCATTCTTTGGCCAAATACTGTCCTCAAACGGTCAAAATAATATCCTCTGCCTTCCAGCCAAAATTTTATGGGAAGAAATTGTATAAACAGCAGAGGAGATTTCATTAATGTTTTTAAATTCCATAGACTTTTAAATAACATCCAGACTTTAATTTCAAAAAGTCTAAATATTAGTTAAGGGTGTTGAAAATTTTAAATCTTTCGACATTTTTGATTTTTTTTAGAAAGTTTTTTTTTTGTGCCGTTTTGGTTGACTGCAATTTTGTTTCCCAAAACATGTTAAACAAAGACAAATATAGATAAAAAATGTATTTAAAAATTGAATGCGAAAGTGATTATTGAATAGTAAAAGAATTATGAAAATTATGCTTTATTTTTTAAAATTTACTACTTTAATTTTATTAAAAAAAGACAAAGTGTGCAAAATTTCAGTCAGAAAATATTACACATATATTATGATTTTGTAAATCTTATGTATAATTCATTATCTGAATTTTTTTTCTTCCATATTTAAAACATAGGGATGATGATTTTATTACAGTGAGAAATATTTAAATTATTATCAATTGCTGTATAAACTAAATTCATTACGTTCCATAGAAGACAATTTTTACTTCTGACGCCTTTTTCCAAAAAATATTGTCCACCTTTATTTTATTACATAGTATTTAAACCTCACATCCGTTTTCTTTTTATTTTTCTTATTTATATGATGTTGATATTATTCTTTGATTCTCTTATATAAAAGAGTTTAAGGGAAAATTATGTTTTATAAAGTGGAACTTATAGTTTGTATATATTTTGTATGATATTTAAAATAAAATATATTTTTATGAGCAGACTCCCATGCCTTTTCCCTTTTTTTTTAATATATCACTTTTTATACTGTAAATTATTTTATTTCCAGTCATTAATAGAGACTATTTGGCTGTATTAGAATTTTTAACTTTCGAGCATTATACTTTTATAAATTTTGGGGACTTGGCTTTTAAATTGGTTATTTTCAACTTGTATATAACATCTGAAAGTAAACATGTAAATATAAATAGTTCTCGCTTTCTCACATAATTTTTTTGTTGTTGCTGTAATTCCAATTCACTGAGATACAACTTGATTAGAAGATATATCTTTCTTTTTGACTGTGTGGATATTATTATTATGCGAAACAGCAATTACAATCAGGATTTTGGTAATCCTAACTGGCTATGGTTTAATTTATTTCAGATTAGCGAGATTCTACTGTTTGTGTTTAAATCGTTTTCGGGTAGAGTGTTGGTCAAAATTCATTTAAATTCAAATATTTTGATTATGAATTAATGCATAGCGTTTTCTAACACTACTTACAAACTTTTGGCACTTTTTACAGAAATTCTTCCATAGAAAATAGATGGTATCATAAAAAAATAAAACAGTAATAATTTATTTTTAGATATTTTTGTTAAGAATTTTTTTAAAAATAAAAAAAACTTAAATATAAATAAAAATTATTAAATCATTTTGTAAAATGCCCTATTTTAATTCTGTTGTATTTTATACTCATTGCATCCTATTCTGTTTTTAATTCTGTGATATCATATGCTTGTTCTTATCGTGCTACTGTTCACACAAATGTATTTACGCGATACACAAGTATCGCGCAAATATACTTTCGAAGTATAGGGTAAACTAACCAGTGAAGGAACACTTAAGCTTCGCTTGCCTTTTAAAAAATCATATTAATTTCAAAATTCGTAATTTCAGTTAAATGACAGTGTCAACATATTTGTTACTAATTGCAAACTATGCAAAAAAATTGTAGAGAACTTACATAATATTGTTTTAAAGTTTTGGAGGTTCAAATAACAAGTAGTGAGAAGATCTAAGTACACTNATTGAAAATGATATTAAGTGAAGACAATATTAACATTAGGATTCTAAGTAGATTCTACTAAGCCATAAAATACTATTATTGTTTAAGTTCTTTGCATTTATATAATGAAAGAAAATACGTACATAGTACATTACATTAATAGTAGGTAGATTAATAGTTAGTGATTTCAGCAATCTACCTATATTTTATATGATTAAAAAAAGAAGACAAGTATTTTAATGATTTGTAACATATTTTTCTTTAAAAAAGATAATAGTACATTTTTCAAAGTACAACAAGAAGTACATTTTTTTAAAAAAGGGTAAGGCTGTAATCATATAAATTTTTATAATCAAAATTTATGCATGATAAAAATTTTAATTTTTTTTCAGTTTATTCCTTTTCCCCCCTTGTTTAAAGAAACTACAGGCACAAAATATATTCATATTCAAGAATATGTACTGTATTATATAATTCCATGCATTCCTCACAGCTAATTGAAAATGACTATTTGGTGGTTTGAACTAAACTGTCAATTCTTCTGGTATAACAACAATATATTTCACAGTCCTCATCTTTTACTTCATTTTTGAGATCAGCTCTAACTGAGTCTGGGTTATTAAATGCTGCAGTACAAAAACATTTTACATTTCAGCTTTTATACAAGATTTAAATAAGTAAATTTTTGACCAAATATATATCTAACTAATAGTGGCACTCATGCGAGCTGGACAAACAGGCACAGGATTTTACAAAGAGCAGATTAATTTTTATTTACTTATCATAATGAGATAATGAATATCCAAATGACACAAAATCGTTTAAGGGAATAGGGGAAATCTTAGTTATGATAATCGGTCTATTGAATAGGTCATGGAAAAATATATTTCTCACAAGTTAGAAAAGGGAAAAAAGTTAAAATATTAATTAAAGCACAAAATGAATTTTTTTTTACATATTTCTCTATTTAATATGTGTTGCATCATAAATATCTGAATTTGACGCTGAAACACATTATGTATTTTTACAGTTATGGCGAAGCTTTATTACCTGGTGAAGGTGCAGCTATGGCTGCTTATGTTGCTGAAGGAAAAAGAATTCCCCGAAGAGGAGAAATCGGTTTGACAGGTGATCAGATAAAAAAATTTGAAGCTGTTGGTTATGTTATGAGCGGAAGCAGGTAAGTTTCCCTGCAAATTATTATTATTAATGATGCTTCTTATAAAATGATGCTTCTTATAAAAGTGTATTCATACATTAATTAATGTTAGTAATATGTAAAATTATGCTGATATCATTTAGTCAGATATCTCGCTTTTTTCTTAAGTTTAAAAAAAATTTACTACATAAATCAATACTTAAGACTACCGATCAATAATATTAAAAAAAAATTTGTTCTGTAAAATTATGTTAAATCGGTATTTTATTCTCACATTATGAAAGCCTACTATTCGATAGTAACCAGTTATAAATTTAATCTATCATTCATCTATTCTAGAATATGCTTAATTATCTAATTGGTTTTTCGTTTTTTTATTGAAAACCTATAAAATCAACTGTGTAATGTTTGGCATTGAAGTTCAGATTTGCTTTTTTTAAAAGTAAAATGAGACGAAATTTGATTTAGTAAGATCAGGAAAATGGTATTTTATTCAGCTAGGGTGGTTTTTGTCATTGGTGGTTTTGACATTTTAATTGCTAGGAAATGTTCCCACTTCTTTTTGTACAATTTTGGCCCAAGCTAATTCTCCTTGCCCTCCAATCAGAAAATTCTAGTATGATGATTAATTTTTCTCCTGTCTTATTCCAGATAGGCGGGTGTTTGAGTGAAAAAAATTTCAGTATCTTTTTTACTTACAGGACCGTTTGTAGGTTGAAAATGGAATAAGGTTATTTATAAGCGCAACCATATGGGAGAATAAATATATTAACTTTCTGCCTGCAGAACCACCACCGGGTTGTATAATGTACATTAAAGCAGTTAATGATAATTAAACCAACTCACCTATGCTTTGTTATTTTATGTGTACTGTAGGATCTTAGTTTAATACATTTTCATCAATAAACTCAGAAAATTAAGTGCTTTTTTTTTAAATAATAGTTCTATTATTTATTTAATATGATCATTTAATAATATGTTTTAGTCAAATAAGTCTAATAATTTTAAAATTCACTTGCTTTATTACTCTTAATGAATGGTAGTATTCCTTTTTTCTATTTTTGGTACAGAGCGTTTAATTACAAATCGTTACTGGATTTTATTGATTTATAAAATCCTTTGTAAGATCTTTTTTTATTCCCTTTACATTATATTAGATTTTTCTTGCAAAAATCATCCACTTCTCTTTATCAGCATTAAAAGCCTTGATGGCCAAACTAAACTACTACTAATAATAATGAAAAAAAGTTGGAGCAACAAAATTATGATTTTTAGATTTTTTAGCGAAATCAAAGCAAGTGACTTCTTCAACTAACAAAATGCTTGTTATTTGTAGAAAATGATCAATTCTATTTAGCCATGCAAAGCAAAAAGTGTTTTTTTTTCTTTTTTCTTTTCTTCTTCTTTCTCCTGAGCACCGCCTCAGGGAAGATGTTGAGAAAAATAAGACAGCCTTTTATTGAAATTAAGAAAAGAGTTAAAATAAGACAACCTTTTATTGAAATTAAAAAGAACTGTAATCATGTTTAAAATAACTTTGGAATAAATATTGATTAACGGAAGTTAGGATGAAAAAGACTCAATTAAAACTTAATATAATTTTCATAGTTTACCTTTCACATGCTTTTTATTGAGATTAAGGAAAAAATTATATTCATGTTTAAAATAACTTTGGAAAAATTATTCATTAACAGAAGTTACAATGAAAAAGACTAAAATGATCAAGATTCTACTACATGAAGAAATCTTTATCTTATTTCAAATTATCAATAATATAATTCAAATTAATTTTATGAAGAATCAAATCTGAGTGAAATCTCAGATAACTATTAAGGTTAACTTTAATTTATTATGCTTCTCTTTTGTACTGAGATGTTATTTATTCTATTTACATAATATTGAAAAAAATGACACAAATACTCCTTTTTAAGTATTTCCTTCTGCAAATATACAGTTAAATATTCTCCAGAGTGTAAAATAACCTAAAATAGATTTTATCATTTACCTTAAATGACTTTTGCATGCATGCTATCTTTAGTAAATTCAATTGTTAATTTGGAATATAACGGTCGCAACATAACGCAAATTATGATGTGAACTAGTTTTTTTAAGCTATTTATTTGTGCTGGATTTTTGTCTACAATATTTTAAAATTTTACAATATTTAAATTAAGTTTTATTTTTACCTAGACATCGACGTATGGAAGCTGTGCGATTGAGAAAAGAAAACCAAATTTACAGTGCTGATGAAAAACGTGCACTTGCCAAGTTCAATAGAGAGGAGAGACAAAAGAGGGAGTCTAAAATTATTTCTCATTTCAAAGAAATGATTAAAGTTGCCAATGATAAAAGTTAAAAATATGTTTCTGATTAATTGTATTCTGTTCTTTTAAATATGAAAGCATGTAAATAAAACAAAATCTATATAAACCTTTACTATTTCATGTGTTCTTAATTATTAATAGTTTTGTCAAATTAAAATTTTTTTTTCCCTGTAGGTAACAGGTTTGGAAGTTTAAATTCAGGCAAATTTAAATTTCCCCAATTATCTTAATTTTGTACTGTTTGAAAGAGAGCCAAAACAAATTTATTAACTCTGAAAATATTTTGTGTTGACATGCATTTAAAAATCTTTGTCTGGCTGGGTATTCAGAAAGATTATATTGTACCAATCTGAAAATGTTAATATTGATCTCGATTGGCTGTTCTATGTCTATTCAGTCATCAAAAGAATTTACACAGAATGTGTCTGAGCTGCATTTAAATATGTCTGCAAAATTGAGAACCGAGAAGTTCAGTATAACAGTTGAAGATGTCCAAGATGAAAACACAAAGTTTCATTTCCAAAAAAATTTAGACAACAGCCACTTTGCCAATAGGCGGCGATCACAATTTACTTCATTTTGTAGTGAATCGTATTTATATTAGTATTTAAATATATTTTTTTTACAAGTCAATAGTTACATTTTAAAATAGTATGTTGATATAAACATTGGCTTTAATTTCTTCAAAATTATCTGAATTTCTTCTCTTTTTATGCAAGATAGTTCCTCTGTTCAACCTCTATTTTATCAGGGTGGCAACCCACCTTGAAAACCTGGAATTATCTGGGAATTTTTTTATACGGGAAAAATCAGGGAAATTTGGATAAAAACCTGGAAAAATCTGGGAATTTCAAAGAAAAGCTGGAATTTTTTTCTTAATTTAAAATATTTTACCATCTGTTATATCCACTTCTATTTAGATGTAAATTTATCATAAAAAAGCTAAAATATCATCAATTCAGCAATACTTTTTTTGCTTTAAAATTCTCTTCATTATTATTCTTCTAAACTAGTATGCCATTTCAAACTCTTTTATGTTAGGAAATGAATCAGGGTTCCCACAGGTCAGGGAAAAGTTGCAATTTTCTTACAAAAACCTGGAAAATTCCTTCATTATTCCTGGAAAAGAACCAGTCTTAAAATTGTCAGTAACGATACTCAGTTATTGAGATTCGAGTTAAATAATTCTAACATCTATTACAATTATTTATTGTAAAAATTTTACATTTTAGTCAAACTGAAATGCTTCCTTTCTTATATAATTTATATAATGATATTTATTTTACACAAAAAATCTAATACTTGGCATAAAAGAATCCACATTTTCTGATGAAAAATTTTGTAGTATAGATAAAATTTGGTATGGATTTTCATTGAGATATACCTGGAAAAGTCAGGGAATTTTTTTTCTGAAATTGAGTGGGAACCCTGATGAATGGAGAAATCTTTGACCTCTTTGGAGATTATGGGACTATGTAGTTTAAGAAAGGCAAAAATGTGGAGGAAAGGATTGGAATATTTGCTTCTGTTTATAAAAGCGTTTTTTTTCTTCCTTTTAGTCTGTGGGCTGAATTCATTAATTGTTAAAGTTTGTTCCGATGCTTTGGGGGTATTTTTTTTTCTTCTTTTTACAAAATTATTCAAAATGTTTTAGTATTTTTAATTTTATTAAATTCTGCAAATGGTAAATTTAATTAGAGATTTTATCTTGCACTCTTATTCTGAAAGCTTTTGTCCAATGAATTATTTTTCTCAGCAAAGCCAACCAATCGCTTATAGAAAAATTGTTGCATTGATGCTGATTTTCTGGATTTCATGATAACTTTTATTTTGGTATTTCTGAAATTGTTTCACCTTTTTACCCTACAAAGCTGACAAATACCAAGGAATGTATGGAAAACATGTTAAATGATGTATATACTTGGAAAGGAAATTTTTTTTTTTTAATATTTGTTTGTTAGAAAGAAGGAAAGCAAAACTTTGTTTTTTTTGTTCTGCGTTGTACAGGGACAGGTTTCAAGTCGGGCAACCAGGTGACAAAAATTTTAAACTTAATATTAAGTAAACTAGATAATGATTGAAATAATGATTTTTAACTTATAAATATCAGTTTTCAACAAGTCATAGGCTGTTAAATGAAGGGCAACTCATTTGAAATTTTCAACTCTGGTAAAGGGATCTGTAACTAAGTACAGGTTTTTTTTAAAAAAAAGAATTCACACTAATAATAGAAAATGGAAAAAAATAATAATTAAAGTTAACTATAACAAAACAGGTTGTCTTGCTTAAATATGTAGAAACATTTCTCATTTTGATTTACAAAAAATATTATCAAGATACACTTTTGATGTTTTACGTGCAACACCAAAATACATAAATAATTGTCCTGTAGCACTAGGATTTAATATAATCAAATAATTTTTTCTGTTTAAAGCAAGATTTTGATAAAAAAATATTTTTTATTTTAAATCAATAATTACTTATTTTTATACACCTCTCAGTCAGACACCACTGCTTTTCTTTTCATTACATTTGTTATTATTTATTTTTATCTCTTATTTCATCTTTTCTTTATGAGGTGAAGTAAAATATAAAGAGAATATAAGTATTCTTTAGGGTTAATTTACAATAATATATTTAACCTCAGTAACCTAAGGTTTGTATGAGGTTCGATTTTCGTTAGTCGTCGAAGAGGTGTTGGTGACGTCGTGGTCTACGGGGATCAATCAGTTTCTTTTCATTTGCTGTTGGTCGTTCTTGCGTGGATTTTGACGCCATCCTTTATCTGTTAAAGAGTATTTGAGCTTCTGTTGAAGCATTATTGTTTGTACTCAAATGAACTTAGTACTGGTAAGGATATTGAGAATGAGATCACTATTTTAACCAAGGACATTCAAGACGCCTATAATAGCGCGTCCTATAAAATGGAAATTAGGAATGATTACTATAAACTCCCATACCATATTAAATATCTTATCAAAATAAAAAACAAACTGAGAAAGGTTTTTCAAAGGACTAGAGACCCAAATATTGGGACGAAAAAATAGAGAATCTTACTACCACTGGAGTCGGAACCATAGGGAACCATTATTTTGAGAAAATATTTTTGTTCTGTTTCCATAACTTTAAA
The DNA here is from genome assembly GCF_043381705.1 of Parasteatoda tepidariorum. Taxonomy (NCBI): domain Eukaryota; kingdom Metazoa; phylum Arthropoda; class Arachnida; order Araneae; family Theridiidae; genus Parasteatoda; species Parasteatoda tepidariorum. The sequence continues at coordinate 42,792,646 of NC_092208.1, read as the reverse complement.
TTTTTTCTTTCTCTCTCTCTCTTATTTTTACACAGTGTAACTTATTATATAATTAAAAGAAAATTAGTAAAAAATAAAATACACGCAGAAAAATACACTGTCTGAAAAAATAAAACGTGTTTAGAGAACTACAAGAAATGAACACTCAAAGTTCCATCTCTGCCGCATCTTTCAGCTTTAAAACATCATTAGATTAAGATTCACCCATGAAAACTAATACATCTACGTCTTTCAGTTTCAAAACTGCTCCTGATCGGACTACTTCTGCATCATCTTTCACATTCAAAGTGCCAGTGACTGATAAACTTCCAATTACTATGTTTTCTTCAAAAGATTTGAATGTTCCTGATCCAATTTATACTTCCATGGACCAGTTGTCAGAACAAGATAAAGATCAGTTTTCTGCATCCACTTTTACTTTAGGGAAAATACCTACAGTTCCTCCTCCCAAAGTATTTTGTTTTTGATATCTTATAAAAAACTTTTTTCATCGCATAAATCATCATTCTTTGGCCAAATACTGTCCTCAAACTGTCAAAATTATATCTTTTGCCTTCCAGCCAAAATTTAATGGCAAAAAATTGTATAAACAACAAAGGAAATTTTATTAATGTTTTTAATTTCCATAAACTTTAAAATAATACCCAGACTATAATTCCGAAAAGTCTAAATATTAGTTAAGGGTGTTGAAAATTTTAAATCTTTCGAAATTTTTGATTATTTTTTTTAAGAAAGTTTTTTCTTTGTGCCGTTTTGGTTGACTGCAATTTTCTTTTCCAAAACATGTTAAACAAAGACAAATATAGATTAAAAATTTAATGTGAAAGTGATTATTGAATAGTAAAAAAATTATGAAAATTATACTTTATTTTTTTAAATTTACTACTTTAATTTTATTAAAAAAAAGACAAAGTGTGCAAAATTTCAGTCAGAAAATATTACACATATATTTTGATTTTGTAAATCTTGCGTATAATTCATTACCTGAATTTTTTTTTTAATATTTAAAACGAAGTGATGATGTTCTTAGTACAGTGAGGAATATTTAAATTATTAGCAATTGCTGTATAAACTGAATTCATTGCGATCCATAGAACAATTTTTACTTCTAAATTTTTTTTTCCAAATAATATTGTCCACCTTTATTTTATTACATAGTATTTAAACCTCACACCCGTTTGCTTTTTATTTTAAAATTTGTTTTATTTTTCTTATTTAAATGCTGTTGATATTATTCTTTGATTCTCTTATATAAAGGAGTTAAAGGAAAAATTATGTTTTATAAAGTGGAACTTATAGTTTGTATATATTTTGTATGATATTTGAAATAAAAAATATTTTTAGGAGCAGACTCTAATGCCTTTTCCTTTTTTTTTTTAATATATCACTTTTTGTACTGTAAATTATTTTGTTTCCAGTCATTAATAGAGACTTATTTGGCTGTATTAGAATTTTTAACTTTCGAACATTATACTTTTATAAATTTTGGGGACTTAGCTTTTAAATTGGTTATTTTCAACTTGTATATAACATCTGAAAGTAAAGATGTAAATATAAATAGTTCTCGCTTTCTCACATAATTTTTTTTTTTTTTTTTGCTATATTTCCAATTCATTGTGATACAACTTGATTAGAAGATATATCTTTCTTTTCAATTGTGTGGATATTATTATTGCGAGAAACAGCAACTACAATCAATATTTTGGTAATCCTAACTGGCTTTGGTTTCATTTATTTCAGATTAGCGAGATTCTACTGTTTATGTTCAAATCGTTTCTAGGTAGAGTGTTGGTCAAAATTTATTTAAATTCAAATATTTTGATTATAAATTAATGCATAGCGTTTTCTAACACTACTTACAAACTTTTGGCACTTTTTACAGAAATTCTTCCATAGAAAATAGATGGTATGATAAAAAAATAAAACAGTAATAATTTATTTTTAGATATTTTTGTTAAGACTTTTTTTAAAAATAAAAACAACTTAAATATAAATAAGAATTATTAAATCATTTTGTAAAATGCCCTATTTTAATTCTTACCCTATTTTAATATTTTATACTCATTGCATCCTATTCTGTTTTTAATTCTGTGATATCATATGCTTGTTCTTATCGTGCTACTATTCGCACAATAGTATTTACGCGATACACAAGTATCACGCAACTATACTTTCGAAGTATACATACGTCCCGCAGTGGACTGATCGTTAAGACATGGTTCCCAGCAGATCACCGAAGTCAAGCATCTCTGGCTGCAGTCAGTGTGCGGGTGGGTGACCACTTGGATCAGTCTGCGTAGGGACCGAGGGTGTGCGGTATTGGTCCTCGTTAAACTGTGCTACCGTAAAGTGCTCGACTTTGCGCGCAGGTCGTCGGGCTACCGAAGCGGGGGTGCCATCCCCTCCGCAGAGGATCAAAATTGTGATGGCATGTCTTCGGATCATCCTCCGGGATGTTTCCCAGACCGTCGCCAATAGCCCATTGTGCAGCTCTAGTGCGACGAAAATTAACAACAACAACAACAACGAAGTATACATACATTATTAAAAAGCTGCCTTTTTAGCTGTAAAAAAATCACAGGTAAAGAAGTAACTTCTTTTATTTTCTTATTTTTAAGCCGATTTGTTTGCAGAAATCTTTTATTAATAGTTAAAAAATAACTTATTTCACCTGTATATGAAGAATAAGAACTCATTCCTATATGTTTCAAATATGTGCTCTTTATAGGTCGATTTAATAATGTTTATAGTAAAAAGATTATTGACAACTACAAAGGCTTATGAAATTTTTACATATTTTTTTATTACATTTCTAGTAAATTTAACGTTTAACAAAAATATGCACAATAGCATATTTCTGTTTAACATCCTTTGTACTTCTATTTAAAATTTACTTTAAATATATGCTGACTCGCGTTCCGATGAAACTAAAGAACTGGCAGTAAAATTTCTGAATGGTGATTCGAAAACTCGCTGTTTTACTTTTTCTATTAGAATGATTCTGATTTTTCTCTGATGAGAATTATCTAGTATGGATTGTGTCACACAGAATTAAGAAAGGAAAAAAAAAAATAAAAAAACGGCAAAGCATTGAGTGTTTAAATGTCCTTTTCCATCCGTTTTTTATTTTTGTTTTATTTTTAGAATTTTAATGCAGTTTTTATCAGAACTTAATGCATGCATAACTGACGATCCTTCCAGATTTTTCGGAAGTTTTTACGATATAAAGCGATAGAATAATTTATGCTTTTTCTTTTTAATTTATGGATTCATAAATTTTTTAAATTTAACATAAGTACAACACGGCAAAAAAATAAATAAAGTATACATGTAAATGCATGATAAATGCTATGGTAGTGTGTCTGAACTCTGACAAAATATAAAAAAATTTCTGTCTGCAACAGATTTTTCAATTCTCATTTCAATACTGGTGCTGGATATTGGGGTTATCTCAACGTTTGGCGCGAAGCTCCACTAACCAATTCATCGAATCTGTTTTGTCGTATTCTAGGAGGTCCTAAATATCAATGAAATTGTAGTATGTTGATGTTGTAACAACACATGAAGTCCTTAAAGAAGTAAATCTTGAGTTTTGAAGTGAAAATCATCATTGGGATGGAGAGATCCCCTTGAGTAGAGTTGTGTGAAAAAGTTAATACTATTTTGATAGTATGCAGTCTGAGCATAAAAAGGCGGTAATTGGACTGAAATTCGAATTATCACGGATTATATCAATATCGAACAACTTATTGAAATCTGATGTGGTGCATGTTTTTGCGTCGCCATAAAATTTTGTGGTCAATTTAGCTCTAAAGCAATTGATATCATCAATGTTTAAGTCTTTTCTGAGTAATCGCCCTTGGGGCGCCAGTCATTGTGCGTAAAAATTTACCTTCAGTTGTAGATAGCTTCTTTTTTAGGTTGTTGCTTATAGTAGTGAGGGCTGGGCAAGCATACGTAAGAATTGGTCGAATCGCTTGTATATAGATAGTTCTTTTATTTGATAGATCAAGCTTTGAATTCTTATGCTGGAGGACTTTGAGCGCAAAAAACGCTCCCCTGGCTCATTTGATTATGTCGTTTAAGGAAGTACTCCAGCTCAAACTATATGAGATCGTGACGCCGAGGTATTCAACGTGTTTCACTGGTTTGATCTCAGTATTAAAGAGATAGATGTGGGGAGTATTTTGTTGTTTTTTCTTACTATTTATGATTAAGAATTGACTTTTGTCGGGGTGTAGTTTTGTGCGCCATTTGCTGCACCATGTTTCAACTGCTTGTAGTTTATCTTCTCATTTCAATACTACTTGCTCGGCTGTTTGTTCTTCGGAAAAGAGGAAATAAAGCTGGTAGATTCCTTATGTTTAATTTGTGTTAGAAAGGAGTGAAAAAAACTCTTGACTATCAAGATTATTAACATTTATGGCTTATGCTACTTGACTGTTTCTCGTTCTTAAGTGTTGGTATTTTATTTTATAATGGCCGTTTAACAGCCGACCCAGTTTTGAGTTTACAACTACCAATGTTCAACTCTGTTCCGTAGCCCTGCAATTTTGATCCATATCCAGAAAACAAGGGAATTCCTGGATCAAGTATTGGGAAGAAATTTGCCTTCGTGGAAGACTTTTTGATGGAACTAACCCGCATTTGCATTTCATAGAGAGGATAACCACGAAAACCTCTCACGGTTGGACAGACTGCAAGGAGACTCTAACCCACTATCCGTCTACCTCTGAGGATATTTTATGTCAGCACTATGGTCGCTGCGAACCGTGAGGAATTCTTATCGACCAGTCATTGCTGGGATTCGAATTTGGGTCACCTCATTAGTCTATCCCTTGAGACACCATGGCTCTAACAATTATACATTTTATATTTTATAACCGTTGTTGAACATAAGACCCAAATTTGAATTTACGATAATGTTCAAATCCGTAGTCTTGTAATTATGAACTCAATTCAGAAGATAAGGGAACTCCTGGTCCTGGATCAGGACCCCCAGAGATATGGATTTGTTATGGGAACTTGGAAGACTTTGTGATCCCGTCAAATTAAACGTCCACCATACACGGGTATTTTTCGACTGGCTGGGATAAGGAAAATTTTTTAGAGCAACGGAAATTCTATAGTAATTGGAGGGTATGCTTATCAGGTTATTACATTTCAACATATTGTATTGATTGTAAACAATTCGAAATATTTTTATTTCTCTTAATTTTGCTATGACATGTTTTTTTCCCTAAGAGCAATAAAAAAAAATAGTGCTAGGAAATATAATTCCAACTTCTCCGCTCAAATGGGAGATTTTTCAGATTTATTAAAAAAAATAGTAAGTTTTTTGCTTTATTATTTTATTTATTATTTAATAAATTTAATTTACAATGTTTTTGTTTACCTCTATACATTAGCAATTATAATCAAATCAATAATCTAAAATTAATAACAAGCGATAGTCAAAATGTAAAATTTTCAAGCTATGGCAGAATTAAACAAATTAAGCTTTCCTTAATTGTTATTTCGCTTACTCTAATGGGCCATTTATTTCTAGTAAAGGTAAATTAAAGTATTTTTGAAATTGACATTTATATAACAATCGTAATTGATATAAGGAAAAAAAAACTAATTTAGCTTATAAAAATCTAAATTTTATGCCTATTGATTGCTTTAAATTTTATTGCCATTTTTTTTTTTTGGTGGTAAGAATATTTACCACGACCTATTAGGAACTTATTGACTTTTATTCTTCGTTATTTATAAAACAAATTTTATAAATGCTACAAACTTCAAAAGTAATTATGTATTTTATAACTTTTATACGTTTTCTTAAACTAACAAAAGGTTACCAAATTTATTCAAACCCACTTCAAGAAAGATGAAGTTATTAATAAATGGAAACCTAAATTGAAAGTGGTAAAAAAGTTTACCATGGACTTTAAAAAGTGGTGGTAAGTATACTTACCACGGCCTTCGAAAGGGTTAAATATTCTTGAGAACTTCCGCGCTGGCATCAATGGGAATGGTATTTTAAATTCGCCAATTCTTTTAAATTAATTTTTCCTTTCATTTCTAAATAACAGATATCAAATCGATATTAGCAAATACATTTTAACAACTGAAGATCTCTATCGAATTGAAAACTATGCAAATTAATGAGTGGCGTAATATTTAACTAGACGTTTGTCATGTGTGATTGATTTTCAGGGGAATTATTTGCGTTCAACAATGAATCAAGATCGTTTGGCATCGCCCGCACTTATGTCTATTGAATACGACATTTTGCGTAGTTTGGAATTCGACAGCATAATACAAGATTTCGTTGAATCCAAAAATCGCAAAAAAGTAATATATTAGATCATAAGATTNAAAAATTTTATTGCATAACACGAAAAATATTATATTTTTCTTTGTATCTTCATAATTTTGTGCAAAATACACTTGTTGTTTTTAAAAATTATTTTTGTCACCAATTTTTTTTTCTCCCAAGTTTTTCGCAGGCCCCTGAATTTCGTAGGCCCTAGGCACGTGCCTAGTGTGCCTATAGGTTGATCCGGCCCTGATGGTACATAATTTATTGTGTCTTATACAATTTGAAAAATTGTCTGCTAGCGATGTCATTTTATTTAAATGATTTCATTCTTTGTGGACGCAGAACTATAACCAAAACAAGAGCTTAAAAGTATTTTTCATAAATGAAATAAAGAAATTCGAGACCACAAAATGCTTCGTATGTATAGTTGTCATTTAAACTACTTATTGTATCAAGGATTATAACAATCAAGGATTTTGAAAGAAAAATTCTCTTATAAAATGTTGAAAAGAAATTAAAAATGAATGGAAATTATCAAGATTTAACTATTTCCTAGATTTTTTTTAATTATTAGAGAAAATTGTTAATTTATGAATTATATTTTGATCGCAAAATGTAAGCAACAAAATTGCTATGTAAATCAAAATGTTTTATTTAGATATATTATTAAAAATTGAAATTGATAATTTTCTTCAAAAGTTTGATATTTACATAGTTGTTAAGCTAAATATATGAAGATTAAATTTTAAATAGTCAAATCAAATTCTTACAGTGTTTCTTTTATTAAACAATGTTATTAGAACATTATAATGTTTTGAGAATATTTTCGTTTAGTTTCTCTCTTATCACGATTTCTTATCGTAATTTTGTTATATTAAAACTAGAAAAATTTTACTACTTTAAGACCTAATTTCCCAAATTTTTTTATATCTTTAAAAGCATAACGTTACGTAGATATCTTATGAATAAATTAGCAACTCATAATTAATAGCTCAAATGACACATGAATTTATTAATATTTAGTTTACCATATTTTTAGATGATTTTATATCTATATATGAATGTAATTAAAAAAAAGTGAAAAATAAATAGTATAAATAGCATTTTTGGATTTTGAGTTAATTTTTCATAGAGTCACTTAATAATTCTTTAACGAGTTTATTATAAATAGCTTTGCACTGAACAATTATACTTAATAATTTATAAATGAGTGACTACGTTTTAATACAGAATAATCACAAATAGTATAAAGAGCATGAAATTTTGAATCACTTAATTCTAGTGATGTGGAAAATAACTTTAAAACAACGTAGTTTTAATGCTTGTTCGAGGGGGATATCTCTTTCTATTATATATGTAAGATGTCAACTGCTCCGAACAAGTCAAAATAATTAATAAAAAAAAAAACGGTTATTAACAACAAACTAAATTTTGCAAATATTTGAATATTTTTACTTGCTTTTTAGAGGGTATAGCACGGCCTAACTCAGGGATGCCAACTGCTCCGCTTTCTGGTATAGTTTTAATAAAGTGGTAGCAAATTATGTAATAAAATTCGGTAAAGAAGGATAGTTATGCCTACTTTTTAATAGAGCAACCAGTAGATTGGTGCTTTAACGTTGCATTTTACATCATACTTATAATTTTTGATATTTAGTGGTATTATATTTAGTGGTTTATATATATATATATATATATATATTTTCTGCACGTTAAAATTATGAATAATGAAAATTTTTTTATATCTACATCCTTGTTATACCGTACTATAGTTCATTAATCAAGTAGTGGGGTTCGGAGGGGTTTTCGTCCCCCAAAAATAGGCCACTGCCCTGAGTATAGTTGTCTCATTGCAGTGAAGTTTGTTCGCGGCTATTAACCATAATTGTTTGTAATTAGGGCACTCTTCACGTATCCGCAATTTTTCTTTAACTCTTCATTAAATAAAAGTTCTTCAAATGTAACTTTCATCTTTACGAAAAGAGAAAAGTGATAGTTCGCTTCATTATAAGCTTTTAGATAAGAGAACCAAGACATTAGTATTCACCATAGTAAAACAGGGGTCATCATAACTGTCCTCATAAAACAAGACCATTCTTTTCTGAAACCTAAAGTTATGACTTAGCTACTTCATTTTGTGAACATCCACACCATAGCTAACAAGAACTTGAAGAGCACATAAATAAGAAACAATCTATATTAATTTAGGAGGACATTTGAAGCTTATATGAAAGAAAAATAAATTTCTTCAAACATTTCTATTAGTTTTTACTTTAAAAGCAATATATTGATATATCACGATAAAACTGACAATAAAGACCGAATAGCAATTTTTTAGGACCTTGTTTCAAAAGCGAGCATACCTGCCAACTTGTGCGGTCGTTGAAAGAGATTCTACGAAGTGGTAATGAATTTATTATAAGTTTGAAAGAATTTTCTGAAAAACAATGCTATTACGACATCCAAGGGTATAATTGGCAAACTACTCATACCTTGTAGTTATCTTAGCATCTGTAGAAATACATGTTATTGAACCACCGATAGATGGCGGAGTTTATCATTAGATTGTAACCGTAACTGCAAACAAAGATTTTGTAAAAAGCAAGAACATCTACATTGTAATGTAGTAGTAGTAATGTCTACCATTGTACCGTATTAATCATCTTAACGATTTAAATATATTTTTTGTTACTTACCCCTTGGTAATTATTGAGTAGTTTTCCTGTGCCATCAAGAAAACGAGATAAAGGATATATTCACTAAAAATAGTAATAAATCTTCGGTGTATTTACCCTATTAGAATTGCTTTAAGTTGAAAAGCGAAAGCATCAGCACCGCGAGGGGCTCTAACTAATTCAACTGAGTAGGAATGTATGATAAATCGCCGGAGCGCAATTGAATGGTGAAGGTTGGGGTTCAGTAACATTTACTGAGTGAAAATTAAAATAAAATGGCAAGATTTAAACAGACAAATTTTAGAGAGAGAAGAGGTTTTTGTGGCAGACTGCCTCACCTCCCCCCGAGGAAATTAGCAAACTACTTACTTGCTTTGCAAAAATACATAATTTTTTTTTGTTGATAATATTAAAAAGCAAGCTTCTTAATAATTACCATAAAATAATGAATACCACATCTTTATTTTAAATTAAATTCTCTTCTCTTTAGTCACACCAATAAGGTAAATATTAAATTTGCAAATTAATTTAAAATTTACTCTCAATACCTACAAAGGATAATAAATAGTAAATACAAAATTGTTAAAATAGAACCACAGATTGTAAAAAAGGAAACAAAATTATTAAGTCATTTAAAAATAAATGAATAGGATACATTAAAAAAAACTACCCCTGCTGTTTTGCAAGTTTTTCTAACGTTTGAATATTCAATCAGTACTTATTTTTGCACTGAATGAGATAACGAGTAAGAGCCGCTGTATTAATTTTTTGATATAATAAAGGAACTCCTTCATTAAATACACTTTGGTATTTACAAGTTTTAATCATATAAATGGTATTTAATGAGTACTATTTTTTAAATATTAGGCATTTACTATTTTATGTGATATATTGTATCTAATAATAAAGTATTTCATGTTATTTAGTTCAAAGCATCTCATACACAATTTCGTTTTTGTGAAATTGAACTTTCAATAAAAATACGAATACTAACCCTTAAAGGATTTTTAATATTTAAAACCATCTTAATATTACTCAAACTTTGAGCATCGAAAACTACTTTTGTCAAAAACTAATTGACCTTAAAACGGGATAAATTTGTGTTTATAAGAATAACAATAATCGATTCGTGATTGTAAAATTGAACTGATAAACTCGTGAAAAAGAGTGTAAAAAAAAAATGCTAATTATTTGAATGATGTAGCAATACTGTTCTTTTCTGATTCATCTTTGTTTCTAATAATTCAGATTAGATAGGAATTTGATTCAAAACACATTGTTAATTCCGACCTTCCGGCAACTTCACAATCGCTTCTTCTAATGAATATGTTACTAATTCATATCAATGCATACAATAAATTGTGGAATAAGCAATAACAACATCCAATATATTTCCGAGTTCCACTAATTTTGAAAAATAAATCAGCAAAAATTTGAAAATAAAACTAATTTAATTCATTTTAAAGAAGATAAATAATAATTCCAGTTAATCCAATTTAAAATGAGCTCGAAAAATTTAGGAATAGTCTAGTGAAGTCTTTGCCACGGATAATAAAACAACAAACACTGATAGTTAAAATAATCATTCAATATATCTTCCTTTTAATAAAATACTTCAATATCAATTTATAATTTATGTAAATCAAAAGGATATGCATACACTATAAAGTTTACTAAGGCTAGGAAAAATCTTCAACCAAAAACATAATAATTGGCAGTATAGGGTAAAATTAACGTTTATTATAATCCCCAAAATGCAAGAGATGACTTTATATATATATATATATATATATATTGAAAAGTCAGAAAAAACGGCTTAAGTAGAATGGTACAAACTGCAAAAGAAAGTACATCTATTTCTAAAAATGACTTTTATGGCAAAAATGGCAATCTCTAATTTAAGGGTATTCTGGAAAAAATCAGACTCGCCGNCTATATATATATAAAGAGAGAGAGAATACTGATTTAATTTGATTTTTTTACAAATGTTTATTAATTTTTTAAAGGAGGTTCGGTTCTGAAAAAAACCTTACGGGATAACCAATTGTTTTTTCTTCTTTATGCAAATAAAACATTCTTGTAACAAACAATAAGTAATAAGCAAAGAAATTGATATGATTCCGTGTTGCCCATAAATTTAAATTTCTTTCTGACTCAATTCCGACAGAAAAATTTAAATTAATTTTAATGAAATTCCTTTTTTAGTAATTCATAAATTTTTTTTTCTTTCTAATGTGTGAATTTAATTTTTCAGAAAATTAGCATTTGTTGTTAATTTTTAAATTGCACGATTGAAATATAAATAAAATATGAAAAAAATGGAATTTTACAAAATACTTTATAGTATAGTATAATATTAATAATACTTTTATTATATCACCACCTGCAACAAAAGAAGTATTCCAAACAAAACTCAGTCCCCAATATCCTTGAACTGTGAAACAAAAGAAAAGGCTTTCTTCTCTTATATTCACTTCATCTTTCATTTTACCCATTGCGTCACTCCATGTTACCGGAATTTTTCGGTATTTACTAAATGTTATTTTTTATCAATAAGTACAAGTATTTTTCGAGTGTAATTAATTATTTGTTTTGACAAGTATGTTCAGCAGAAGATTAAGCTCTACAACTGAGCCTGACAGTTATAGATTTAATTATGTGGGCTGAAATTCCATCAGATCCTGGTAAGTCTGAATGCAAAATACACAATTACGAATACAAAAATCTTGAAACTACATATGATAATAAAGTTTTAGAGTTCATTTCGTTATAAATGTTACTTTCATTTTAATACTAATTGATCTTTTGAATCGTTAAAAAATTGAGAAGTACTTGAATGCCACGTGTCTAATCTCTAAAATAAGCTACCTTACAAAGAGAAAAAAAAAATACAATTTTCAAATTAGGGTCTCAGGATCGACGAATCCTTTCACGAATGCATGCAGAAAAGTCCGAGGTGGTTCCACAAACACTTCCAATTCGTAGTAATGGAAAATATTCAAAAATAGGACAGCCTGAGTAATAATAAGTAATTCTGTCACTATCTATTCCTATTAAACTCATGATGTTTCACGTTTATTAAGTGGTAATAGTAGTTTTCTTCCACGCTTTTGTTTTATTCATAGACTCACTCTCACAGAAATAATGTCAGTTTTTAAAACTCAAAAAATCTAAACACCCTTTTTTAGTGATTTCCTGGGAGTAGGAAAAAAAAAGAAATTCGGTTGTTATTTTTAAATGTGTGGTTCAGTTCAGATGTTCTAGCGGCTGTTAAAATAATTCGATGTGTATTTGGAAAGGCACTTCATGTATCGGTCGTTATAATTGTAGATTTGTAGTATTATGGAGAGGAGCAACGTACTAAGGAGCGTAGACTATATATATATATAGTGTATTTACCCTNGCCATTTTTACTAAATATTCAAATTGCATTTTTAATTTCTAGAATGCAATTGTTATATATATATATATATATATATATATATGGAATACTTAGCTCCTAACATCCTAATGTTCACACATATAACTTTAAAGGTTATTGGTTACGATACTTTTAATTTTAAAAAGAGCGATGTTGCAAATTTTTGCAAAATCGTAGATTGTATCATCACAAGTAAGAAAATTTTTCCAATTAGGGCACATGCATGATCGGAAATATAAACCGATTTAATTTAATTTATAAGAAATATATTTTATAACCGATGTTAAACAGCCGACTCAATTCTGAGCCAACGACTATCATTGTTAAGCTCAATAGCCTACTAATTTTGGAACTGACCCACATTTGCGTTACATGGAGAGGAAAACCACGTATACCTTGCCCGGATGGCTCGATGAGAAAGGAATTCTATAAACTAGCCGCAGTTGGGACTCGAACTTGGGTTACTTCATTGGGAGATGAGTTCTCTATTCCCTGAGCCACCGCTGTTCGATTTATTCGATTGGTCTTTTTGCAGCAATTTAGCTTCCCCGATTCGTAATTCTTCCACAGTTATATTAGTTCAAAGTATTTGATTTTTTTCCGGCCCAATCTTATGTATACAGATTTATTTTTCGCACACTACATTTTTCTTTTCTGAATTATTCATTATCTCTAATATTATTGAAAACAAAATTTACCTTACAGTTAACACCTCTAAACTAATTTGCTAAATTATTTTTTTCCTTCTGCTCAAATTAAAGGGAAGAAAAGATTTTCCCGTGCTTCGTTAGAGGTAAAGATTTTTTTTCCAGATCTGCAGTTCTTTTAATTTTCCTCTTTAACTCTCTCTCTCTCTCTACATATATATACGTATATATATACAGAGAGAGAGATCTTGAGTTATAATAATTGAGTTAATTGTGCATTAAAATTGATAAAATAATACATTTGCATAAAAATCCTTTAGTTATCAATATTGATAATTTTTCATGTACAAAACCAATTCGGCTAAACTCCGAAGCTAAAGATTTTTTAACTTACCAATAATCTGCTCCAATATTCAATTAAATAATTAATATTATTTAATAAATGTTATTAATTTTGATAAAAATCATCGAATTAAAATGTTGCATTAAAAATTCGACATTTTATTAATTATAAACTTTGAATTACCCAATACAATATATCATTACCTTGAATATATAACTTCCTAGTGACTGTTTTTTGGGAATAGTGAGGAAAAATTAACCACTTAAAATAGTTGATTTTTCTTCAGATATAACCAAAATAAAAAAAAATGTGACAATTAAATTAATTATGAAAGTTGTGGCAAATAATATATGGCGGATATTGTTTCATTATCATTAAACAACTAGAGCTCAAAAATGGAGTTACATATTCATTGCAGAACAATTAAACTTTTAATAAGGATTTTATTTGCATTCACTTTTCATCATAAAAAAAATGTTCAACTATCATCTATCTTTCTCAACAACATTCTCCAGTAAATGAAGGAGTGCTGAAATCTGTGGATTCAATTCATCTTGCAAAGAGTAACTAGTCTTCTGCTTCAGAATTAGTGATTTTAATTTTGTGACGGTATTTAGGGATAGAGGCGAAGACCAAATTACAATTTCTTTCACGTGATTCCAGTCAGCATCAGTCAGTGATTGCTTTAAGATTAGATCTTTTTTAATTCCTTTCTTAGATAGTATAAGTTTGTTTTTGTATCGCTTTACTTCATTGATGTCATCAAAAGATGCATTCAAAAGTAAGGTGGCACTTTCAAGAAAACCTTTACTCAGTGCATACTCTATACAACTACGACAAATAAGTCGAAATTCTGCAACGTTTACAAGAGAAGACAAGTTATAGTTTATAAATTTTTGTAACAAATCGCCTTTTCTCTTTGATACAATGAACGGCATGTCTATGAATCGCTTGAAAAAATAATTACCCCATTTTCGCGAAAAGTCTGCTTTAAATTGTTGAATTTCTTCTCCCGTCTTGAAATACCAATTCAGAAACTGGTCCACACGCTCATAATTGGACAAAAATATTAATGTCAAATAAATAACATATGGAGATGATAATGTTTCCTTAAATTTTTCAATTTCCACAGATTGATAAACCCATCTCAAGAAGGATTCAGCTGCTTGGATGTTACCATCGCATATCCACTCAATACAAATATGCCAATCGCTAAATCTCATAAGCCACGATATTATGAGTCTATCTTGCTCTCTTTGCTCTATAAGATTGATTTTATAGGGATAACATTCTGGTGGCAAGGTAGATTTTGATAATAGCATGTGAAGCGAACTCAGATTGCTTGAGTAAATAGCACGGCGAAATTCAGGCCGACCAAACATGGAGCAGATAAATAGTCTAATCTCTTCTTTGGAAGCATCATTTAATATACTAACAGCCATGTTCAGATTTTTTAATTTCAGGAAACGCAACAACACGACGACGCAAAGAATTTCATTTTTCAGAAATGATCGTCTTAGTCTTAATGGACTGGCACTCCATATTTCTTTAAAAATCATCATTTCATTTCCGCTTTCACTCATCTTAGAACTAATGTTCTGCATTATATACGAATAAATGTCTTCTTGAAGATTATCCAATAGTTCAAAAATAGTGGACAAGAATATTCTTTGATATGGCCAACTTTCGAACAAAAACACTAATACGCGAGAATGATCCCGAAAAAATTCGGTCATTTGAGTTATACGATTGACATGAGATAATAAAAAGCATAAAACATCTAAAGCTTCTGAAGAAAACCGATAAATCAAAGGATTTTGAACTCCCACACATCGAGCAGCTTGCAAAAGCCATTTACTCAAATGATCGTTTTTCTCCTGCTCTGACAATTTCTTCCAAAAATACTTTAGGGAAACTGCGTTATTAACATTAATCGAACAAGCAATCATATTTGCATCAATACTAAGCTTATCATCGTATATGTTTTCATGATCTGCGAGTCTAGTTAGAAAACTTCCTAAATTATTCTCGATGACACATGTCCAATATATTGTGATATCATGATGGTATTTACCTGTTACCGTAGCGATTCTACATCGGTTCCTAAATTCTTCTGGTACCTTCTCCCAAAAAATTGAAGCATATTCTCCTAAACAGTGAAAGCAGGCTAACGCATACAAACGGCAAATATCTAGGCTTCCACTATCGAATATTTCTGTAAAGGATCTCACCATGTCAACTGTCCCCTCAACTGTCCAATAAATTGTACCTCGCTTCATGTAATACTCATAGAGATTTCTTGGACATCCTGTCCAAATACGGTAAATACGAAACGCTTTCAACATCTGCAACTCAATGGGTTGAATGGCGTATGAGATTTCGGTCTTCAACGATGAGGGCAAAGAGCTATCGAACAATTTGCCTAATATTCTTTCCTCTAACTCATTAATCCCTCCACATCCCTTATCGCGGAAGATATACGTCAGTTCATTCCTTATATCAGGCGCCGTCCATAGCCCAATTGCAATCGATACTATTGCAATACGCTGCAGAGAAGGAGGTTCTGAAAAATTGTTTATGAAGTCAGCTCTTTCAGTCGATTCTGTTTTTAAAGTCTTGAGTGTCCAGCTTCTCTTTTCTTTGCGAACTCCTTCTGTAAAATAAAATTTAGTTTTGAATTAAAGATTCGAATAAAAAGAGTTCAAAGAACACTATGCATACGTAATTTATCACGAACCTAAGTCATACATTTAATCTGTGCATGTTACTGGTTAAGCAGAAATCAAGTATTTTTTACAATACCTAGGCTATGTCTAATGCAATTTAGATTTTTGAATACCAATTATTAACTATCTCTTTGTGGTATCATGCAGTGGTAGTTCAATTAACTGCAGGTGGCTAGCATAAAATATTATCGTCGAATATTGATATACGTAAAATATATAGTATCACTGACTCTATATTTTGTTTGAATGTCTATATTTTGTATGATGAAGGATTTTAGTTTTTATCTGTGGACATTTTATATATAAAGTGATGTGCATTAAAACTCTTATTAATCGTATTTAGTTATACTAAATGTTATTAATACAGTTTTATAATTTTAAGAGAGTTGAAATCAATGAACTATGCACATTTGTGTTCACAAGTACATAATTTTTTTAAGAAATTCAGAGAAAATACGTTTTAGTGTCTGAATTCGTCACTGTTAATATAGCCTGCACTAATTGATTAGCATATTTAAGTTCGTTTTTCCTCTTTTTGCGATCTACATAGTACACCCTGAATAACTTTCTTTCTAATGGTCGGATTTTCACGTACTAAGTGTCAATCTTAATGGTTTCTAGGGGTAACCTCGAATATGAATAATTTTTTTTTGGATTCTTGACCTACAAAATATAGGGTGTAGCTGCAATCCGGTGACCCTAATAGTTTGGTCCGAAGAATGGATGGAATTTTGGTCTCCTTTATGTTAACTTCCCTTTTTGTGTTTTTAGTCAGATCCTAATAATTAAATAAGCAATTTTAGAAAAAAAAAAAAACTTGCACTCCCTTATGAAACCTATCTAACGAAAGATAATTTCACTCAAACAATAATTTTTAATAATTATTTAATTTAATTGTGGATGAAAAAATTTGAATTATGAGGCATACGTTTTTTTTATGCCATATAACCCCACGTATTTTTCTTTAGCAGAATTAAAGTTTAAAATGTTTTATTTAGTTGAAGCCGAGATAAATTAAAATTAATTACTTTTTAAGAAATGATTTGGGGAAAATGCAGAAATATTTAAATGGGAAGATTAAAATTTAAATGTGGTTAACTTACGCATACGAAGCTTAAAATTTCATTCATATTTTTTCCGCGAAGAGTCGAATCTTTTTTTTTTAATTATTAAATAAGATGTTTCTTTTTGAGTCATCTGAAAATTTACTCGTAATTTAGCAACGAGATTCGAATAAAACATTATATTATGAAAAATTAAAACATTATGTGAGTTTTATAAAATCATGTTTCTGATAAAATGTCTGAATGATGATCTGCTTTTTTTTTTTAAATTTTTTTTTACTAAGTTCATTGAATAGTTGATACAATTTCAATATACATACGTATGAATTGAAATGGAATAATATATTTAATAATTATCAAGAAATTACAACTTAAATGAAAATAAAAGAACTATAAAATGTATCGTTATATCGGATAAAATAGTAATATCATCGAAGATTATGTTTAATCTTGTTTTGATATTCTATGTCACCAAGAGAAGAGAATTGACGAATTGTGCCAAGATTTTTAAACATCTTAAAATTTCTCAACATGTCATGTATCGTCTTCATCTTAAAATAAATTTTCTAATTACATGGCAGCGCGTGTTTCACACCACCATTTGACCAAATAGTTAATTATATTTTTTTCGATTTTTAAAATGTAATTTTATTCGCTACTACGTAGATTATTTTTTCAATAATATGCTATTTTTTTATCATTTTAAATTAGGTTTTATTTTAAGTTAAATGCTCGTTTTTAAATTATCATCAACCTCTTAATAGAAGAAAGCTCAGAATTGCTGATAATCAAACTTGTTAGGAAATTAAAAAACATCCTGCTGCTTTTAAATTTTTCAATGCAAAACAGAAGATTATTATTTTTTGCATACTATTTTTTCAAAAATTGAAGATAAATTATTGATTGTTTTTTATTGTTTCATATCTATTTGTCAAATGAAAAACAGCTGTCGTAGTTGTTTCATCCTTAAGTCTGGTTCTTATCTGCCCTTCAAGCCTCTTATGATTCCTGTGCTTAGCCGGTAAACTAGCTTGGCACGATTCATCACCGAGGGTTTATTGTCAATGAAATATATGGAACAAAATATAGAGGAAGAGCATCCTCATATTTGAGATGCAATCTTTCCAACTAATTTTTTGTCATAAACTATCCAACTTAACTGCGGAAGGTATTTAGAAAAAAGAGATGCTTGAAACAGCAAAAAGAACAAACGGAATTATATTTTCAACAATGAAAAAGCTTATGCACATTTTCTTAAAATTTTATTTTTAAAAGCAATATTTATTTTTGAAAAATAACATAAATGTTAGTTTTTTTTATATTTTTAAAACAAGCGTTTTTATAGGAATTTCTTTTTTTAAAAAACATATGCATTCTTTTAACAGGGAATTCTTACTTTAAATTACCTATTTTTTATAGAAAAATATTGTTATTTTTCTTTAAAGAAAGATCTAAAAAAACATTATTTGTTTTTTAAAGTGAATTCGTATCTAAAAAAAAGAATTAATTCATAATATATATATATATATATATATATAAGAATAGTTTAATATTCAAATTGAATAGCATTATGAATATCCTTATGCACTTAGAAATTAAAATCTCTTACTTAAATTTATTAAGTNATATTATATATACATATATATATATATAACATACACATATATATATATATATATATTTATATGTGATAAATTTTAAAAATTACGCTTAAGCATTCAAGTTTTTAATAAAATCTAGCATTAAGTTTTATATACTGGAGTACAATCTAAAAAACTGCACACCTCTTGATCTAAAGGTTATAGACAGTGGTGTTAGTATTAAACCCGCAACCTCCGAGATGCGGGAGGGGGGAGAATGATCCAGAAATGATGCACTATGATTGGGTTTCTCAATTTGAGGCCCATGACAGCACCAGAATATAATAAGAATATATACATATATATTTTGGACAGTAAGAAAAAGTATTGGAATTTTTGAATTGCGCAATTTTTAACGTGTCAAATCTAATTCAATGCAGTATTTCGATCGCTTTTTTTCAATGGTTATCGCAACAAATTTCCGACGAACGAAATTTTAAAAATCCCATTTTTTTTATTTCGAGAAAATTATGATACGTGAATTTCAAATTTTAGTAATCACTTTTAAAGCTCTTTATCTGTGCCCAGTTTATAGTTAATCTAAGTGACTTTTCGATCGTGCTTCAAGAGTTTATTATCGGATTTCCACGCGATTTTAAAAAATACTGATATTTTTAATGCATACCTACATTATAACTACATTTGACATCTTAAAAAAAAGTATTTATCAAACAAAATTTCCTTTTTCTGAATTTAGAAAATTGAAGTACTTATGAAAATTGTTAGTCTTAAATTATGCTGAATTGTCCCTTCCTCGTTTGAGATGAATTAAAAAAAAACCCAATTAATTATGAACAACACTACGAAATCATGTACAAATCTGAAACGCGAATCGAGTGGTTGTCTCAATATGGGCAAGCTAAATGTAGTCGAATTTTTTTGCTTTCACTCTAATCTAAACATAATTTATTTTATTTTATGAATGTCGTTGAACAGCCGTCGCACTTTTGGATTTGCGCCTACAAATTTTCAACTCCGTAACTTAGCAATTTTGAGCCCAACACAAGACAAAAGAGCTCCTGGATCAAACTAGCTGTCTTGGAAAACTTTTTGATGAAACTCACCCTCATTTACGTTATATGGCGTGGAAAACCTCTCATGGTTTGTCTGATGGCAAGAGAACTCTAATCTATGATCCTCTACAACTGAGGATATTTTACGTCAGCACTGTGGTGGGTGCGAGCTAGGTGTGGAATTGGTATAGATTAACTGCATTTAGCATCACTTGAAGTGAATATATATATATCCCTTTCAATAGTCATTCTTATTTCCACAGTATCGATATAAAAACTGCGTATAGTTTTAATACTATCAATTAATCTTTGGCGATTATTTAAACTGCACTGAAATAGCGAATGAAATATAATTAAATATTAAAGTACGTGCAAAAAACTCTTTTCTTGATCAAACAGAACTGTAAGCAAGTGAAGTATCACATTCATGTTGGATACAAACTTTAAATGTCGATGTCTACCTTACATTTTAAATTAGGTTGAATCGTTTTATTACCATTTTTATTATCTTTTTACAAGGGACTATTACATTACATTATTGTATTAACACTTATTGTCTTCGGGAGTCGTAAAAAAATTTAAAAATTTAATCTAAAATATTAATTTATACTTTTTAACTACAATGAATATATTAAACAATATAATTTCTTCTAATCTTGTAGAAATATGAGAAAATTACAAAAGAATATAATTTTATAGACACTTTTTTAGCGATTAATATGCTGATGAAATAAAATTAGCAATTTATTAACAAAATTAGCAAAGACTATTCCAAAATGATGCTTTTAATAAATATTTAGCATCTTTGTTACACATAGAACTGCAAATTTGTGATTGAAAATTAATTTTTGAGTAATAAAAGAGAACTTGGTTAAAATCTAATGTATCATTATCAGTCCCCGCACCACATAAATTAAATAAATATCATAATTGAGAGTCTTGAGAAGAAAGCCTTCAGAAACTATATTCACCATTTAAATGTGAATATATTTTAAAAAAAAGGTTCATTGTAGACCTCGCCCAAACTTCAGCTGTCAAGATAAGGATAATTGCTTTCAGGTGCGCTAAAAAGCCCCCCTAGAACGGACTTGGCTTAATACTCCCTGGGCATGATATAGCTATTTTCTCTTGGCGATTTTCTTATAACAAGGTTACTATTCTATTATAATTTCTAAGAATGAAGGAAGCGAAAGAGCTGTATAAAAAACAGAAACTATTATCATTAAACCTTCAGAAATATTAGGCTTCACCGTTTAAATGTGAATATATATTTAAAAAAAAGGTTCTTCAAAATTTCAGTATTGAAAAATAAATAAAATAAATGAAGAGAGATGTATATAAAAAACAGAAACTATTATTATTAAACCTTCAGAAATATTAGGCTTCACCGTTTAAATGTGAATATATATTTAAAAAAAGGTTCCTCAAAATTTCAGTATTGAAAAATAAATAAAATAAATGAAGAGAGGTGTATAAAAAATTTACATTACATATGAGTTATTTTCATTATCATGTGTCTTTTATTGATTGCTTTAAAAAAAATTTCTTTCATCTTTAAGGTTTAAGGAACTTGAAATGGTTTCTCTACATAACATATATCTCAGTCAGGCATATGCCTTGAATATATGTTCAAGTACAAAAATACCTTAAAATATTTTTTCAGAAAAAAACAGTATCTTAGAAAAATTAAAAGATAATAAATTCCAGGTCCATCTGTCTGAAAAATACCACACAACCATCAAGGTATGATTTTCTAGAAGCAAAAAATTCCTCTTCGACCATATTTCATATTTGTGTAAAATACTCTAAATACAATGTCATAAGAGAACTTAGTAAAAATATAAGTTTTCGCATAGTCAATTACTGCGACTCGAGGATTTTCATTTCTCTTAACTTATTTAAGCTCTTTTAAACTAGTTATTTGAATTTTATGAATGTATGGATTCATCAATAAAGAATATTCCGGAAAGAAATGCAAACAACCATTTATAATGTCATATGTTTGGTTCATGAAGTAGAAGCTTTTTACAAGCCCAGCAGATTGAACAATTTACACTTTTTAATTACCATCTAATATAACTATTAAAAAAAATTATTTTCACGAAACGCATCATTTTTTATTTTAAACTTTGTTTTGTTTCAATATGATCGCAAAAGTGGAGTTCTCATACCTTATATACAAAGTACAAGCATGAAAGCTAAATTAATATTTCATTTTTTTAGTTCTTATACTTTTTTCATTTTATAATAAATAAATTGCTTAAAATAAAGTACTATTAATATATTTAAATAAAGTACTATTAGGCTCCATAACTTTTAAAAGCCCCATACTATTCATGCATTAAATCACAAAACTTTAGTAATTGTAAGTAAAATATAAAAATAATAAAGGGTGCAAAAAATAAACTCTATTGAAATATGCTGCGAAGTATATCCTAAAATTTAGATAAATTTTGGATTGATAAATAAAAATACATTTTCGAAAAATTTCAAGTAGAACGGAGACGTTAATTTGTTCGAAATAATTGACCTTGTAACTACTTAACTTTGATTCCGAGAGTGACTGTCTGATTCAACTTTTGAAATTTTAATTGTAGACATCGTTGTTTGACATTCTTAAAAAAAAATTGATTTTTACTATAAGCAGTAAAAAAAAATTATTGCATTGATCTTTTAGATATTTTTAACTAATCTTATAATATTTTTTGCAATCTAAAAGCTATAACCATTTTCTTACGTATAACTTTTTTTAATACCGCGTTCAGTATTTTACTTTAATATACTGTGTTACTAATGTTCACGTCACGAAGTCATTCCTGTCTGGCAAGTCTGGAGAATGGGTGTTTATTTTTAGGCTCTCGAAAACTATAAACTTTTATTGCCATTCTCTGTTTGAAGCAAATATTTCATGAAATCTAAAATAGGGGCCCATCCTCAAGATTCGCCAGACGTGAAGAAGGAAAACAAAAATAACCTGAGAAAAACAGGGAAGTATCTTAAATGAAAATAGAAAATAAAAGTGAAAAGCAAAATTAGAAAAATCGCGGTAACCGAGAGGGAAACAGAGAATGAGTGCGTTGCTAGTCCAACTTTAGCTACATCGCACAAAACAGACGCGCTTCAAAAATTTGATTTAAAACTTGGAAATTAAGCTTGTTAACTAGAATGTGATAAGTATTTATGACATCTTGGAAATGGTCGAGCTTGCAACTGGACATTGAGGAATAAACCACAACAGCAATTGCTTTGCTGAACAAAGTGGAGCATCGTTTATACGACGCCGAAGGGACCACCGAAAAACGTCGTATAAACGATAACGTCGTATAATCGATTTTTACTTCTAAAACTGAAACTAACTCTGTTTTCAGTTAATTTTAATGTTTAACGTGTTGATTTACATAAATTTCTAAATTAGACAAAGCAAAACAAACAAATAACCAAAGAAGAAAAATTGCAGTGAGCAATTTGAATGTATGTTACCTTTAATTATATTTTCTTGCTATTAGTCTCTACAATGCTTTGAATAGCGAGTTGAACTTACTGCTTTCTATGATGCAATTTTAGATTTCTAATCACGGCCAAATCTAATGGCTGAAGCGCACTTGTGCAATTTGCAGGAAAAAAGAGAGCTTTTACATTTTCCAAAATAATTAGTATCGATGGGTGCGCTGGACATTGGTCGATGAATAGCAAAATTTTTCGTTTTTGCCTCTTCATAACATTGTCTAGTTTTTTCAGTCATCTAGTAAAAATTACGGTCGTCATCCAAGCATTCTTGTTGGCACCCTTTTCTGTATCATTCATGTTGGCAAATTCCGCCCTTTTTTAAAATACACAAGAAAAAATAAAAAATTAAATAAACGTGAACAAAATCTAAAAACCGACGTATAACCGATTCTGTGCGTCGTATAAACGATATATTTTTACATTAAAATGAATAGGAATGATTTGGGACCACACTAAAACGTCGTAAAAGTGATCGTCGTATAAACGATGCTCCACGTATAAGATTTCGAAACTTGAAGAAAAGGTACGAAAAAAAAAAGGCTTTCATAAAGGTATGAAAAAAAATTTCAAGGAGTACAATAGAATAAAAACAATTGAATTTTCGTTCGAAAATCATTATCTGTTAAACTTGTAAAAAATACCATGCTGGTTACTCTGAAACAAAAGGGAATGTGACTGCAAAATCAAAATTTGACGTGCTGAATTTATTTATTTATTTTTGAAATTCTAATTCATTTGAAAGTTTTTGTAATTGTATTTTTCTCTCTCTAATTTTTCACACTTTTTGCAATACGTTAGATTTTGTTTCATTCTGCAAAAACAGGCACTTGGAAACTTGAATCTGCAAATTGTGAAAAAAAATGCACGAGAGAATAAAAAAAAAAAATTAACATTCTTTAAATAGTTCAAGAATTTTCAACTGTTAAAATTGTAGTAGAAAATACCACGTGGGACTCTCTGCAAATTTGCAGAAATGCATTTGCTGAAAAGTCCATTTTCCTTTATGAATTTAAGACGATTTTTTTTCTGAATTTCTATTTGTTCGAAAGTTTTTTTTAATTTTAAGTGTTTTTTTTTTAGCTTTTTTTTCATTTTTCCTTGCTTTAAGAAATGACTATTGTTTTAGAAAAAAAAGTTTCCCCTCGAGATCTTAATTTTATATTTTCTTGATGTAAACTTTAATAAGAAAATAAATATAATAAAAGCGTGTTTGGTCAGATTTTGCCAAGCATAAATTTTAGCATTTGTATTGAATTTTTTAGGCTATATAAAAGCTCAAGAGAAGAAGAAAACAGCTTCCTATTTGAATTGTTACATGAATTAAAGTAATCGTTATACATATTATTATGTACACATACTATATATTTTTAGTAAGTAAAATTACTTCTTATCGTGCAACTCATTCTGTATTCAAATTTTAAATATAAAATTTATTTATATACAGAAATTTAAATTTAAAATTCCAATTTCTGTATATACATTTTTTCTCAAGTACAGTTGATAATTTTTTAAATCTAGTTATAATCTATATCTAGTTATAGTCTATAAACAAAATTAAGGCAAAAAAAAAACTTCTGATGAAAGATTAGATCGAATTTTAAGGCAAGAAAAAAAAACAATGATGAAAGATAAACAACTACGGGAACTGAAGATTGGAAATAATTAATAAAGAAAATACATTTAGTTTAAATTTTACCAATGAGTATTTAATCAGCATCACAGCATCCAATCATACATACTTTCTCATGAGCATAATTTAGGTGTTAAAAATAAAATAAATGCTGCAAATGACCATTCCTTTTCAGCATATTTATGTTTATCATAACAGACAGGAAACATGGTGGTTGAAATATATCTTTATAATAGTCAGAAGTCTTGTTTTTCAAATTCTAATAATACTTCTATTTTATACTATACAAAATCTAACTATGTATTTTAATTTGGTACAATATTCATTGGTTTGGTGTAATTTTTAAGCTTCTTCTATATATATATATACAGGGGTCTGTCTAGGTTTTACTGAGAGGTACATATTTTGTGAAAATAAAGACGTTATTTGTGAAAAATTGAAAATTTTATTAAAAAACCAACACAAAAAAATGGTGAAAATATAGATATATCGTTTCTTAAGGGATACCAAAATAAAATTTTAGGAAAAAGTATTTTGTGAAACTACCGCCAAACGGTAGTAAATTCGGCCTGGACGTGTAATAAATTTTATTACCGAAAATAAATCTTCGCATTAAAAATTATTTATAAGTATTTTCAACTAATATAGAATGGGTATAAGTACTTACCATCATCATTTCCAATAGCATAACTTTCCATCCTTACAGCTATATACACCTACTCACGTTCATCTGAATACACTAAACTATATTTCTTTTCTTGAAGAACCTTGCACTCATAAGACTAACCCCCTTACATTTCAGGGCAGTTCATTCTGAAGTGCATATGTTGCCCATTCATAAATGTCGAATAAGAATTGTTCACTTCCTTGAATAGCCACACCCTTACTAACTCTTAAATGAATGGGCTGTGCTCTGTCCCTCCTAGGATTTTCCAACCTGAAGGTGGGTGGGAGGGTCATAACAATAGATATGATCCATCAATGTGCCAAAGGGGAAAATGTATTGTTTTGTTATGAATAGATCTTTGAAGTGGGGACTCTTGGATTTTAACAAATGTCCACCGCCAAACATTTGATGAATGTAGCATTTCCTTAGCAACCCCTAAAGATTATACCACCACGTGTTGTCAATATAGTAATTTTAGCAATCAAGATGGAGATATTTTTTCATAATTCAAAATTTGGAGAAAAAAAATCCTGAAACATGAAAAGTACCTCTATTATTTTCATGGGGAAGTGAAGAACAAGACAGCTTGGTCTGGTATCACAAAAGAAAACGGGTGTAGAGCATAAAACAGCAATTTTTTTGTTAATTACTTGAAGGTTCATTACACTATCACTTCGTTTAACAACTCCTATACATCTATCTCAATCATTTTAGTTT
This sequence comes from Parasteatoda tepidariorum, assembly GCF_043381705.1. NCBI lineage: Eukaryota > Metazoa > Arthropoda > Arachnida > Araneae > Theridiidae > Parasteatoda > Parasteatoda tepidariorum. Next base: position 42,766,289 of record NC_092208.1, on the reverse strand, counting down.
TGTTTTTTCCTAAAAATCGATTAAAAAAAAAGATTTTGTTTTTAAAATTCTCGTTACTCTTTTAAGCACATTTTGTTAAGATTTTATTTTATTTGTTAAAAATTTATAAATATAACTTTCCATCATATAACTGTTAAAATTACTAAATGTTTAAATTTCTTTTGAACAGTTTATATTTTTAAAAGTTTCGGTAAAAATATTAACTTTTGACAGCATCAAATCAGTGTTTTATTAAAATGTTTCAGTTTTTGTACCATTTGACATGAAATACAGTGTTAGTACTCGCGTCCAAAATTAAAATTACGAGAAAAAGAAAAGAATGGATATAATTTTAAATTAAATAAAAATAAAATTTATAGCTTTCAGATGTTTTAGAAACCTATAATAAGTAATGAAAAATAACAAGTTTTTTAACGCTCTATGCCAGAAAATCAAGCAATAAGCTTGGAATTTGTACCAATTACTTAAGCTGTTGTTTTTAGTAACTGCATAATATTTCGTAAACCTAGCGTAAATATTACTGGAGATATGATGGTCTTTTTTTTATTAAAAAAAAGCTAATTTTTTGTTTTATGGTTTTATACTATAACTTTAAAAATATTCAATGGAATTAAACAAACCTTTTGTTGCAATTTAAAATTAATTACAAATGTATTGATTTAAAATTTAAAAAAATACTGCGCAAGATATGAGTATTTCAAAAAGTTTTTTTATGCTGCGAAAGCGCTAAAAAGGAATTTAAAAAAAAATTGATCTGATTTTATAAATTCAAAAAGTTTCAAGCAATTCAGGCCTCGTAGTCCATCAAAGAAAAAAAGATCGCGTCATTTTTTTTTTTTTTTTAACGGTNAAATGGTGCATACTATACTTCTGAATCAAGTAGTTTTTGCTCACAATTATGAAATTCATTTATCCAAAGAAAATTCTGCAAAAAAAAAAATATATATATATATATATATATATATTCTCGTAACTGAAATTGTAGAGGGCAATTTCAATTTGTTGTAACAGTCATTACTGCTTTATGCGCTTTTTCGCCAATTCTTAAACTTCTTTTACGTTGAATAATTCCTATTAAACCATTCCTTTTTTTTCTATTTTTTTCTTCTTTTTCTCGAAATTTTCATTTTGGACCGGAGTACTAACAGTGGACTTTATGTCAAAAGCTACAAAAACTGAAACATTTTAATAAAACACTGATTTGATGCTGTTAAAAGTTAATATTTTTATCGAAACTTTTAAAAATATAAACGGTTCAAAAGAAATTTAAACATTTTCTAATTTTAACAGTTATATGATGGAAAGATATATTTTTTAATTTTTAGCAAATAAAATAAAATCTTAACAAAATGTGCTTAAAGGAGTAACGAGAATTTTAAAAACAAAATCTTTTCTTTAATCGATTTTTAGGAAGAAACACAGCTAAGATGATTGAGATAGATGTATAGTAGTTGTTAAACGAAGCGACAGTGTAATGAACCTTCAAGTAATTAACAAAAAAATTGCTGTTTTATTTGAATTTACTTAAAAACTATAGTTATGTTGATTTCGTAAAAGACGAATAGTACGAATTGGATGTTTATAATTTTTAACTAAGATAAAACATAGTTAATAAGATTGATATTTTAAAAATATAAGTTCAATCAAATTTTTGGGAACAATAATTTACTAGACTTTTAATAATATTTAATTTTTTAAACTACTCAATTTTATACAATATGACTTTGTTTAAATTTGACAGCAAAATATTGTGTTTCAAAAACATTATCAGTGTACAGAATTACATAGAAAAAATATATAATTATAATTAATTAGTAAACATGATTGTTGTAGAATATTTCATTATAAAACAATATTGATGTAATTTTAATTTTCAGGAGAGATAAATTAAAAAAGAGAGATTGTTTACTTTTTATATTAAGAATGCATTTGAACAAGATTAATAATCAGTGGCGTGCCAACATTTTTTTGACTTGGGGGGGGGGCGATGCCTAGTCCCAATTGTCCAATTTAATATTTTCAAGTTAGTTGTATAGTTGAATATATTGTTATTTTTAAATATAACTGTTTCATAGTTTTCCCATTTAAATTAGAGATATAATTAATGCTTATAAATTTTTTATGAGCGCAACATCAATTTTCTTGTGAACAAGTTTTATAATAATTGAGTGTGCACAAGTAGTTGCAGAGTTATACTTCAAAGCTAATAAAGTGCACAAATAATCTTAGAAGAATCCAAAATTTGTCATTTTTCAAACTGTGAAACTATTATTTGAAGTGGAAAAAAATCGTTCAAGGTTTATATGAGCTAATTTCCAAGCCCAAGCAAAAATATTCTTTGCCGCTCATTCACTTAAAATTAATAAATAAAAACTAGAGAATAAACTAACTTAAGTTTTTAATTTAATAACATATCTATAATAAACAATTTTGTAGGCGTTACTTCCTGTGAATTAAGGCTCTAAACCTAGATCATATAATACTTTTCGTATAAATGCTATGTTTGTAAAATGAAAGCAAAGCGAAACTCCCTACACAACTTTGTTTTTAGTAATAGGAATTTCATTAAGTTTCAATTTTAATGGTTCGAAAGTAATATGTTGACTGTTGTTAATATGTTGAAAAAAATTGTGCATACAGTTATAAGACTCGTTTATACAAAGAAAATTTAATAGAAAATATAACTTTGTAAGAATAAATATAATTACTTATTTTTAACTAATAATAGTCACAAATGTATAGAAGAGTAAAGTATGCAAGTACTCATCTTATTTTAAACTATATTATTAAATGAAAAAAAAAAAAAACATTTACGCAAAATCGGCAAAATAGTTTGGGAATATTTCCAAATCCCGATATCTTTGAAATTTCTGTCCTCAGTAACAGTTCAGACGCTTTTGTTCAAATTTTGTTACTTGAAATTGCATAATTTAAAATGACATGGAATTTTTTATGCTCTACAGTACAAAACTTTTCCCAGCATAAATTAAATGATAAATAATAATAACTAATCTTATAAATTTTTGGAAAAAGAGTTTTACATTTAGTGGAATTTTTTATCCGCCTAAACAGTTCCAGATACACCGAAAAATGAAAAAAAAAGAAAGAAAAAGAAAAAAAGAAGAGAAAATGAAAATAAAAGGACTGGAACTTTGACTAAACAATTGGAACAATATTTTTGACATGGCAATCACTTCAACATTATGATAGTAGTATACTGTGATATTTTAAGGATTAAAAATCCAAATGCGTTAACACTAAAAATGTTTATTCAGAGGAAATATATTTTTGTGCTTGAGGTCTTTCTTAATTTAATGTAATAAAATTTTTAATTTAAAATATCGCCTGTTCTTCTTTGCCCAGGGACTTCTTTTTTCTCTTTCAGTCAGAATCTTAAAATAAATTATAATTTTTTATGTATACTTTTATGATTAATATAATTTTTGCATATTTTTAGCTTTCAGAAATTATTTTTAAGAAATAACTTGTTTTTCGTACATACATTTTAAAATTCTAAAAAATTTACTTAAATAAATTTTTGATTGACTAAATAATATAGTTTTATCATTTTACTTAAACTAAACAAAAACAAATTAATTATAGAACTTTTAAAATTGGATATGATGAATTTGAAAATTGATGATAAAACAACATGCCTCATTCGTTATTTAAGTTAATTAAATAATAAAAACAACAATCTTAAAGCCAAAAGAGTTCTATTGATATTGTCTTTCAAAGAAAAAAAATTAAAAGTAGCTATTAAGAATATAGGTCATCAAATAAAACCAAAATATTTTGATTCAGAATATTATTATTATTATCCGGTATATAGAACGACAGGTATGATGGAATTAAGTGAGACACTGAAAATTGTATTTCGTAGGTTTTATAACATCAAAAAATGGATTTAATATAAAATTAAGACTTTGATGAAAATATTGCTCTGTCTATATATAATTTGGTTACCATATGACATATGATATAAAATGATATATCAAAATTAAAAAGAAGTAATAACATTTGGAGCTGATTCAATTCATAAAGTTATTAATTATTACTATTATTTTTTAACTTAATTTTTCAGACAATTATGGTAAATATCTGTATTGTTATATTGATTTTAAAGTTTATAATACTGGCACATATATCACTTGTGTGCAATGTAAGCATCTAACTTAAAATTAAGTAAATAAAGTAATTATAAAAAGTATAAAATAGTCATAAACTTATATAAAGTAGTAATAAAACAAGTCATGAAGTGTCAATTTTATAAAACTTCTTGAATCTGGTTAATATATTGTTATAAAAAATGAAAAAACTTATTGGTTTCAAATCGAAAGTTTTCAGCCCGTGATATAGAAATTGGATGAAATTTTAGGCCTTTATGCATCAAATGTGCTCGCCTTTTAAAAAAGTCACTATTAAAAGAAATATTCACAGTTATATCTTTAACGTCGAGGTAAAAATAAAATTGCGTTACTCTAGTGTGTACAGGGTCCTAAAATATGACAATACTTTAAAAAAGATTCAATTTGGAATATTTTGCCTATTGAAATTTCTGATCAGAATGACATGTAAATACATGTATTCACAACATCATGCAATTATATATGACTAAACAATCATGACACGGGATTATTTTCTTCTTCTTTGAAACTCCAAAGCAAATATCATATCAAGGAAAAAAGCATAAAGTTTTTTTTTCCTAAATAAAAAACTCTTCTTAATGGCTTGTCTTGACAATAAATTCTATTTTCTTGACAGTAAATTTCATTTGCTTCGGATTTTTAAAGTGAAAAATAAAATAGTGAAAATAAAGTAAAAAAATGGGGGAAAATAAATAAAATTTAAGCAGCTTTATGTATAGTATTTTTCTCATCTTGCTGCAGTTTAATTTATCTAGATTTATATCGAAATTGTCATTTTTAAAACGGAAAATAAAAATATTTAACTGATAAAGAGAAATATTCACATTTTTAAGAAATGATAAATTACAATAGTTTTGATCGGATTAATTTTTTATCCTCTATCAACAGCATTTATAACTTCAACATTAAAATTTTTAAAAATTAATTCTTTAAATTCAGAAAAATTATTCATGAAAACTTTCACAAAGTTAATTAGCAGAATTTGACCATCCTATAAAATTAATAATTAATCATACTAGAAATGTATGAAGAAAATTTTTAATTGTCAAAATAATTTTTGCATTGTAGTTCTAAAGTTTTAAAAAAAAACACACACACATGAAGAAATATTTTTTATGTACAGATATTTTGACTGGTACTTGTTTTTATTCGGCATCGCCATTTTTTCCGAGCTGCAACATTTTTGTAACTACAAATCATTGAAGATGACTATTTCACGCTTCATTCATAAGAAGGCGACCAACAGTTTCATCCATCTAGATTTGGCTTTATTTCGCTATTCTGGCGCACACGCTTAAAATTTTAATGCGGCAGTCGATCTTGAGCTGATAGGAGGGTAGTTAATCGAAGGCAGGTGGTGTGAGATAATTATGGNCTAGAAGTAGAAAGGCCTCAGCACGGATCNACCAACACCTCCTAGAAGTATGAAGGCCTCAGCACGGATCAATTTAGTAGTCCGATGTGACGAAGTTAACTGAGCAGTTGACGAAAAATTAGAGAGATGTCATTACGATTACGTTAGGGGTACAAAGCTGCGCAGTGGTTGAAAATACAAAATTTGTCATTACGTTTGGACTACTAAGGGATATTTATGGTAACCCGTGCTGAGGCCTGTTCTTTCTAGGAGGTGTTGCTATTTCACGCTTCATTCATAAGAAGGCGGCCAACAGTTTCATCCATCTAGATTTGGCTTTATTTCGCTATTCTGGCGCCCACGCTTAAAGTTTTTATGCGGCAGTCGATCTTGAACTGATAGTTAATCTAAGGCAGGCGTGTGAGATAATTATTGGGTTAAACGCAGGTAGGAACTTCCGAGGATGGATAGAGCTGTACCGAAATGAATCGTTTCTTATCTACTTTTTCTATTGCTGCATTCCTAAGCAACAATACTTACTAGTAAAATGACATTCATTCTGAATACATTTGAGAAGAAGACCTGTGGAGAATCTTTTCATGGCAAATTCTCAGAAAATTAGTTATTATTTGACTGTGAAGAAATATTTTTTTGCAAATTAAACACAAGAAAAGTAGGAAAATAATTTAACTAATAAATCATGGAATTTAAAAAAATTAGCTTTGAATAAGAAATTAAAATTCCTTTCAAAGTTAAGGTTCATTTAATTTAAATTAATTAATTACTATTGAATTTGATTTTAATGTATTTTATTTAATGAGTCGTTTAGTATTTGACTGTGTAATTTATTATTTAATCATAAATAGAAAAAAATAATAATAGCTATCAAAACTAGTTAATTGAAAAACTATTTGCAATGTGTAGAATAAAACTAAGCAACTTATAATTCGGCATTTGATTACTTATAAAAATTCGAGTAATATTTACATAGAACCCAAATTTTTTATCAAAAGGCGAATAAAAAAATGGAAGGTAAAAGGACAAAAAAGAACAGAATGAAATATCCAATAAATAATTTTGCTTTATTTTATATTTTAACCGTATCATAGTTACATAGACAGAAATATCATAGTTACTATTCCAATTCAATAATAAATGATAAATAACGTTTAATGTTAGTTACTTATCGGGATTATTCTAATATAATTATGAATTTGAATTTATTAAAATTATATAACAGATAAATTTTTTTTAAATTAAAATTGCTGCATAAATTAATTATAATTTAGTGCTAATTATTAATTTCAGAATTTGTCTACTTGAAGTTTTGTCCTGTCAAAGTTATGTTCACGCGAATCTTTGCTCTCGCGAAGTTTTGTCCGGAGAAGGTTCAACCGTGAAGGTCTGACCCATTACTTTTACCTCAATTCACAAATCTGAATCGTATCTGTTTAGAAAGCGAGAAAAACTTTCATAATGCAAGAAATAATTTCAGTCACTTTTTCAAAAATTCATAAAAGAAATAACGTATCTTTCGTAAATAAACAAAAACAGTTTACAATAAACCCCTCCTTAAGAAAAACATCCTCTCCCTTTTACCTCAATTCACAAATCGTATCTGTTTAGAAAGCGAGAAAAAGTTTTATGATGCAAGGAATCGTTTTTGCTCCTTCTATAAAAAAAAAAAAATATTTAAAAAATCTATCGCAAAAATAAACGCTTTTATAAAACAGCTCCTAAAAAAGAAATAAGTTCCACTCGATAGCCCCCTCCATCTTATATCAATTAGCGAATCTGAATTATATATATATTAAATTCGCGATAAAAATTTTAATGCTGCAAGGAATCTTCAACACTTTTACAAAAGAAAATTACATTTTATATACATATATACACACTAATATAATACCTGATATAATAAATGTTATATATCGCCTAATTTAAACAATTGATACACGAACGAAAACGAGTACGAACCGGTTTCATTCGCGTAAAAACAATAAAGCTGTCTAGCATCACCAGATAAGTAAGACTTTACATGGACTCTTATAGAGAGTCTAATAAGTTGGACTGTAGAATAAAAAACAACAGATTCTGTATAATTAAAAGAATAAAATTATTTTAAATAACTCCCCCTTAAAAAGCTACCTTTAC
>NC_092208.1:42728930-42758133 GCF_043381705.1 Parasteatoda tepidariorum | reverse complement strand
ATCCGATGCAACTAAAATTTCCTTTATATACTTTTAACGAGATGAATAGATGAATGAATTTTATATTTTGCATTTTAATGTGTTGTGATATGTCTTTGTCGCTTACTTAATTTAGTAAAAATACTGAATAATACTAGTTGTTTAAAAAATTTTTTCTATGTGTATTTTTATGGGAATGTTTTAATTATATCAATTTTTTAAGGCTATGAGTAGTAGTTAAAATAATAATAACGTCAAAATAATTTTAAGAAAAAGTGAGTTATGGAAATTTAGGTAATAAGTTTTTGAACCGACTTAGGATGGCATCTTAATTAAGACAGTTCGGTTTCAAAGTTGCTTATTTTTCAAAATACGACGAATTGCAGTTCTATTTTTATTTCTATTACCACAGGAGAAATTCATCCTCGTAAAAATTAAAAGCTTTAGGTATGTAACAGTTATAATGCTAAAAATAAAAAAGTATATAAAAAGTATACCTTTGCCTGCAATCGCATTATAACTCTTTTATTTTACTACTACAGGGGAAAATCATTCTCATAAATATAAAAAGTAGGCAGGTATGTAACAGTTATAATAGTTGTATATTTCATAAACTTACACAGCTAAGTGTATGTTGTAACTATTAATAAGAAATGGTAGTCAAAGGATAGTTTACTTCACTTAAAATTAAAATAGAAATCAGATGCTTTTATTACCAATGCTTTAAATTTTTCAAAAGCTGATAATCCTATTTAATTCTCATTTTGATCTAAACACAGCGGGGAAGAAAAGATGAGTACGAAAAGGTACCTGCATAAAAGGCCCAGCCCTCGTGATGATGAAGTTGTTGGTGCTTGGAAGATGTTGAGCATACTGATGTGAGATATTTCTGGAGATGGAATTTTTCAGGAACTGATTACTGATGAAGGTCAACAGTTGAAAAGAGTAGAACCATTGTGTTCCGCCATGTAATGCTGATGACAAAATTGAGGTAGAAGAAATCTGAATGTCTCTATTATCTCAGGATCGAAAAAAAATAAAGATTTTAAAAGTCCTAGTAAGTCTTATCTCGAGGGGAGTTAGGCTTTTTCCGATGCTGTTTTATTCTAAATTCACAATCAGTGGAGTTAAGGACTTTAATCACAGGATTTTGATCCGAACTGAACTATATGAAACAACTGGGCACCTAAGGCCGCTGGCGGCCCTTTTCCCATTCATCTTCAACTTGAACATTGTGGTGTTTCAATGAGGTGGTGGAGTGCAAATGAAGTAAGGAAGTATTCATGTAGGTGGATGATCATTGTGTTCTGACTGTGTTGTTGCATGCAGATGGGTGATAATGTAAAAATATACGATATAACTTGAGCTGAGCTGGTATGGTGAAAACGAGGCTTTGTATATGCTATTGATGTCGGCAATATGATGCATCACTGCATTTTGATCTAGCAGGGCTGAAAGCCTATGTATATCAAGACGGAAAAGAGCAATAACTGGAACGAAAAACATTTCATTTTAACATTTTTTTTTCAAGAAAAATAGAATATTTGTAACTAACAAGATTTTTCTATTTATTATAGCATACATATAAAACTGCTTTTTTCCAGTGAAAAAGTAGTTATTGTTGAATAGTTTGGAGAAAAGTATAGATTTACTCCACCCGAAAACTAGCTATAACTGAAATGGTTTTACTACCAGCTTTTCCTCTTTTTCGTCTCGCTCTCACCTCGGTGATATAGTCGTCGCTAAGTGTTGTCTAAAAGTGTGCTTGCCGCCGGTTTTTCTTAATTTTTTTAATTTCTGATTTAACACAAACGGGGATTAATTTTGCTAAAAAAAGCCTTATTGAGAGATGATTCTAATTCGTCTCAATTAATATCTTTGAAGTCTGAGTAGGACATAAGTGCATGATACTTGGAGTGTGAGTTGGAATATGAGTAGCGGAAAATTACAAACTATAGTAACGTAAATTTCACTGGCAGCACCAAAAAGAAATGCCTACTAATATGGTATTTATTCAGAATTTAACTTCAATCTCCAATGTTTTTCAAATAACCTGCTTCCCAGCCCAGTCTATCGTGATATACTAAACTAAACTCAGCGGCGCGACAGCCCATAGAGGGCCAAGGCCTACTGTGCCCATCTCAGTTTTCTTGATCTTTGGGCTCTGGGGTGCAGGAGCAGATGTTCCGGTTAGGTGGTCAGCCGAACGCGAAACCCCCAGTGTTTAGTTCCCAAGCATGCTTGGTACTCATTTATCGACCCACTGAAGGGATGAAAGGCTGAGTCAACCTTGCCCGGCCCGAGGATCAAACCAGGGACCTGTGCCACGACAGCGCGAAGCGCTACCGCTCAGCCACCGGGCGCCCGTGATATACTAGACTGATAAATATTTTTATTATTACTATAGTATGGTTGACAGAACTACCGCGTTTCTAAAAAAAAATAAGTCCACATAATTAAATACCACCTTTTTCGTTTTTTAATGACAGACTCGACCAAGACGCTAGGCACACATGAATTAAGAAAAACTCCAGGGCTCCTAGTGATCCGCAAAAAATATTCAAGCTACTGTAAACTAATCATTAAAGCGGCTAGAAACTTTCTGATTTAGCAACCACTTAAATTTAAATATTTTGAAGTTGGCGATGTCAAATTTCTATTAAATAATTAGTTATACTGATTTACTGCAATGATAAAAATATATTTTTTAATTAACTTTTAAAAACTAGAGATTTACTTCATAATATAAATTTACTATCTCTTTAAATAAATTCAAGTGGATATTTGAAAGCTATGGATTACATATACTCTAACTATATGGATATCAATTGCTTTACTCCCAGCAAAAAAATTAAGCACAAACACTAGCAGGATTTTAACTAATTTTTGCATACACTATATATATAAATATACATATATGGGTGTGTTCGTATGATTGATTAATTTGCGTGTAGTGGTAATCAAAATCATCATTTTAATACTTTCACTACCAGCTGAGTACTGGTGGTTATACTGTATCTATCATTGAAAAGTGGTACTTTATAAAGATAAAATATTTTAATTTTCTTTCCTGATTGTTGAATTACTTACTTTATAAGTCCAATTTTCTTACTTTAGCATCCATTTTAGTTTTTAAATTTCGCAAAGAATTTATTTTAATAAACACTACGTTATTTTCAAGCGAAAACATATTTATTGCAAAAATAGTTGAATAACAATCTGCATTTTATGGACACAAACTGTAAGAAGGAATTTTACCAAGGTCTATTACGTGATCGGCAACGAAAGTGTTAAATTAAATTTATAAAATCAATAATTAAAAAGAAATTTATAAATTTTATTACCACTTTAAGTATCAAAATTTGATATTATGGACAATCGGCAGTAGTTAACTACTATGATTGCTCAAATAAAAAGCTACTGATGTTATTACTTTCCGTAAACTTTAACCAGTTTTCAACTTAGCAACATTTTATATTCTTAAATAAGTGCTGACACTAACAGTAAATTTATTTGCTTGAATTGATTACAAATCGAAATATTAAAATGTTAAATAAATTTGCTAGAAGAAAACATTAGTCTCTTAATATTTATTATCTGAGCATCAGAACAATTTACTTTTACAGGCGACCTGATACACGAGCTACTTTATTACTTCGACATTTCTTAGTTTTAAATTTCTTGTGAGGGGTCATTCAAACATTACGTAAGCAGATTACAGAGATGCCAACTTATTCCGCTTTTGTCAAATTTTTCTAGTGGTCGGGAAAATGTGTGTTTAAATGTATAGTTTTTGGTTTAATAAATTTGATTAAAAGTTTTATTAATTTAATAGGCCTATATGAAACACACAATTGTCCTTGTTATTATGTGGTAAATCTTTTTAAGATTAAACCATTAATGCAAATTATAGTTTTTAAGTATTTGCCACTTATTGAATTTTTTGTAGAAAGTGGAGCTGTTTGTATAGTTGAGATTATGAATGCTTGATAATTTGTTTTCTATTTTTTATGCATTTTGTTAAGAGTATGAAGGAATAAGGATACTTTACTATAGTTTTTGATTATCTGACCTCAAATAATACCTCAGATATATTTCTGAAAAGTTCGCTCTAATGAATTCTTTTTTTGACGTTAAACTGGATTTACCGTTTAGTAAGTTTGACGATAGGCTCAGTTGTAGTGTTGTAATTTACGAAATGATAGTAAAATATTTATCAAAGAAGGAAGTTTTTATTAAAAATTAAGCTATTATACCAAGTTTTTAAAGCATACTATCATACTATAACAAAGCTGTTCGTGCCCGGAAAAAGGGAAAAAAATGGTAGTAGGACAAGCTTATATACCTTGTTTTCTGAAAGAGTAAAACATTCCCGACAACCAAGACTTTTGAAAAGTATAACATATATACAGGATTGATTCTTATCTGAGAAAAAAGTAAATTGCGATGGGCAATCCTGATTAAAAATGGCTTCCACTTTACTTATTAAGAAATCTATAAATAAAATGTTTTTATTTCAAAGTATTATTTTTTTGGGGGGGGGGAGCAAACAGCTCTGTTCTCACTTTTTAACATTTTCACTATAGATATATGTAAATAATTAAAAAAATATTTAAGACCAAAAGATCCAGCTTTCATGTGCTGGAAGAATAAATACGTTTACATAATAGTTAGTTTGCTACCATGATAAATATTTTATTTTATTTCATAGCTGGCGTGTAACATCAGACCTATTTTTGAGTTTACGGTGATCGAAGTTCAACTGGTTCAATTCCATAGCCTTCTGATTTTGAACCCAACTCAGTAGCAAAGAAAAGTTCTGAATCAAGCATTGAAACTAACTAGTCTTCGCGGAAAACTTATTGATAAAGCTTTCCTGGCTTTTGCGTTTTATGAAAAAGAAAGCCACGAAAAAGTCCCACGGTTAGTCCGAGGGGATTCTAACCCATGTTCCATCTACCACTGACGATATTTTACGTCTGCACAGTGCTCGGTGCAAGCCACGAGCAGAAATCGTATCGAGCAGCCACCGCTAGGATTCGAACCTGTGTCACTTCATCAAGAGGCAAGCGTTTTATTTCCCGAGTCACTGGGGCTTCTATAAAGAAATTTCATTTTATTTTATCATATAACAGGTGTAGAACACCAGTCCCATTTTTGAATTTACGGCTATTAATGTTCAACTCCATTGCCTTGCAATTTTGAGCCCAACTCAGAAAACCAGGGAATTCCTAAATTAGGCAATAAGGCAAACTAGCCATCTTGTGGGGATTTTCGATGGAATTAAACCACATTTGTACTACATAGAGGAAAAAAATCACAAAACCTCTCACGATTAACCCGACGACAAGGAAATTCTCACTTATTTTTTGTCTACCACTGAGTATATTTTTATCTATCAGCTACCACTAGGACTGAACATGGGCCGTAATAAAATTATGAGATGTAGGGCTTCCAGGTTGGCATTGATATAACTCAATAGTCGACATACACTGTACCGAAAATTCGCCAGCACATAATCCAAACACACTTCAATCGCAAAACTATTATATGTGGCTTACGAAGGCCAGTTTGTCCACCACTGGCCTAATAGATCACATATAGAGTTTGAATTATTGATCTCTCAGGGTGTATTGTTTGGAAATTTAAAAATCAGGATACATAAATGTTATTACTACTAAAAAAATTGAATAAAAGTGGTGGCAATTAGGGATACGATATCGAAATATCTATTAATAATTTTAAGAAACTTTTTCCGGGTACTAGTAATTGCATCGGTAAAAAAAATATCAAGTTGTTTTGAAAGAATTCCTTCTCAAACCTCAATAACAGTTTTTCTTCAATTTTTTTCCCTGAAAGGTCATCATTCATTAGAAAATTTTCCAACCAGTCTTTCTATATCCGCTTTCTTTTAGTCAGATCAATCTTTTTAACCCATTAGAATCCCATTTATTTAAATTTTGAAATAAGAAAAAAAAATCAATCCAGTAAATTTTTGATTAAGAACGACGGGACATTTTTTTAGTTGATTAACCCTTTCGCGCCGACTGTCACAAATACGCGCCAGCATAAAACCGTATCAATCAGGGTAAACAGATAAACTTGCAATCAAAGTATTTCTTTAGCAGTTTATTTGTGGGCGGGGTTATAATTGTTTGATTTATTTAATTCACCATTACTTTGTTCAAAATAAAACTATTTAGTTATACTTTGAATTAACATTGATTATATATATGATTAAACTAACAATAATTAAAGTAAAAGCAAAGCAAGTCCGTCAAATTAGCAACGACTACATTTAAGTTACCGTTTTTTATTTAATTACAACTTGACTCTGATTTTGTACAAATACTTTTCTGAATCAATTTGGTTAATAACCAAATCTAACTCGATGCCTTTACTAAATGCATTGTCATTATTAAGAAGTGATAGTTTTTAACAGGGCTCGAAAAAATTCAGAAATTTTACCCGTCCCCGAGGACGGCTTGCCCAACAATGTACCCGTCCTCCTTTTAAACTAACCCATCGCTTCTAAATAAATAAAAAAATATAATTTTCTCTTATTTATTACAAACATATATATAAATTGCACAATGAATTAGTAGTTACTAAGATTACTAATACTGGAATTACATTATACAGTAATAAAAGAAATACTAGGTTACTAATAGTATCTTAGTATTTCGTTTATGAAATAATTTAAATGACAAAGGCAAGTTATATGGATTCTCTGTTAACAGAAAAATGGCCGTCCGCGCGAACGTCGCATTCGAAAAATTCGTTGTCCTCGGGGAATTTTTGACCGCCGAGGATGGACGGACGGGCTGTTTTTCGAGCCCTGGTTTTTAATACCTCCTCTATTCCTGAAATTGACTGAGAGCAAAATATTTTGGTAGGTATTTTATTTATGTCGATCTAAAGCTGCACAATCACAATGGGTTACTGGTGACGGTCTATGATATATCCATAAGAATGCTCGAAGACCAGCATTCACAATTCAGATCTTCTGCAGAGGGCATTTCATTTGTGAGGCCTCTTCCTCAATTTAGACATAGATCCAAAGGGGAAGGACATTTTTTTCAGATCGCTGTACCCATGATACTATACAGCGACCGAAGACAGGACTTTCGATTCCACAGATTTTACGAGCTCGTATGTCTCATATATTCGGTGGGTCTTTGTGGAGTCGAGGATGGAAGCCCGACACCTCCGTACCGGAGTCCGATTCTCTAGCCACTGGGCTACCACGGTCCAAAATATTTTGGTCATCGCTTTTTATTTATTCGAATTAAATGCATGTGCGTGTGACGAGAGTTACTTGACCTATGACACTATTGAGTTCATGTATAAAATAAAATTGCGAAAATGTAATTGTTTTATTTCATTTTTTTTTAAAATTCAGGGTTCCTAAAATCCACTAAACTAATCAAAGCGGTATTGTTTTTTTTTTATTTTAAATCATTTATGATAAAACGTTACTGATCCATTTAAGCTATGCGTCAACTATGACGTCCTTCGCATGAAAATTATTTATCCTTAAGTTATGACTGAATCAGGGAATTGTTCACTTAATTTGAGGATTAGTTTGCTACCATGGTGGATAGATTTCATTCTGATAAGTCTAGTTACAATTAGTGTAATTTTACCAAAGGTACTTGAATAGTGAAAGTGAATTCATTTAAATTTTTGCAATCGACTAAGACAACTATGATATTAAGAAAAGAAGTCGAAGCAGAAGAAGCCGAAGAAGTAGAAGCAGAAGAAGACGAAGGAGAAGAAGAAGCAGTAGAAGAACAAGCAGAAGAAGTAGAGAAGTAGAAGGGGAAATTCCCATGGAATAGAAACTTAAGATCAGAATCATTTTCTTTTTTTGAGTAGAAAACTGTTATCCCGCATCTCTTGATTTTTTTGAAATATAAATTCTATTGTGAAGTAAAAAGATTTGCCGGAAAAAAAACTGAAAAAAAGTCAAAAACTTTTTTTTCTGAGCGTTTCATCTTTTTTTAGCAAGCACTTTTTTTTAAAAAGTAATATAGAGCACTGCTTTAATTAAAATGTACAATCAAGGGTTGCAGTTGCTAATGTTTGACTAAAATTTGGAACAAATGAAAATGCCTTCAGTTATCAAAAATCGTTTCAGAAGAACCATTAAACTAATTAATGGAAGAACTATTAAACTAATTAATTAAATTTAAATTAATACTATTAATCCCATTAAACTAATTTTATCCCATTAAAAATGAGATAAAATCACAGTGTTATTTTCGGACGTAACTGAAATCATACTTGCGATTTCTGCTTCACCCGATTTTTCTCGGGTAATTTATCAGTTGCAAAATTTACGATTCCGAGATAATTCGGGATGAGCAATGGTTTTAAAATTGTGCATTTTTATTTAAGAAAAATTGATACCGTATGAAACAAAAATTAATAACGTAGCTCAATATTTCTGCAAATGGAAGATTCCTTAAAGAATGAAACAATATAAATCTTGTTTATGAATGGTCACGATTTCAAACTTAATTAACAAAAGAAAATAATTTCCTTTTGTTAATTTTTTAAACCTGCCACAAAAGAAAAAAAAAACTAAAAAGCCTGCAAAGTAAATTCTTCAAACATTGTTCTGTTTAAAAGATTTCGTTACAAAAGATTATTTGATTGATGTAATTTATTTCCCATTACCGATTCAATAAATTCCAGCTATTAATCATTGCCATTACGAAGATATTGTTCCACGTTCACATCTTTCCTTAGAAAAGATGGTCAATTAATCCAAAAGTCACAGTTTAAGAATTATCAAAAGAATCTTTCTTGTCAAGAATCAAGATGGCTCTTTCTTGTTTTCTTTTTAACTGAAAATCTTCAGGTGGCTTATGTTTGATAAATGATCCCGTTTCATTTTGAAGACCTGTCTATAAATCTGCCACTTGCCTTTACAGAAGGTATGCTAATACCGACAGTTGTTTCTGTTTTTTTTACTGATTTGACCTGGTCACCTGCCGATATACTTTCTCTAACTCTTCCTGGCGTTTGTTCAATAAGAAAATTCAAAAATTTGGAAGACGGCGTGAAACCAAGCGCCAAGGACATAGTTGCATTTTGAGTGGCTCGTTAGTCCTTGGTTGATTTGTTCTTTTGTGTGTGACTTTTTGTTTTTCTAATCATTTATGAGTATTCCTCGCTCTCTCTGTTGGTCCAGTGATATTTTGACCCCTTTGTAATCACTCACCAAGTAAGATAGGTGGTACCTGAATACGTTTTACAATTTGTGTATAAAAAGCGATGGTTAGAATATTTCACGCATAAGTTTTGTCTAAAAGTCGCTTGAAGTTTCGAAGAACAGAGATTTTAACCATGCATTTTGTGAGTTTTCATTTTATAAATTAATTTATATAATTGTTATTCATACATATGTATTTAATATGTTTTCGAAGCTGTTCTTATAGCCATACAATAATTTTTACAATAATTTTAAGTAGCTCTATTAATTTTTGCTTAATTTAAAATATATTCATTTTATTACAGTATTATCAGTTTTTTTCGTTTCATCTATGGCATTTTTTCATAGGAAGCTCTGAGAGTTATTTCTTATGAATTATGGCATATCGTGCCGCCCTTTTCTTACGCAGAGAAGCCAACAGCTTCGCTTTCGACAAAAAACTTTATAAAGTGGCAAAGAATTCAAAACTAAAATTTGCATTATTTTGCTTTGTTTCACCAATACTTTACCAGGCTCGCCACGAATTGATTCGAGCAAAGTGGCAAGAATGTATTAAATGTAATGATGGACAACACAACAGTTCATCAAATTTTTCTACCACTAGTAAAACTATTTCCACTTAGTGGAGCAATTTGTGCTTACGTTTATAGTGCTATCATAACCATGTAACTATCTTTTTTTAGCAGAACATGTTTTGAAAGATTTTGCACGGCAAAACAATTTGTATAATTTGAATGATCATGCTTGAATGTTTTAGAAATGGTGCCGGGATGCTGACTAAATGTAAGAAAAGAGATAAAGATTAGTAACTTTTCTTGGATATTTTGTTCAGTTTATAATTGAGAATGAATACTTAATTTTTTTTTAAATGTTAATAATTTGAAACGTAAGTCATGGTGGCAGTACAATTGAACACTTAAATAAATTAAGTTTGTTCCATTTTTTTCACCCGTGGCATTTCTGATGACGTCATTTTTACCTGAGCGCAATTCGGATCGTTCAAAATGAGAAGGTGAAGTTAATAACTTCTTTCTAGCTTTAATACCAGCAATTTCGAAATCATTCTATTAGATTCTGGTATTTATTCATGAATGCCTTTTAATTATTATGGTATTGAAAAATGAAACACGCTTTTAACTATATACACTCATTTTTGCCGATGCAAGTTTTGCATGTGTGCAGACCTGCCAACTTTTAATCCATTCCATTATCATTTTTCCCAGTGGTATTAAAATGGAATTAAAACTTCAATTTTAAGCAAACAAATACGTTGTATTTGAGAAAAATTAAGTTGACAACCATGATAGTAACGCATATTAATATATAAGCTTAATTTTTGTAAGAATAGTGGTGATCAAAATCATTTAAAAAATTAAATTTATAAAAGAAAAAATAGTATATATTTACTACCACTTTAAATATGAAAATAAAATCTCCCGCAAAATCCGGGAGAGTTGGCAGGTATGTGTGTGTAAAAGACACCATTTTTAAAAGCTTCAAGCATGATCTTTTAATTTGTGTCAACACTTTTGTCAGATATAATCCTCCAAAACATTTTCTGCTAAAAGTAAGATGGTTTACATAGAGATAGAATTGTTTTCATATTTTTGTCCAACCCCTGTATATTGCGTTTACACATCAAAATTTTCTATTTTTGCAAAATATATTCTCCAGTGAAGGTAAAGTATTGTTAACCTTTTTTCAAAGTAAACAAGGACATTGTCTGCATAATTTTTATACACATAATAATTGTAAGTACTGGTGGTTTGAATTCTCTGTAATCAAATTTAATACATTTAAAATGGCCGCAGTCGCGAAAAATTTAAAAAAATTGGGGATCAATGTTTATATGTGTTGTCAGAAAGTGTAATTGCTTTAATTTCCTTTCATTATAAGGAACTAAACTGGCCAGTTTTTTAACTTACAAATGTATATTGTAACATAGCATTTAGTAAAATCAGTTTATTTCCTTCAACTTCCTCTATCATTTTTTAAATTTTTTCCAGTTTTCCCACCGGAAAAAAATCTTTAGTTGCTACGGAAATTTAGTTGCAGTTGGTGGGAATGTGTTGTGCGTACAATAAACAGAAAAACTCTGTGATAAAACCCCTTGAAAACCCTGTAATAAAAGTTTTGCTTACTTTTTGTTGTTATAAATATTTTTCTATTTCAGGTTTGTTTTATTCTTGTTACTATTGCCGCAACAGTTTCTGCCCAAGGAAATATTAGAGTAAGAATTAGATTCAAATTTATATTCTATATTGTTTTTTCTTTCATACATATTAAAATTTTATATTATGCTAAGTACTAAGTAAAAATGTTACAAGAAAAAATTGAGTTTCTTAACAATTAACGTGTAAATTGTAGTGAAAATATAATATTTCACGATTTCTTTTAAAATGTTATCAAGTTAAATGAAAATTGAACATTATATTAATGTTAGTCATGGTCGAATCCAAGTTTCATTTACAGCAAATAAATATTTTCATTATTTTAGGAGATTTTGCCTTTTGAGACACCGCGTTAATTCAACTCCTATGTTCAAAAGGAGGACTTTTGCTTCATCTCTTTTCCTTAAATTTTGAGTTTCAACTAATTACAGACTTTCCCTTTAATAATGTATGCTTAGATTTCGAAATCTTCATAGGAACTACTTTATAATAACATTTTTAGGAATGTTATAATAAGAATAACGTTTAAATCTAGGAATTCTGGTAAAAAATAGCGTTAACAAGTGGATGTTTCGATGCTTTGTGATTTATTTTAATGTGTTAAAATGCAGACATGAAAACATAAAAACGATTATAGGTTTTGATTGAAGTTTCTATCCTAAATTTTAATTTTATGTACAATATGTAATAATTGTTCTAAACATATTTTTTGCTTCGATTAATTACATTGGGGAAGAAATTTCCTGTAGCATTTTTACTAGCACATGATCATACGTACTTCGGGTGCTGAGATTTCAAATCTGAAACTGGTTATGTTCGAAAAAAAAATTAAAAGCTTCACCAAGAGAGAGAGAGAGAGAGTTACATCTAAGTGAAGTTTCATATGAAGTTTTAAATCATTTACATGGGGTGGTGGGGAAAATAACTTTCAATCAAAATTACAATACAAAGAATTCTGCATTAAAATATAAACTTTATCAGAGGAGAAATTTTTTCAAAAATACTTTGGAAGTTGGCAGCCCTGTACACATATACTTGCCTGCTAATTTGAAAGTGACACTTAAGAAGAAAAAAACATATTGACTTAACAAATCATAGACTGAAATGTATTATCGCAATTTTCCTACCATTCTCCATGCAGCAGAAAAGTGGGAACACTCAGTATTCACTCGAGTGAATTTTTAAGAAAATCTCAGTTAGGAATATATTATTAAATTGCATAAAAACTGTAGATTATAGCGAGAAACCGAGTGCATATTTGAAATCATCGACTTAAAAATATCTTTGATATAGTATCTTCCTATGTTTCTCAGTGTAATTGATAAAATATAATGTTAAAAAGTGACACCCGAAAAAACTTTCATAGCTCTTAGAAATTGTTTTGATACTCGCTCAGAAACATAGGCGCAGTGTAAGGGGAGGGGCACACATACCCCCAATAATTTTCCAAAACTGAAGAGTTTTCTAGAATGCTTATTTTTTTTAGCCACCCAAAAAAGTTTTTTTTGTTGAAGGAAAAATTAATAATTTTAAATAGTTTGCATGTAAAGAATTCTGCGATTATCACTTTCGTGTAAGTGTTATCTTAAAAGTCATTTAATGATTTTCTTTCTTTTTTTTTTACAAATTTATTAATATTTGGATTCAATGATTTTAATAAAACAAAATTTAAGTTTTATTATTAACTTGTAATTGAAAGTTGTACTTATTTGATTAATTTTCACACAATAATTTTTTAAAATTATATTGTCATATTAATTATGAAATAATGATAAGTAGTTGCAATCATAACAAGTTATGATGGTAATTAGTTATAATGATTACTAGTTATGTTTAATGTTCTTATGATTTTTAACCAATAAAATCCACTTTATGAAACATTTTCTTTTTTTATAAATATTTAATTTTTCCAGCGTACTATTTTTTTGGTGTGCTTCAGTAGAGTGTATTCTAAATTAATTTGTTTGATTAACTTTTTAAAAATTAGCACCGGATTTCAGATTGCGCTAATTGCAAGAAAGCACTATTTTGCACTATTTTAGGCAAAAATCTATAAAAAGCGATCAAAATCAGTATCACTTTTTGCAATATTTTTTTCAGTTTATTATTAAAAGCGAATACATGGAATGCGTATTATTAATAATCTACAAATAAATGATTAAATTGAGAAATTATGTAATAATGAATATTAATATCCTAACATTTTTTTTAGGTGCAGATCATAACAGATATTTTCAAAGCATTCCATACCTAAAAATTATACTGCTAAATTTTAAATATACTAGTACAATATGTTGGATCTGATTCTCTCAGAACTTTTCAGATGAAATTTAAAAGCGAAATGATTTTGTCAAATCTTTTCTGATGTTTTGAGCAGTTATCAAATCACGCTAATTACAATCCTAGACTAATTCATATACATACTATTTTTTTAAAATATAAATACATTTTATGATAATTAAGATTGTATCAGATTACGTACTATTTTTATATCACACAAATTAGCGTGAAAACTGAAATAAAATATAATTTCTTGAAGAATGATTTCCAATAATAGTGTTTCAAAATATGCTTAACATGATTATTCCTGAAATTGGAATGTAGCACATCAATTTCAGTCTTTTGCAATAAGTGATTATAAATATTGTCATATATGTAAATCTAACTTTAATTAAACAGGCGATTTTTGGAAAAAGCTAATGTAAATCTATGTATGGTTTTCATAGATTATGTATATGTATATATTTATGTTAAATTATATATAGGGCTACCAGAGACTACGCTTTTTGCAAAATAATTCATAAAGTGGTAGACAATTAACAATTAAAGTTTTTAGATTATTTGGTAATTTTGCAGAAATTTTGAAATTTTCACCAGGAAAGAGTAGAAAGAAAGTGGTGTTTCATAGAACTTTTGAATAATTTATGTGTAGTGGTGGAGAAAATAACTGTAAATCAAATTTACAAAACAAAGAATCATTCATTAAAGCATAAACTTAGCAGCCACCAGATGTAATTTTCCCCAAAAGCGCAGATAGTACGTAGTATATGTACTAAAAACTGCTTATAAACATTTTTCAGTAGCCATGAGAAAACTTATCTACCACTTTGTTCTGTTTTCCAGGTCGCAGTAACTTTGAAAATGTTACAAATATTATATTTGTATTTATTTACAAGTTTAATCATTGAATGACTAAAACTCTCAGTAACTTATAGACCAAATTGCAATTACTAGAACTTGTAATCAGGTTCTCTATTTTTTTTAATCAAATAATTGTCTTTCCGTCGCAGAAATTCAATTTTAGAATTTGATAAATGGTTTTTATTTTTCAGGATTATCGCGTAGATCCTTATTATGATCAGAGTCCAAAGCCATATTCATTCAGTTACAGTGCTCCACTTGATGATGGAGTCGGTCAAAGCTCCAGAAGCGAGACTGCTGATGGTTCTGGTAGAGTTCAAGGCTCTTACAGCTTAAACAATGACGAGGGACACTACAGAGTTGTTGATTATGTTGCAGACGAGAACGGATTTCGTGCTTCCATTCGCACCAACGAGCCAGGCACTGAGAGCAAGAACCCAGCTGATGTGACTATCGAATCTGCAGCCGGACCTTATCCATATGCTCCAATTGCAAGGCCCGTATTGAATACCTTGATAGAACCTGTAGCTCCAGTTGCAGAGCCTGTTGTTATTCCAGATCCTATTGCTCCGATCCGCCGTCCAGTTTATCGAAGGCCTGCTACCTACGCTGCAAGAAGGCCAGTTCTTAGAGCACCTGGCAGACTAGCTTACGGACTTGCTTAATTTCCAACTGAATTATCTGAAAGATATGGCATATAAACATCGCACCATGAATTTTTCCTTCCATTTTTTTCCGGAAAAAAACTGCTTTTGCTATCAGTTACCATAAATGTTTTTTTGAATAATCAACTGCTTGTATTATATATTTTTAAATACCTTCTTTTGGCTCATGACTTTTTTTTCTGCTTGTGCCTTTTCTCTTTTTCTAATGTATAGATGATCTCTTTTTCTCTCTTGGGTTTTGCTATTTTTTAAACTTTTATTCTTGTCTATCCTCCTTCAGCTCTTTATATCTAGATTCAGTCTTATTTTTCCATACTTTTTTTCAGCTTAGAAACTTTTTCTACGCTTTCCATGGAAGTATTCTAACTTTCTCTGCCCTGCACCACTTTTCTTTCTCTATAGATATTTTCTTTCTCTTTTTTCCTAAACTCTTCTTTAACTTTACTTCAGTTTTCTTTTCTCCCATCATATTTGTTATCTAACAATTTTGGGGCTTCATTACACGCCTATACTTAAAATTTATGATAATTGTTTGACTTTCATAAGTTTTCTTCTGTTTTGTTTCATAATTATCAAACAATTTAGTTTCAATACTCAAAACATTTTTGCATAAAGATTCTGTTATAGTTGTGCTTCTATGCTACATTTTGATCAATAAATATTTAAGAACATTAATTGGAACCCTTTATTTTAGTTTTGCTTCCTTCTAAATTTGATTATAAATTAATTTCAAATAGGAATTTGCCGGAGTTGTAGAGACATTTATCTTAAACTTAGCTTGAATTATTTCTCATAAGTGAATTTTTTTTTCTGCAACAACTTTAAGTTATATTAGGCGAATAATATTTTCGAATAATATAAGTTATATTGGGGGAATAATTATATAATATTTTTATTCAAATTTCTTTTTCTTTTTTACTGCAACTGATATCTAAATTTCTTATCTCGAGAGTGGAACTTATTATAAGGCTGGAAAATTGAGCTCGAAGATTGACGAAAAAAGACTGCATAAAGATGAAAGTTGAAGATTCAAGTAATTATCAGTCGAACAGTGATTTGGCTGACCTAATTATTGTGCCTTTTTGTACAGTAAAGGCCTCTATTGAAAAACATTTCCTCAATTCCGATACTTAATAAAAAGAAAGTTGCTTTCTGAACTCAAAGCGGTGTTTTAATAAGCAACTCTTATAAAATACAATACTCAAATCTGCGAATTAACTTGAAACTACTTAAGAAGAAGTAAAAAAAAAAGCTGTAGAAGAAAATAAAAGTAAGGTAATCTGATCGGAAATTCAAAATTTAAGTTAAAAAGATGGAAAACTAGAATTCAAATATAAGTTCTTTCAAGTCTAATATCGAAATCAGTTAGGTATTTATTAAACAAAACAACCATTTTCCACACATCATTAAACTAAAAACCTGACAAATGGTTTTGCCAGGCGTTAGGTTAATTCCAAGCACAAAAAATCATATATGTGCTTTGTAATACATATTATTATGTATTAAAATTTTACACTCTTATAATTTTGTTACTGTACAATCGCAAAGAAATTTAAATTATTATTAAGTTACTTTTTACACCATAAAAAATGGTTTTGGGTGACAAACTATACATAACCCTTAATGTAGAGAGCAAGTATGGTCTGTTTTTAAACATTTGTTAATAAAAGCTTACTAATTATTATTATTATTTCGAACATATACAGTATTATTTTTATTAAAATTTGAACGTTCATGTTTATTTTGAAGAATAAATGAATCAATTCGAAGTTATAATTGTTTTTCTTTAAAAAATAGCTATTTTTGTCCAAGTGTAGATATGTCATGGGGCCAGTGTAGAGAATTCTTAAGACTAATTATTTGATCTATTGTTACTAATAAAAAAACAAGTAAAATCAAAATGTAACTAATTTTAAACTAAAAATGGCGCCTTAATCTTTCCCCAGTCTTTTCGCATGTATAAATGGATTTTGTGTCTTCTAAAGATACAAATGAAGAGTGTCTTTATAACTGAAAATATCTAATTTATTTAACTTAAACAATATAAAAACATAACAAAATAGTCCCAATATTTCCCATTTCCGTTTTCAGATTTAATAGTCGATCATCAGTTTCCAAAGGTTCTGTCCTGCATGTCCTTTAATCAGTTACGGGTACCAATACATATCGTGTTCTGGATGGTCTGGCTGGTTGTGCTACTCTAGGGGCGGTTGCTACTCCAAGACTGTATGTAGGAGCACCAGCTGCTTCAGGGGCAGATGATTCTACTATCACATCAGCTGGGTTAATGTTGGCGGTACCTGGTTCGTTGGTTCGAATGGTAGCTCTGAAACCATTTTCATCGGCAACGTATTCAACAACTCTGTTGTGACCCTCTAAATCAGCGACACTGTATGAGCCTGTTACTTTGCCAGCACCATCTCCAGATTCCTGATGTGAGCCAGAACCTCCGTCCTCTGTGTTGGATATGTAGTTGAAGGAATAAGGAATGGGTGCATCAACCTATTAAAAAAAATGAAACGGAATTGAAGTTACCCAATTTCATGATTAAAAAAAGCAATTAAGGAATCATATTTAAAAAACTTATTAAATTGGTTGAAAAACTTACTCTGTGCTTGAAGTACATTGCAAAATTAAAAACGTACAAAATAACAAAAAACAAAATCAACCAGAATAATTTTTGATGAGATTTTGGTTCATTTTTTAACAAGCCAAGTTGCAATCTATATTGCAACCTTTTAATTTAAATATGAAATTAGG
This sequence comes from Parasteatoda tepidariorum, assembly GCF_043381705.1. NCBI lineage: Eukaryota > Metazoa > Arthropoda > Arachnida > Araneae > Theridiidae > Parasteatoda > Parasteatoda tepidariorum. Next base: position 42,740,197 of record NC_092208.1, on the reverse strand, counting down.
CATAAAAATAGATTTTCGTTGAACAATGTCATTTCGTATGCTAAGTTGTTTCAGGAATAAACTTAAAACAATCTTCATTGTTTGAGGAGTGAACGTATAACAATCTTTAATATTTGATGAGTAAACTTAAAACAATATCCATTGTTTAAGGAATAAATTAAAAACAATCTTTATTGTTTGAAAAGTAAACTTAAATCAATCTACATTGTTTCAGGAACAAAATTAAATAAATTTTTTTCTTGTGGAGCAAACTTAAAACAATCTTCATTGTTTGAGGAGTAAACTTAAAACGTGCTAATCATTTAGAGATCACTTTTAATTTGTATTTAAATTCAGATACAAATCAAAATTTGATTGTTTAATTTATGGGCTCATGCACTATCGTCTTAGGAAAATTATCTCCATTAAAATTCTTAGAAAGAATCTCAAGAAAAGTGTTTTAACTTCCCAGTGATACTTCTCCGGAACAATACAGTTCCGCGGAGCTCCTTATGGGAATTGCTGATCTAGAGTAAAATCCAGAATCTTACAAAGTACTTAACTAGAAATAATATTAATTTATATATACTTTTGCTACTATTTTTAGTTGCTCCCTGCTTGTCACCAATCTATATAATTTTTACCGATTTTTAAATGGAATCATAAATTGGTTTGCTTTTTTAAAAATATGTCAGCATTGAAAAGTACTGGTAGCATATATAACAACACAATTTACTTTTAAATTAATTATTTCATGCCTTACCTGAGACCAGGCGACAGCTACAATAGCAGCTAAAACAATGACAACCTGAAAATATTTAAAAACAAAATTATCAAAAATAAAATAAAGTTTTAATCATGAAAATAATTAATTGGAATTATAATTTATCACTCTCCTTTTAAAACTCATCACACTAAAAATTTTGCATATTATGACAAAATAGGATGTGTTAAGCATACCTGCCAACTCTTCCGGATTTTCCGGAAGATTTTATTTTCATATTTAAAGTGGTAGTAAGTATATACTATTTTTTCTTTTTNAAATTTTGCATATTATGACAAAATAGGATGTGTAAAGCATTATAATAAAATAGATAGTGTACAACTATTTATTATATACTTTTTCTTAAGATATCTATAAATTCAAAATAATATCTGTATCGCGTTTTTTATACAATTAAACATATTAAATTAGACTAGTCGTTAGCAGCAATCACATTGAAAATAATATAAATTTAAAAATAATAACATATATAAAAGAGTTATTTGAATAGTTGGCAGCTCCAATTTTATTCATTTTCAGAATCAGAGCCATATAGTGCTTGCATTGACTGCTAAAAGTTCTGCGACTGAGATACTTGAAATATTGTAGATCATGGCTTTATGCAATCGATTCCTTTTTTTCCCCTTATAGATGTTTGAGTAAGGGGAAAGCTCCTACGCACTGTTTTCAAAAAATATAGACTGGTAATTTCACTCGTGAAAATCATGAAAAATATTTGTGTTTATCTTTGAATGCTAATAATATAAATATCTGTACTCATACTCATATGTGTTGGTTATCTTAGCGTCAGCCCCGCTAGGGGCTCTAACTAATTCATCTGAGTGGAAATAAATCGCCGAAGCGCAACTGAAAGGTGAAAGTTCAGTATCTTTTACTGAGAGAAAATTAAAATGAAGTATTGTGATTGAACAAACAAGTTTAAGAGAGAGAAGAGGTTTTGCGGCTGACTGCCTCGCCTCCCTTCGAGGTATTACCCCCGAGATAAATATCTGTATTATTACATGAAGTTAGGATATTGCGGTGTTTTAAAACTAAAATGGTAGCCAACAATAGAAAATATCAAAATAGTCTAAGTACAAAAGCCGTTCCAATTCTTTTTTCTTAGAGGTACTTTTTGCATTACTGCAAAATGTGTTTTTTCAAAACTAGTTCAGAATGGTTTAACGAAATTTCAGTGGAGTTATGCTCAAAAACTGAAGGCAAAAGAACCACTTCACTATTAATTCAAAATTGGAGCTAAACCAACGCCTCCTATTACTGAAAGCCTCCACACAGTATTTTATAGGTAGTTCGCTCAGACCACCATGATGGTAAATTAGTTTACGAAAGTGCCATTTAATAGAAAATGTAATAAAAATAAGAAAGTGATAGCAAATGTACGTCGAAAATTTTATTACATTTATGAATATAACTGGTTTGTCTTATTTACTTGTTTACCATCAAAAATTCAATTTTCAAATATATATATGTTAACTTTCTCTCAATTACTTTTAAATTGGAATTTGGTTTTATGCGCACCACTGGTTCACATTTTAAATAGTCTGCGCAGGACTATTGATGTAGGAGGTGATGGCTAAACTAACTCTAATACCAGAGATTGATTAGAGATACAATATTATTGAACTAATAATGATTAAATTACATTAACACTAATAGAATTATTACACTAACAATGTTAATATTTCAAGTTAACGCTTAAGGTAAAATAGTCAAGAGTAATAATGGTCAAATCAAAAATAATGATCTAGTATTACAATTTAGCACTTCTTCAATTCCACATGTCAGAGACTGTGGCAAAAAAAATAAATATGCTGTAACATGCATTAATGTAGGATTCAATGTAATAGAAACTGAAATTGTATTAACAAATATAAGCAGTAACTTTTTAGATACTAAATTAGGTAACATTAAATTTACAAAATAAAAAGAATATGTTTAATGATTTTTAAAAATAGTTTGAAGTCATGCAGATGACTCGCAGCACCTTTCGTATTTGTAAATCAGATTTCTGTAATTTTCTCTACTATGAAAAACTATATATAAACTATTAAACTAAATAATACATAACACAGGATACATAAAGCCAACTCACAAAATTTTCTAAAATCGAACTCCTCTAAATTTTTAACTATGAACATCGTTTCGTAGAAACTTTGCTAGCTAATCGATCATTATTCTCGACAAATTCGTGAAGTTTCCGTTGGCAGCCTAAACTAGCTGTTAGTTCTCATTTGTTTCACACTCGGAGCATTTCAATTTTACAATTTCCGTAAATTAAATGATAAAACGGATTGTATAAAACGAGTTTCTAAAGAATAAAATGTAGAACATTTTTTTTAAAACATGACTCAACTCATTATTGTAAATCCATACTGCACGTAATATTCCTTTAGTATGAATTTAAAAAATAAAATCGTGCTTACGAATACATTATTGAATTGCACAAAAACTCTAGCTAGAGAGAAATCCATTGCAGCTTTGAAATTAGTGACTCAGTGAAGTATATTAATAATATAGATATTAAATTTGAAATTTTGGTCAATATTAATATTTGAATTTTTAAAAGTAAAGTCGTAGGTTACCAAAAAAAAAATCCACTTGATACATGTACTATCGCTCTTTCCATGTAGGTGTTTTGTGTCTGGACAAAAGTTACGGGTAAGACGTTAAGCGCGCTAAATGTTTTTCATTAATCGAAAAATATCCAGTGCTGGATTTTCTGACAAATTTCCAACAATGTAAAACAAATCAAATCTCCACACGTATTGTACACTAAATTATTATAATTGTTCTAATAGAAGAGTCTAATTCTAATCAGTTTTATACTTCCAACTGCGGGAATAACTTGTTTCTACCAATTCATACGAATTACATCTTAACCCACTATTTGCACTAAATAATTAAGAATTTTCTAATAAAAGAATCTGATTCCGATTTATTGCTTATTTTCAATTTTGGAACAAAAATTTGATACCAAATTTCCGGCCAAATATCAAGCATTTCAAAACAAATTACATCACAATACACACTATTTACACCAAATGATTAAAATTGTCGTAATAAAAAGCATTATTTTTAGTATGAATAAATATTTAGTAAAAATTAATTACCTTCATAATGGATGATAGATTTCAGAGGACACTTAAGTTGAATCACTCAAAATTGTGTGAGCTACTGTAAATTTCTGGGTTATATTTATACCACCAAGCAAGTAATGGTAATTTTTTTTGGATACATATTAACACAAGTTTTAATGAATATTAATAATTATTCGCGATTTATAAAAATCTTTCCCCCAGACTGAGGTCGGCAGGTCCACATTTCATGTAAAGTTATCTTATAAAAACCGACCTTGGAATTCTAATAATTTTCTGATGAAGATGATGATTTTTAGATGTTCAAGTCACGTTGCATTTTGTCTTTGGGGTAACCATAAGTCATGGTTTCTTTTAATTGCCCTAGAACTAAATTAGAGCGAAGTTCTATCGTTTTGAATGTGTTATAATGAAGGAAAACAATTTTTTTTTTATCATGTGGTGAAGTACATAAAAGAAAGAGTTCCCGAGGAATTTAAAATGGATGCATGGGTGAAAACAAGCGTGATGTGGTTTTAAATTTAATGATTTTAAGTACTTATTTTATAATTTTCAAAAAGAAAAAAGGATTTTATAATTTCTAAAGAAAAATAGAAAAAAAGCTTAGGATAGCGTCTCAAGGTTCTTAGAATATTACGATACACAATTTAAGAACTAAGGTTGAATGTATACTTTGAGGGAAAAAAAGTCTAAGTATTTAGTAGTATAGTTATAGCAAACAAATAAATAATTTAATTTTATCAATAGATTTTAAGATAATTTAAATATATTGCTAGATTACTCAATGTCACTTACAATTTAGAACATTACTAAAATGGTACGAAGATAAATTGGTTTCGTGTAAATATTAATGGAATTGGTTTCATGGAAGATGATAAAATTGATCGTCGTATTTACAAATATGGTCGTTAGAAAACCTAGAAAAATGGAGAAATATTAGAAAATTGGGAACATTACTTAAATGGTAAGAAGATGATAAATTGGTGCATTATAATGGTATATGGTTAAAATCATTTTAAATAAGATTTAAAGATACAAGGATTAAAAAGAGAGCATACATTTTGCTATTTCTTCAGCCATTAGGCAAAAACCCGTTAAGTTGATGACTATAATAACATTATAGATCTTGCTACCATTCTGTGACATTTTTTCTTTGTAATTTATTCTCGCAATCATGGTTTCAAGAATATAATCTTTGTATTTAGAATAGACTAGATATAACTTATCACAATCCGTTATAGTTTCCAAAGAACTCCACCAATTTCATAGAACCTAGTGCCAAACATAGCTCCTACGTACGTCTAAAACTGATAGATACTTAATCGATTTTTTTCTTTATTTAATCTTTTTAATTATTTAAACGGGACTACCACCTGGACTCACATCAAAAATTATGTATATATTAAAAAAGCATAATCTGTTTTTCGTAAATGTATACTGAAATATGAGAAAAAACTTTTAATTGTGATCTTTTTTAATACCTGTTGGTTTTTTATTAGTCACCGCTATTTTCAGTTTTGGGTGTTCGAGGGTGCCTTCTTTAAACGCAAATGAAGTAATAATGTATTTACTTTGAAATAAATATTCTGATTTCGGGGGGAGCTGTTCCTTTCATTTTTAAAGTGGTAAATACAAATACATATATTAACAATGAAATGTTTATTTATCAAAGATGATTTTTTTATTGATTTCGATTACTAAACATCAATAAATATATGTAAATTCTAACAGTATTATTTAACACTAGGTTTACGGGAAGCGTCATTTTGACGCATTTCGAGTTTTGTAAGGAAAATTACAAAACCCGTTTGAATTTTTATTTTATCTCTTGTAATGACTTTTATCCATTGATCGAGGTAAGTATATATTGAGGTCTATTTTCTTCAAAAGCGTTGAAATATTGAAATTCTCTTTGTGGTATACCTATCTCTACTGATATGCGTCAATTTGACATGATCGTAATATAGACAAAATTTGAAGTAAACATGCAAGCATCACATCAATAATAAATAGGAATGTACCCACAATACCTCGATCAGTTATCCGATATTGTTATCTCAAATGAAACAAGCGATAAACAACTGTTGCCGATAAGCAATAATAGAAAGAACAAACGCAGAATGTCAGCAAATAACCACTAAGTAAATTTAGCAAATATAAAGTGGCGAATTATATAATCCTACAAATTATTTAGAAATAGTGGTGGTTGAAAAATCTTCTAAATTGAATTTATTAAATATGTATTCGTATATATATGTATTCGTTCATGCGTCAAATTGACGTGTGTTCGTAGAGATAGGTATAGTATAAGAAACGTCCGTAAACCTAGTGATGTATTCGTTAGTGCGTCAAATTGACGCGTGTTCGTAGAGATAGGTATATAAGAAACGTCCGTAAACCTAGTGTTAAGGATCTTAGGTATTTGTATATTTAAAAAATGCCTGCTTGTAGTATGTCTGCTTATAGTAATGATCAGACCTGACAACTATTACGCTTTTTGCAAAATATTTTATTGAGTGGTAGACACTTAAAAACCAAAGTTTTCAGAATTTTTGGTAATTTTGCCACTGTCATATTTTCATATATTGTTACATGACAAAACATCTGATTGCGAATTATCAAGTACATAGTTTTTAGGTGGAAAAATAACTTTTTAATTTTTGATTTAATTGAAATTTTAGTCTATTTTCCTTCATCGTTTTGAGTAATGGGAGATATTATATCAGGAATGAATATGCTTATTAGATATTTTAATAATCTTATTTGATTTAGTTTCTTCTTAATTAACCACAAATGACTTTAAACGATCGAATGACTACATTACACTGGGGACATATACTGTTAACAGAGTATTTTAGTGGCGGTAAATATACATTCTTTCTAATAAAAATTTCTTATTTTTTTTAACTTTTTAAGCTACCACATTAACGTTGGTAGAATAAATTTCTCATACAAGCATATATTATTTACTATATAATGTATAGTGATTGTCTCAAATTTATTAGATGATCAAACTGATTGAAATTTACAACTGAATGAGTTTATAAGATTACAAAATGTGCTTATGCTATATAGATAATACTTTTAACTATTTATTGTTTTTTTCATAATGTTTCTTGCTTTCATTAGAAAAAAAATATTAATTGTGAATACTTAAAACTATTCTTTAATCTATTACATATATTAGAATAGAACAATTTTTTCATTAGTGAATATTTCAGATATATTCTTTAATGCGTTTTATTATTTTTTTAAATAATTATTTTTAAAAAAGTACAACTTTTAATATAATGCATACATTTTAATGAAGTAAAATACAAAATTTTGTACATGAGTACTGTATGGGGATAGATCCCTAATTACACTTTATTTTAAATCATAACTGATTAGCAGAAAGAAATAAAATTTTCTTAGAAAAATAAGTAAAGTTAATTTATTTGTCTTTTATAAATTAATTAATTGAATTTCAGAAAAGTTCATTAGATTTCCTTTTAAATTGTAACAATATGACTTAAGTTACAACTTATTACTTTGTTTTATTTGTTACATTATTAAAGTGACTGTTTCTACTGATACTTAAATAAATATGTTCTCATAAAACTACGTTATTTGTGCAAAAAAATTTCTCGTAATTTGTAAAATAATTTTACGTATAAAATATTTACAAAATCATAGTTCAAGGAGCTACTTCCACAGCTTTTATATTACATTATATTTTAGTGGAAGAGTGAGAATGAAATTTTTTAAAATAAGTTAAAGAAGAAATAAATATTTATTTCGTAAATATTTTTCGAAACCTAATTTTTCTAATTACTTTTCCCATTATTCTTATTTGCATGTTATATTGTAAATAAATTGTTTTCTTTATATACTTCCATGTATTAAATTCTTTTAAATGTGCTGACATTTGTGCATCGTTAGGGGTCAGTCCAAGTCAAATTTACTACCGTTTAGCGGTACCTTTACAAATTCAACTTTAGGAAAAACGGTATTTTCACAAAATATTTTTTCTTAAAATTTTACTTTTGCGTCTCGCAAGAAGCGATAAATCCATATTTTTACCATATTTTGTGCTGCTTTTTTAATATAATTTTTAATTTTCACAAAATATTTATCTCTCTAATGAGAAAAACCTAGACAGACTCCTGATCGTATAAAAAAGCATCGTTTGGAATAAAGTGACAACACTGTTGAATTAAAAGGTTATCAATAGAGAATTGGAAACAAAAGAAATGATTGGGGCTTCAAAAAGAGGTATTGGCCAGGGAATATATACCGTTTCATAGAAATAGTAACAATTATCATAAAATAAAACTTGAGAGTATAATTTGTATTTGGTTGGCCGTAATTTCTTAGTCAACTCTATAAGTATCTTTTCGTTCACACGTGCTAATATAACAAAATATTTTTTTCAATTATCGTCTTGAAAATTGCTCAGGCACGTTTTTCTTTTAGGAATTTTATTATCTTCTCTTGTGTAATAAAAAGAATAAATTGATCAGCTCTATATCGTATTTAGTCTTCAAAAATCATTACTCCATCCAAGAATGAGTATAATGGATAGTAGATATAGACTGGACAAAAGACCGGAGTTTCATGCCTAGAAATGGTTCCCAGGAGGTTCATGGTGCCGTAAAAGTTTTGCTTGATGGAATTTCATTCCAGAGAGCTCATGGTANATTCAAATAAAGAGCAAATTTCACTACCAGCTCAATATTCAAAAGTTCTTCGTAGAAATCAGATTTTATATACAGGGTGTCCCAAAAGGTCGTTTACAAACTTAACATGCTGGTCTGTCATATCATGATGGACAAGATTTACATAGGAATTTGTGTCCGAAAATTAAAACTGCGACCGCTAGGGGGCGATAATTGCACGAAAACGGGAGAGTGGGAAAAACAATCATTTCAGGCGTAGACGTTGAAGGAGAAGGATGAATGAGTTTAGTAACGCAGAAATGGCCGACATGCATTACGTATACGGCGCCGCTGATGGAAATGGACGAGCGGCGGCACGGACGTACCTTGAGTGCTTCCCAAACAGACGTCAGCCAGACCCATGGCCGCCGCGATCCCCCGACCTGACTCCCCTGGATTTCTACCTGTAGGGTCCATAGTGTACGAGACACCTGTATCATCGGACATGGATCTTATCGCCAGGATTGCGGAAGCGGCAGCACGTGTTCGTGACACTCCTGGCCAATTTGAACGGGTTCGTGAATCCATGCGCCGACGCTGTGAAACGTGCATTGTGGCGAATGGGAGGAATTTTGAGCATTTGCTGCGATATAATGATGTTTTATAATAAAAATCATATTAACACCGCTATCGATATAATTTTTTTTTCTCCTCATCCAAACCTGCACTTATCGCCCTCTAGCGGTCTCAGTTTTAATTTTCGAACACAAGTTCCTGTGTAAATCTTGTTCATCATGATATGACAGACCAGCATGTTAAGAGACTGGACAAAAGACCGGAGTTTCATGCCTAGAAATGGTTCCCAGGAGGTTCATGGTGCCGTAAAAGTTTTGCTTGATGGAATTTAATTCCAGAGAGCTCATGGTAGGGTCTAAGGTCTGTGCTTCTACCCAAATAGATACCACTCCACACACAGTCACTGCCTCCTTAGTGTGCTTCAATTTTACGGATGTTTGATTGATAATATTATCGCTATTATCGTACAATTAACGCTTTGGATTCTAAATCTGGACTCATATGTGAAGAGAACGGCCATCAATCGGTTGGCTGTCCTGTGAATATGTTGCTGCGCCTATCTCAAATGTTCCCTTCCTTCCCTTCTATCGCATGACGAGAGTGATACACAAATGGATGGTCACCAAGCGAACAAACCATATTCGTGAAGCCTTCTACTCATTGTAGATGTTGACACCAATCTTCCCAACGTTGCAGTAAGAGAGGATCCGAGCAAACTCGGAGTTGCGGTTTTATTTTTTCGTGCACATAGGGAAAACGGTACTAATAGTAACAGTTGGCCGCCCTTATAAGAACCTTCTGGATGAAATCATTGGAAATTGTTGCCAAAGTCTACGAACCACAGAAGGATTCAGATTTAGCCATCTGGCCACTTTTGTCTGACTTTGTCACTTCTGGAGGTCATTGCTGCAAATTGGCTTTCTCAAATTTGTAATTTCAAAAACACAGCGATATTCGCAGGCTTGCGATCAAACATGCAATTTTATGATCATTGCAGATGACGTTATTCTATTGCAGCGCCATTAATCTACACATTTCAGTTTCACTTAGCAACTCATATTTAACAACATATTAAAACTTCGTTGAGATAGGTTTATTTCTGGGAGGATTATAAATATTTTTGTACTCTTTTCCTTAATTTATGACACCAGTATAATACCTTTATATGATACTTTCATATTCCACCAGTATAATACCTTTTTATAACATTTAAATACCTTCAATTTAGCCAGAGTATACCTTCAATTTAACTATTCTCATGCATAAGTAATACTATACAGTATACGAAAAAAAGAAACATGCAATTCTTTTTTCTATATTATTAGTACAAACATTTGCAATTTGCTTTGAAATTGCATCTGTTGACCATCACTCAATTTTCAATGCAATATAATTAGTGCAACGCAAGGAATACGAGTTTTAAAAATACGCAGTAGCATTATGTAAAAACTTTCTCTTCAAATTATTATAATTTTTTTTATCAACACTGCATGTCAATTCTTGGTAGTCACGGACATTTTATTCTTTCTGATAACAAGTCATGATAAAATGATTATCCAACCAGTTTTCGCTCTTTTCCGTCTTTATGTATATAAGCTCTCAGCTCTACAATCATTGCTGTTGAAACTGGCCACTAGCAGATCACTTGTGTTTATAAGCAATATGTGTTTTAATACATGATTTATGTATTTGCGTGAAGTGGCAATTAAAATAATTTTAAATTAAATTTAAAAATCCTATAATTAAAAAGAAATGTATAGATTTTATTACCTTTTTAAGCAAGCAAAGGAAATGCTACGGAGATTCTTTACTGTTTGACAGCAAATTATTAACACGAATAAAGTTTTTAATTCATTTATGAAAGAAATGAATACTGACATTTATCTTTAACCCCTTGGGGACGGGTGATTCAGAAATGCATTCGTACAAAATCAGAATCCAGTTGTAATTAAATAGAAAACGGTAACTTAAATGTAGTTGTTTCTAATTTGACAGAATCGGGTATACTATAGCCTACGTCACAGGTTGTGTTATTCCTACTAAATTTAATCCATGAACGGCATTTTCTGCGAGCCTAACTTCAAGCCACAAATAAACAAACGAAGTGTTCGATCGTTTAAATAGCTGCTCGCCAGATTTTATTGCATTATAAAGAAAAGTTATTGAAACTAAATACAACTAAATAAACAACAACAA
>NC_092208.1:42721609-42727458 GCF_043381705.1 Parasteatoda tepidariorum | reverse complement strand
AATTAAATAAAAAGCGGTAACTTAAATGTAGTCGTTGCTAATTTGACAGACTTACTTTGCTTTTTCTTTAATTATTGTTAGTTTAATCATATATATAATCAATGTTAGTTCAAAGTATAACTAAATAGTTTTATTTTGAACAAAGTAATGGTGAATTAAATAAATCAAACAATTATAACCCCGACCACAAATAAACTGCTAATGAATTACTTTGATTATGTTTTATCTTTTTACCCTGATTGATATGTTTTTATGCTGGCACGTATTTGTGACAGTCGGTGCGAAAGGGTTAAAAGTCTTAACCGAGAGTTTAAAAAAACTCAGAGTTTTTTTTAATCATGCTATTCATTTTGATAAAAGGAACAAAGGTACTTTTTAAACAGTTTTTATAATTTTAATTTGGTTATTATATAATATAATATATTACATAGTATAATGTACATTGTATAAGATAATATATTATCTGTGATAATATATTATATAATATAATATGATACAATATTATGTAATAAAACTAAGATTGTTTTTATTCTAATTTATTGTACAACATATTGGCTCTACCGGAAAATTCCGTCCACTAAAGTACACGCCCCATTATGCAAGCATGCAGAAAGTGCTTTTATAAGAAAAAGTGATAGAGCACTAACCTTTAAATGTATATATCAGATGCACCTCTTACTTTTGTTTGATACTTTCGTTACAAGTTTGAATATGTACGCAAGTGTTCTTTTGTGCCATAGATCCTGCTTTTCTTTAATCTAGAACATTACCATGGAGTTTATAGATAAATACCGTATTACTTTCTTTTATAAAACAACCTTCTGCATTACTGTAAATGGAGGAATGTACTTTGACGGATAGAACTTTCTAGTAGACCTAATATAATGTAGTATTTTGCATTAAAAACTTAAAACACTAAATTGCTTACTTCGGCACTGAAGATAGTACTTACTTATAATATTAAAATTCATCTGTTTCTTTAGCATATTTAATTTCGTTTACGTTACGTTTCATAAGGGAGGCCAAAAGAGGTTAAAATTTGAGGAAGGGCTGAGAAAGCTTGGAGAAACAAATCGTTTTTACTAATAACTACTTACCACAATGCATTCATGAATTATTGAAAATATATATGAATCTTAAATCTTGAAATTAAAGTTTAAACAAAAGGTTATTAAATTACCAACAGCCTGATGAAACGTTAGTCATGACGGCTTTTTAAATTTACTTTAGTCGTGTGACCATCATCTTATTGCAAATAAATTACTATAGCCCTTCACGAACGAATACAATCTGAAAGTACTTTTTTCTCTCATATAAAAAAGTTCAGTTGGTGGGGAAAGTTATTTAGGTATGAGGATTAATGTAGGACTTTAAGACCTGATGCAATTTGAAAGTACTTATTCTTTCTTGCATAAATAGCTCCACGTGTAAAAAGTGCTATTACAGTTATTTTAAGATCATTAATCTAAAACAATTAAAGATAACACTTGGGAACAAATTTTTGGTTGTATTTATGCAAATTCATTACATTACCCAAGTAGGGTGTGGGAATTTCAAATCTGCTATCGGTTTCTTTCTCAGAACTCCAGATTTCTTTAAACAAAATGTTTAATTTATTTTTATTTGAAATGGGGAAGTTCATAAAACGTTATGCATACCTGCCAACTCTTACGCTTTTCAAAAAGGCGATTTCCTAGGCGCAGGGAAAAGTAATTGAAATTGTATGTTGGTATTTCGTAAACATTTAGGCAACAATTACAGAGATGCCAATTGCTCCGGACGCGCCGAAATAATTAAAAAAATGTTAAATAACTACAAAGTAAATTTTGAAAATATTTGACTATTTTTGCTTGCTTTTTGAATGTTATAACAATGACATAAAAAGTGGTGAATTACATAAGCCTTCGAATTGTTTAGAAATAGTGGTGGATAAAAATCTACTAAATTGAATTTATTAACCCCTTGGGGACGTGTGATTCAGAAAAGCATTCGTACGAAATCAGAATCAAGTTGTAATTAAATAAAAAACGGTAACTCAAATGTAGTCGTTGCCAATTTGACAGAATTACTTTGCTTTTACTTTAATTATTGTTAGTTTAATCATATATATAATCAATGTTAATTCAAAGTATAACTAAGTAGTTTTATTTTGAGCAAAGTAATGGTGAATTAAATAAATCAACTATAACTCAGTCCACAAATGAACTGCTAAAGAAATACTTTAATTACCAGTTTTATCTTTTTACCCTGATTGATACGGTTTTATGCTGGCACGCATTTGTGACAGTCGGCGCGAAAGGTTTAAACCAAGAATCACAATTGATAATTTACCACTTTAAAATATACATTTGCTATCCAGAGCTGTTGTAGAACTGATTGTAGAACTGTTGTTGTAGAACTGGGCATCTGAAGCCTAAATGGCCCTTATCCCATTCATCATGAAACATCACAAACGAACACAATTAGAAAGATGATCAGAGAGCATATCATATAAGTGTTTAAATTATTCAAATGTAATGGTAGCAAAAAATAATTTTAAACAGTATTTATTTAATGAAGAATAAAATGTGAGTCTATAAATTTTGCCACCACATTAAATATAAAAATAAAATCTTCCGAAAAAACCGGATGAGTCGGTAAGTATGGTTATTTATAACAAGTAGTAAATTCATAGTCGTTCATTCATATTCTTTCATTCATATATAGTTGGTAAGTATGGTATAAATAAAATATTTTGATTATAAATATTGCAATAAACTTTTTAAAGAGTTACAGCATTTCCCTATTCATGAACTTGTTCAGCAGTATACGAAGAAATAATTCATAATGGGAGAAGTGTCTCTAGTGGCGTATGATGTTATTCCCGGGCATGGTTTTCTATGCAGTTCTAATCCTGATTATGTACCTTAACTTCCTTCGAAGTTTGTTGCAACTTTTTTGCGACCCATACATAGCGTTTATAGACTCGTACAGAGCGCCAAAAAAAATAGACCACCCTAGCCTGAATAACTTCGGATCTAAAGATCGGTTCTACACGTGAGGTCTCAATCTTAATGACTCGATTGGGTGACCTCGAATATTATAATCAGAAAATGAATCTAATTTAAAATACAGAAAAAGACAAAAAGGTGAATTAACAGCTAAAACATTAAATCAAAATGGAAAAGTGCCTGAAGCAGCTAAAACCAAATTTGCTTTATTTTAACTTAGAAATTCAAAGAAACAATTAAAGTAGTTAAAGGCAATAAAAGAAAGATAAGTGTGTTGGCAAGACAGCACTTCATCAGGGGACACACTGCCNTTTAAAGAGTTACAGCATTTCCCTATTCATGAACTTGTTCAGCAGTATACGATGAAATAATTCATAATGGAAGAAGTGTCTCTAGTGGCGTATGATGGTATTCCCGGGCATGGTTTTGTATGCAGTTCAAGGAGCCTTTCTGTTGTCAGTGGAAAAACTGCAGTGCCCCAGTTTTGGTTTTTCCACTGACAACAGAAAGGCTCCTTGTGTGTTGGCAGGCAGTGTGTCCCCTGATGAAGTGCTGTCTTGCCAACACACTTATCTTTTATTTTTATTGCTTTTTTCTGCTTTAATTGTTCTTTTTTTTGAATTTCTAAACTCAAATATTATAATTAATTAGTGTGGACAATATTTTATTTACAAAATCAGACACAAAAACGTATGTTGTCTGAATAAACATATCTTTTTTCGACGGATTCGGATTTGTGACTCCCAAAATATAAGAGGTAGCGGCAATCTGGAAAATAAGGTTTCCATAGTTTGATCAGGAGAGCGGTCCAAAGTTTGAACCCCTTAATTTTAATTTTACTTTTTGCATAATTCGCCATATCTCGAGAGCTTCTTAAGCGAATTGAAAAATTTTTGTAAACAATTATATTATTTGTACACAATTATATTATTAGTTCACAATTATATATAATAATAAAGATAGAACTGTTATGTTTTTACTACCAGTACTTTATATTTTTCGAAAACTGATAACCTTTGACTGCAGTCGGAGTCCGTACGCATGAGCAAAGTCTTAAAAAGTGCTAATAGTACTCAGAAATTGAACTATATTTTATATTAGGATTTCTGAAATATTAATTTTAAAGTGAAAGGTAAATATGAATAAAATTTCATCTTTAAAACGAAATTATTGCCAGCTCTTAATTATTTCCCCATAAGCGTATAAACCCTGACAGTGTAAAATTATGTAATTTCTAAACTTAGATCAATGTGACATTTATTGAATATTTCGATTATAAAATTGAAATAAATTTTGACTTCCAAACGTGTGAAGAATTTTAAGAATACGTTAAAATTTAAATTAATCACTAAGCGTTTAATTTAGAAATGCGATGTGTAGTGAATGTAAATCTGTTGTATATTCCTCTGTAATAAATGCAGTTCGTGACATTGAACTTGTGAAACAAAGAATAAGACATGAACAGTAGTTTCAGTTGTTCTTGCAGATCAGTGATTTTAAATAATTTCCTCTGCCAGACGCAAGTCATAAAAATATTTGCGAATCACTTGAATTAAAATTTGTTCCAAACTTTAAACCAAATGTTATATGTGTTATATAAATACGTGATCTTTATTTTTATCGAAAAATAATTTTCGAGTATAGAGTATCATGTAAAATTTTTTATCCCATGTTCGCTTCTTATTGAAATGAAAATAACTGGATATTATTTTTTTAAATTAAAATTATGATTAATTAAGATTAGTTTCAATTTTTGAAAATTAATTCTTTAAAATCATTTTTTGAAAATTACCAACGCGGTAGCAGAATTTACCTGCACTATATTGATTGACCTCAACGTAATTAAACCGAGATTATTACAGGTATGTCAACTGATTCTTAATATATAATTAGCGAATTGAATAATAAAACTTGTAAAAAAAAGAAATAACTACACCGACATTGTAAAAGCGAAAAAAAAGTTGCATTTCATATGCATAGCTGCCAACTTGTACGGCCGCTGAGAAAAAATTTTCTTAGTGGTAGCAACATTATAGCGCTTTGACGCATTAAATCTTCAATTTAAAGTATAAAAGATTTTTTCCATTGAACCACGACAAATCAATAATTAAAAAACACGTAGATATGATCTATTTATTAGCTGATTAAGCTCGTAAAAGTTTATTAGTGTAATTTTTCGAAAATATTTTCAACTTTAATCGTTGTTTTACTACCACTTTGTAAAATATTTCTCAGCGACCGTGCAAGTTGGCAAGTATGCATATGATACTTTGAGTTTTTTACATGTTGTGGTGGAAAAATGACTTAAATTGAAGAATACTGAACTAAATATGATTACCACTAGAAAACATCTTTTTACGAAGCGGAACAAGTTGGCACCTCTGTTATTACCGTAATGTATCAACTTGCGATTTATTTTTATGTATGACTCAGANAACATTATAATAAAGTAACCATGATTAGAAGTATGTACAAACTTGATCGGAGATTTACATTAAATGCCATTGAAAAATGAATACAGCCTTGATTAGATGGATATACATGAAATACGAGCTTAATCTGTGATATTTACATTAATTGCAGTAGTAATTTGGAATTCAGCATTAAAAATTGATGATAGCATATATACAGAAAATCGGGATTCAAAATCATGAAGATTCTACATAAATTTTGCAAAGTCTTAGTGGTGCCATCTAGCATGCTTTAATGATTTGTGGTAGCCATAAAAAAATCAAGCCGTTTACTTGTGAAATAATAAAACAATGAAAAAATTCAATATGACAAATTGGCGTTTTTACATAACACTAGAAATATTGATGGTAGACTTAAATTAAAAATAAAGATAAAATATGATTTGAT
>NC_092208.1:42642217-42720824 GCF_043381705.1 Parasteatoda tepidariorum | reverse complement strand
ATACACCAATACATGATTGAAATTTCTCTGCCCCCATTAAGAGAATACTTGATTATGATAGATCTTTGCGGACATGACTTGCTGAAGATTGAAATGACCCTATTTATTGTTTGAATATGTATGATTTGTTTGTTCTTCTTTCTAGCAATTTCTTTCCCATTCATGAGTTTTACAGTCAATCTGCTTTTGTTATTCCCTTCGTTTTTTTTCCATAAGTAATACAAAGCGTACGTATACGAAGTGTTATAATGAATGTTTTGTATGATAGAAGAAAATGTATTATGGTTTCATTCAGTCTTGGATGCAAGTACTAATTTTGCTTCTAGTAAGAAAGAGTTGAGCTATACTGATTGTGCTTATACTAACAAGAAAACTTGCCTTAAGTTAATTTCCATAATGCGCTAAAATGTTAACTGGCGATTGTAGATGACTCTAATTAATTTATTGTCGAAACAAGCCTAGGCAGAATGAATTGCATATGGAAAGGAGGAAATTAATAGGAGAGTTAAATCAAATATTGATGGAGTATACGGGCGGCACCCGTGGGGGCTCAGGGGATAGAGCGTTCGCCTTTCAATAAGGTGAACTGGGTTCGAATTCTCGCAATGGCTGGGCAATACGAATTCTGCTACGAGCTCGCACCGACCACAGTGCTGGCGTAAAATATCCTCAGTGGTAGACGGATCATGGGTTTGAGTCCCCTTGGAGTCAGGATAATTGTGGGAGGTTTTCGTGGCTTCCTCTCCATACATGCTTGTTAGTTTCATCAAAAATTGCTCCACGAAGGCGCATTTCTTCCAATACTTGATCCAGAGTTTCCTTGTCTTCTGGATTGGACTCAAAATTTCAAGGCTACGGAGTTGAACATTAATTGTCGTAAATTCAAAATTGTGTCGGTTGTTCCCAACGGTTATAAAACATTAATATAAGAAAAAATAATGGTAATACGGGTGCATGGCCGGTGGATCCACCTACCCCGCGGCTATCCGCAGTTTCTGGTGGGTTGCTCCCCGGTTACGTCAGTCTGATATATAAAAATGATAATAAAATGGAAAAAAGATTGTGTACAATATTTATACTATTTGCAATACCTCTTGGATAGTATACCATCAGATAAGAAAGAAGCTGTCCATTGATTGTGCGTGATATTTTCATTTAAGAATTCTTAGCTTAAGGTATCATAATAATTGCCTTTTCACATCTTTCGGCTTTATTAAAAAATTGCTATCAATTGAGCAATGTACTGTTAGCGTTTTAAAAGATGTATGTCATCTCTTAAGGTTTGATTCTTAACGTAGTATGAAGCTTTTGTAATGGCTTTTGTACAATATAAAGTTTATTTAGTAAGTTATTTAACGCTAAGCACGATTCTGGTGAAGCAAAAGTGGTTATTGGTCTTACAGAGATGCCAACTTGTTCCGGACAGCAAATATATATTTTAAAGTGGTAGTTTATCAATTGTGATTCTTGGATTGATAAATTCAATTAAGTAGATTTTTATCCACCACTATTTCTAAATAATTCGTAGGCTTATATAATTCACCACTTTAGAGGGCTTATGTCATGTTATACCTGTTAAAATGCAAGCAAAAACAGTCAAATATTTGCAAAATTTACTTTGAAGTTATTTACCGTCTTTTTAATTATTTTGGCGTGTCCGGAGCAGTTGGCAACTCTGGTCTTATAGTTTGCCTACATAGTAGTTTTTTTAGGCGGGGTGTTTTCCAATGAGTGGTCTTAAGGCTTTGAGCGTTCCCCAGGTTTTTGAGATGTCTTTTATTTGGTTATTTCATGTAAGTTTATTACTTAATGTTTGGCTAAGGTATTTAGCTTTCTGCACCACTAGAACCGTTTGATTGAAGATTTGTATGCTTTTAGTGAATTTTGCACTAATTCTGGTGTTTTTAAGTAATAATAAATTGTTTTTATCAGCATTTATGGCTATACACCAATACATGCACCACTCCTCAATTTCATAGACAAAGTCTTGTAGTATTGAAATGGCAAAATCAGGGTTCAAGGAGTTTTGAACATCTGCCGTGTCATCGGCGTAGAAAGTAGTTAGATGTTTGGAATTTCCATTCTTCTTTGGGAAATCTGATCAAAACAAAATATACAAAGAGGGCCCAAGGATACTTCCCCATCACACAAGTATTAGGTCTTATATCTATGTCAAGTTCTTTTATGTCTTGTGACTGAAAACTGTGATGCTTGTTTCATACGTTAAAATTGTTGTTGATAATTTTTTTTAAAAATCAACAATAAATTGGTAAAGCATAAATTTTTTGCAAACCTATTCGACGTTTTCGTCGTTTAGAATCAAATTCAGAATCAAGTTCGAATCAAGTTACAAAAGATGAAAAAACAAGAAATCATTCAAATAAGGCAAAGTGAAATATTTATTTTTGTTCATCAGATAATCTAAAATAAGAAAAGTAGAAAAAACTTTTTAACCAACTTAACACTATTTACAATATTTTTGTTCAGAGCAGTTTTCATGCAGGTAGACAGCACATAAAAAAGCAAATAAAACGGCAAGCTAGCACCATAATCAAACTAGATTTCATGTGTTTTATTTATATTTGATTTGGCGGAAATTTTTTAAATCTGGATGTTAGAAAAGTATAGAGAATGCAACATATTTTTCATATCACATCTATTCATATGGTTTTTATATAATTTTGAAAAGTTTATAACAGCAATAGATAATTTTACGATTACTTTAGAAATAATAAGAAATTGTTTATAGAGGAATTGTTTTCATTAGTTTTATTTTTAATACCTATTTAAAAATTAAACTAAAATGTTTTTTTTAAATAATATTCTAGAAAATGGAATATTATATTAAAAGTGACAAGTTTTATTACTTTTTTTATTTATTTACTTACTGTTTTTTAAAAAAATATATAATTTTAAACCTTTAATTAATTAAAAAAAAACACATTTGAAATCTGGTTTGAAAGAACATTGACTTAGATATCGTTGAAGTAACGTACATAATTTATATAATAAAAAATATGAAGAAATTTTCGTTAAAAATGTGTATTGTAACAAGATAACAGAGTAAATAATCTTTTGAGCATAAGTTTAATTTATATTTTAAATTTAATATAAAATATGTGTTTATCTTTGGCATAAACAAAAATAAGTTCTAAGACTGGTGTTTTAAATTTATTTATATCAGATATTTTATGTTTAGTTAAAAGAAAATAGAAAAAATTGATAAGATAGTTGTTGTACAAATCTAAAAAAAAGGAAAAAAATATTTAAACAAACAAAAGGAAAAAAATATTTAAACATATAGACAGAATGCTAGAAAAACAGAGTAACAGAAAAGCAACAGTAATATTTCATGTTTTAAGTTTTTGGTTTCTCAGAAAAGCTAACAGATTTCCATCGGCCAGTAAAATAGCACGAAAACGAAACACTAATAATAAAATTAATTTAAATTTAATAGTATCCAGCTGCCCTAGGGTCATCAACTGGTACTAGAACGTAACGTGGACTTGCGGGTGCTGCTGGAGCTACTGGAGCGTATTGAGGAGCGTATTGTGGAGCTTCTGCAGCTGAAGATTCAACAGTGACGTCAGCAGGATTGGAGCTAGCGGTTCCAGGTTCGTTGGTTCTGATAGATGCTCTGAATCCATTTTCATCAGCAACGTAATCTACGATTCTGGTGTGTCCTTCTAAGTTGCTTACAGTGTAGGATCCAGACACTCTGCCGGCACCATCACCAGATTCTTGGTGTCCACTGTTGCCACCATCTTCAGTTGGTGCTTCGTAATTAAAAGAATATGGAATAGGAGCCGCCACTGGTTCCTGCAAATTAAAAATAATAAAATGTTAATTTATCGCATTAGTTTCAAATACATTTTTCTACAGAACCAATATAATAACATTCATGCAGAATTCTTATATAATTATTTGATTCATACAGAAGAAGGTTCTGACAGTATGTATTATAAAGAATGTGATAATTATATGAAGAAAAAAAATTCGAAAAATAGTTATATTTCTTTTAGATTACCTACCACCTTAGTTTGAAATTTTTTTTTCCCGAACCAATTGGGTGGGCAGTAGAAAGAAATATCCACTTAGAGTCTACAAATATGTGCTATTACTGTACTTTTTTTTTCAAATAATTGTTTCTAATAATAAGATTACTTTTTCATTCCGGTTCCAAGAAAATGTTTTAAAAAATAATAGAGAAAGATTGAAAAAACTAATTTTATCACTAATTCCTATCTCCCGAAATATAATTATAAATTGAGAGAAATGTATCTAGATCAGGGGTTTCCAACTTATAAGAGGCAGGGGGCCGCAATTAAAATGGCGGGCGGCAACTTTATAAAAATTTTATGTAGGACTCTTTTTATGTTTGAAGGAACATTAAATATTACTGTCAGATTTTTATCAAGTTGTAGAAAACAAAGGTATTGAATTACAAATTAAAATAAGAAGTACATTTTTAAAAATATCCCGGCTACAATAACTTTAATGTGCCCCATGTATTAAACAATTAATGTGCAACATATATCAAATTATTAAGATATATAACTTAAAAGTATTTAAAACCTATATAGATTTTTTACGAAAACTGTTCGCAAATAAATGACAACTAATATATTTTGGTTCGCGGGCCACCAGAAAAGGCTTCGAGGGCCGAATGCGGCCCGCGGGCAGCCAGTTGGCAACCACTGATCTAGATCATACCTGTCAACAACAGATTCCAACTGATCTACAAAAGTTTAAAAGTTTCGACAAGATGAACCTTGATTATTTAATATGTGACCTCAACCATACGTTATTTTTCAAATGAAAACGATCTGTATAAAACATTCCACCAACCGCATCTCCAAATGTTTAAGTATCTTAAAAAAAGAAATGCTTGTCTTATAGTTGAGAAACTGTACAATTGTTGGGAACGATTTTATAAATTTGTATTACAATAGTACTTTTAAGCATTAAGAATTTTCTGAAAATTAAGCTACTTTGTGACACTTAGAACAACATTAGTCTAACAAATACGTTAAGACCCAGCCTGCACGTTAATTAGGTAATAAAATTAGAAATTAAGGAACTATAACATAAAATTAGATCTTGAATTTAATAATGTATTATAATAATAATGGATTATTTTTAATTTCTTAGATTAATGTTCATAAGAAAATAACTTACCCAGCACTTCTAATTTGGGTTACTTATACAAGAAATAATAACTTCTTTCAAATTGCATCAGGTCTTAAAGGAATAGTCCATTTTATACACATATGCTTGAATTATTCATTCGTCATGGTAAGTAAACCAACTTAACATTTAATTTTTAAAATTAAGAGTAAGCGTTAAAGTAAAGAAAAACACTTTTGCAAGTTGGCACTTATGTCGTTAACTTTCTCGTAAGTTTACTGCCTCGATTAAAAATTTTCTTGCAGCTTGTGAGCCTCGTCATAAAACCTTGAAAAATTTTACCAACCTCGTGAAACATTTGTCACCACCTTTTAATTTTAGTCCCCCGGCGTTGGTCACTCTGCCTCTGTATTCGGACATTAATGGGTAAAACTCTGATTCGTTTACAGTGCTTAGGGAAATGAATTTAACAATAACTATTGTTAATATTTGAGATTTCTTGGTTGTCGTGGGATGTTTAGAGAGAAGCTCAGGAGCTGTCCACGTCATCTGACCAAAATTGCGTGACTCTCCTATCATTGCCGTTCAAAGATAGGGCCCAAAAATAGGGGTAGCTGCTTGGCCATGATTGGGTGATTATGTTCATGATATTTGGGAATTGAATACTTATAACTTAAATTGTTTAATCTAAAAACTGCTAAGTAATATAAATTTTACAAAAGAGCCGTGGTGGTTCAGGGGATAATGCGTTCGCCTCAAAGCAACGGCTGGGCGATACGAATTCTGCATGGTACTTTTATAACTTTATTTACAAAAATTGGGCACCTGTGCCTCGTAGCAGCCCCTATCCCATACATCTAGAAATTTTCAAAAAATTTATAGTAATAACATTTTGAATTTAGCAGTCGATGTGGTAGCTAATATAGAAAAACAAGCACTTTGCTTGAGTAAATATAACATTTGAATATCTGATTCATCGAATCTAAGCTGACATTAACATATATAAATATAAACATAATTTGACCGAATAATGGTAGAAAGTGGCGCAAAACAAAGTCTTTGTGTTATTTAGAAGTAGTAGTGAGTAAAAACCTTGTAAATTGAATTTACTAAACTAAGTATCATACAATAAAAGACAACATCGAAAACATTTATTCGCTATCCGGAGCAAGTTGGCATCTCTGCATATATGATACCCCGGTCTCGAAGAGGTTAAAAATTTATAATTTAAAAAAAGAGTGAGAAATACTTACTAGTCCATATTGGGCTAAGGAGACAGCTACTAAAGCGGATAAAATGATGAGTACCTATGAAAAAAAATTATTTTTTACAAAGTGTAAATTTTTGGAAACATCTATTTGTATCAATACCATTCAAAATGTATATTATGGAAAAAATATAACACAGTTTCTAATAAAATAATTTTTATTAGAAAACTGTTTTTGAATACAGTATTTATACGTGCTAACTCTTAACTGTTTCCGAGAGCAATTTTTCCATGTGGTTGTGAAATGATAATTGCAGAGACTGATTATCCCGATTTTGTTGCGAGATTTTGCTTTCATATTGGAGGCCACGACACAAAAATGAAACGAACATTCCTATATCTATTCTGCTCGGATTATTTTGCCATCCTTCTGTATATGATTTAAATAAATATATGATAGACCTAACACTATTCTCTACGAATTTGAGTCCTTTAAGAAATTAAAATATTATTTCGCAACCACTATAAAGGAATTCACAATTGAATTGCAGTTTCAGGCACATATAATTTTGTTACCCATTGGCAAAATGGGTCTTGTTTTGGGCATGATGGCTTACAAACTTTATTTGAACTTTATCACACTTTTCCACTGTGTTCAAGAGTAATAGTAAACAGTGCGCATGCGTCGTCATTGCATGCGTTGCTATGGCGACCGCTGCTGTTTGAAAATTTTTTTAGAATTCTTTTTTTCTTTTCATTTTCACGAGCAGTCATTCTTAATGTATTTACATAATAATAATTTAAAGTGCTTATATATTTTTATTTATTATTAACTTATAATTACTGTCTTGACGGTGATTTTAATATAAATATGAATATTGAATAAGGAAAGGTATTTTGTGATGTCTTGAAACACGTATATAGCCATGATTTGAAAACCAATCCAACGACAAGCATCAATTGAGACAGTTTTTACAACCCATGATTTGAAATGTTGTGACGTTTATCGGAGTCAAACCAGAAAAAAAAGCATTTGACGTATGGGTAACCCAGTGATCGAAAATTTTTTTCATAATTTTTTATTTATTTTATCTTATTGTCAATAAATTAGCTAATCTAAATATTTTTATGCATCAGGGTTCCACTGTCTGGATAATTTTTTTAAAGTGGTAGCGAAAGTGATCATATAGATATTTAAAGCTATCAATAAATATCTAGATTAATGGAAATATATATGGGAGAAAAAAATAACTTGTGATTAATTTTTTTAATTCATTAANTGTTAATTTTGCTAATGGTTATAGGGATCAAATATATAGGTTATATATAGGTCAATATATAGGTTACGATCAAGGAATATATATTCTTTGATCGTAATAAAGTGATCGAATATGTTTTTCATAATTTTTTATTTATTTTATTTTACTGTCAATAAATTAGCTAATCTAAATATTTTTATACATCAGGGTTCCACTGTCTGGATAATTTTTTTAAAGTGGTAGCGAAAGTGATCATATAGATATTTAAAGCCATCAATAAATATCTAGATTAATGGGGGAGAAAAAAATAACTTGTGATTAATTTTTTTTAATTCATAAATAAAAGAAAAATTTACGCAATTCTCACAAAAAATCTTAGCTACCACTCATTAATTTTTTTCAGGCTGTGGGAACCCTGTTTATATTTAAATTTGTTATATTTAGTGGTGAGCAGAACTAGTTTGAATTAATTTATAAATCTGAGAATCATATAAAAGGAAGAAAAAAAAACAAGAATTTAGCAACTACTTTAAATATTAAAATGAAATGTAAATCCGTAATTAAATTTGTATGTGCTCAATGCATAGAAATCGTGCATCTCACTAATTATAAATTTTTAAAAAAAAAGTCATGTGGTTTTAAAACCACAATATAAATAAATTTCCGTAATGAAAACTCTGAGATTATTACGATTAAGTCATGCATCTTTATTTTTGAAGGACTTTTTTTTAAAATTGTAACCTTATACATTGTAGTTTTTAAGGAGTATTTCCTGAAAAATCTATAATGTTCCTCAATGTGCGAAAAATTTAGCTTGCAGTTATACGGCAATAAGTTTTTTATTTTTTCATCGTTCATATTTTCGGCTTATTATTTTTTCATGTTACGAGAAATAATTCTGTTTTTTAAACCCATGTTGTCTTAGAATTTTATTATAATTTCTCAAATGGGGCGCAGATAAGATTTAATGTTAATATGAATTTAATACACATAGACAATCACTAAAAAGTTTGATGAAAAATATGACATTTCAGAAAATTTAAGAGGACAACTAAAAACTAGAAATTTTCTGCAGACCTTGCGTTTTTATCAGAAGTCCGTTTTATGGTTTTTCATACAAAAATTAAAAAACACTTAAGTTATTAAAAAGTAAATTTTTAAATTAAATCTTTCAATTCTTCATTTATAACAAAATATTTAATGGTTCTTTGTTTAATTAAACTTTTTAGAAGTATGTTCTAGTTTACACGCGTGATAAAGTTCAAAAAGATAACCATTCTCAATTCCAACTTTGAAGTTCGTGATCAGACTTTATGTTAGCAAGAGCTGGATAAACTTTATTTATTTAGAAATCCAAAAGGTCATCTTTTAGATAGCATAAGATAATAATGATTTTTGCTCAACTGTGATGTGATAAATGATGTTTACTTAAATATTTTCTTCCGAGTTCTAATTTAAAATCACCTTTGTTTTCCTATGCTTTTTAAATAATAATGAAAAATGGATCCACGAAAAACAAGTAACGGAAAATTATAATGAAGACATATTTTAAAATTTTAAATAAAAATAATGAAATACGACTTAAAAAAACAAACAAAAATTTTTTATTTAAATTTTTAGTTAATGCGAAAAATTATTAGTTTTATGAAAATTTTTATACCGAGAAATTTGTAGATTGCAAATAAATGGTTAATAATATTTCAAAATATATTACGACATTAGATATTCTTGCAAATGTTTTGATGTTTCATTCATTGCATTCCAGCGACGAATAGCTAGTTGATTCTTAATTCTTAAATGTCAAAAGGCAGCAATGATATGATATTTTTGAAACCGATATAGCCACGAATTGAAATTGTAATAATTTTAGTTATATCGCAACAACCAATTGTATTTAAATAATTTCTGATCCACGCGTCTTGTACCATCGAAAATTGCGCGGTAAGAATATAAATCGTTTTGTTGGTATGCCTAAAGGAGTTTCGGCTTTACTCTATTGCTCAAAATAGCTTATTCCGGATGGTTTCTGTGATTTATAAATCCCATTTAGGGTTACATTAATTTTTGTCACCATTGAAATGGTTGAAAGTTTAAGCATGTTACAAGAATTCTTAATTTATTGATAGATATTCTATATAACTTGATTGTTTTGATTAAAGATCACTCTTTGCGCATGTGAATAAAGTCCCGCATCTATATATTTTTTTAAACTTTATTTTTAAAGCAAATTTTTTAAAAATATTTTTGATGATAAGTTTCGTATTTAATAGTATTCATACGTAGATGCACGTTTTCAATTAAATAAATATTATTTTATGTATTAATAACTTTAATTTTGGGGATATTTTACTTTATTTTACTTTCAGAATTGAGGTATATTTACAAAAGAAAAATTGTAAAATTTTATTTCAAATAGCAGCATCAAAGTATTAATCGCACAAATTAAATAAATTAATTTTAAAAAAATCTCTCTTCTCACTTTCGTCTGCCAGACAGTTGGAATAAATTTATATAAGTTACTGTGCATGCATCATTTTAATAAATATTGAAAAGAAGAGAAATAGTGAGTTAATTTTTTTACTTATTGTGTATTATGTCTTTTATTTTATATAACATTGGTATTTTTTTCCAATTATTTTTCACATATTACACACAAATTTAATATTTTTTTAAGATGGAATATAAGACAACTGTTGAAAATGGAATTATACTTAATTTTTAATGAAAATAAAATTAGTAAAACAGCCAAAAACGTGCAATGAGGAATTAGATGTTAATGGGAAACAACCATTTACCCGTGCACTTGGTTGAGAAGTAACTTGAAATTCGTAATTGGTACATAATTTAAAATTTCTTCAGTATATGTGTGTGTAATAAAATTCCTTAATACTCTGGCAACTTCAGGAGTAATGGAAATTCATATGAATCCGAGCAGTGCTTTTTTGAAATTGAGAGTTGTAATGAAATTTGTTCATAATTTGTATAACGCTGAGAAAAATTTATGTACAAGTCACTTCCACAAAATAATACAACTGATAAATTCTAAAAGGCTTTATATGAATATCTTCTCGATGTATCTATTTAAAGAGGAACCTAGTAACCAGTAAGAGAAAAATCAGAATAATTATCTTCAGTTATCACTTTCTATTTTGGAAGCTCAGTTCTGATTTATTTGTACATGGCTATGTTTTCTACAATTTGAAAAATTGTCAGTTAGCGATAACATTTTATTTAAATGATTTCATTTTTTGCGGACACATAACCAAAACTAGAGCTTAAAAGTATTTTTCATAAATGAAATGAAGAAATTCGAGACCACAAAATGCTTCGTATGTATAGTTGTCATTTAAACTGCTTATTGCCTCAAGGATTATAACAATCAAAGATTTTGAAAGATTCTCTTATAAAATGGTGAAAAGAAATTAAAAATGAATAGAAATTATCAAGATTTAACTATTTCTTAGATATTTTTTAATTAGAGAAAATTTTATTTATGAATTATATTTTGATAACAAAATATAAGCAACAAAATTTCTATGTAAATCAAAATGTTTTATTTAGATATATTATCAAAAATTGAAATTGATAATTTTCTTCAAAAGTTAGATATTTACATAATTATTAAGCTAAATATGTAAAGATTAAATTTTAAATACTCAATTCAAATTCTTACAGTGTTTTTTTTTATTAAACAATGTTATTAAAACATTATAATGTTTTGAGAATATTTTCGTTTAATTTCTCTCTTATTCGCTATTTCTTACAGCAATTTTGTTATATTAAAACTAGAAAAATTTCACGACTTTAAGACTGAATTTCAAAAATTTAGAGTTTTTTTTATATCTTTAAAAACATAACGTTACAGAGATATTCCATGAATAAATTAGCAATTCATAATTAATAGCTCAAATAACTCATGAATTTACTAACATTTAGTTTACCATATTTTTAGATGTTGTTGTATCTACATATCAATGTAACTAAAAAATGTAGTAAATAAATAGTCTAAATAGCAATTTCAGATTTTGAGTTAATTCATCGAGAGCACTTAATATGCTTTAATGAGTTTGTAATAAATAGCTTTGTTCGTAACAATTATACTTAATAGTTTATAAATGAGTGACTATGTTTTAATATAGAATAATCACAAACGGTAAAAAGAACATGAAATTACCTTCATTTTTGGAGTTGAGTTAAAACTGTAGGATGATTTGGAAAAGAAGATGACAATGCGAGTGTCCTGAGTTTGTCTCGGGACTTTTTATATATAAATCCCACGGGCGCTCCACAATTCCCTTTTACTCTAATTTACATGAGTCGCATGTTAATTTTGCTAATGGTCAAAGTGTATACACTTCCCTACACCTTAAGGCGATGGACGAAGATTGACAAAAAACCCATCTCCTTGGAAAAAAGACGACCGTCTTTTGTTTTCTCTACCTTTTCGGCATATCTAGATCACATTCATATATTTTTTTGTTTAAAAACGGAAAGAGATACTCCGGTCACGTAGAAAGAGTCTTCTCATCATTTGAAATGAAATGAAGCAAAGACATTATAGTTTAGCCGTTAATGAGAACAAACGATTTCTTTTGTGTCGAAATGAGATTTGTGGAGTTCTAAAACGGCCATGATGTACGCCGTATATAAATAATTCTAAAGACGTTTCGTTTCTGTCAAAAAGTATGGCTTCTTAGCGCAGATTTTGATTGACTTAACTTTGTTTTTAATTTTTTTAAATGAAAGTAAAATAGATCATCTAATATTGTTCTTTTTCTTAAATTTAAATTCAAGGGAAGATTTATGGCATGTCCGAACATTTAGTTCCTGCTTTCAAACCACTTACTTCACTTTCTTAAAAAAAACTTTTAAAGCATGGGTTTGCATATTTGAGCAAGAAATTATTTAAATGAATTCTAAAATTGCTAAAAAAAAGTTTAATATTTCATTTGTAAAGTGAAGTGATTATCCGAAAACCGTTTCCTAACTGTTCTGGTACGATAATTTGTTCATTCGTTTTTTTTAAATTTTTTTTTAATTTGAGCTATGTTATGGGTTTTTTAAGATATTTCAATCTTTCTTTAAATTTATAAACTATTTTAGTCTGAGGAAAGAGGAAATGGACTTGAGCGAACATATTTATTATTTTATCGAGCCTGATTCATTAAACCGGCTATTCTTGGGCATTGCCCCCTTTTAATTTTTTATTATATTTGTCTAATATTATAATAATAGATTCTTGATATTTCGTCCTTTGATATTTTCCCCCGCCATTTAATATTTAAAGTCAATAATTTAATTTGTGAGTGTCATATAAAATATATCATTGCTGTGACCACAATTTGTTTTTATATAGTTTGCCAATATTTAAAATAAATTTTTTTCGTTATTATCCGCTGTAGTAGAATGAAATATATACGCTAAAAAAAGAGGCTAATTTTAATCTCGTGTTATAGATTTTTGTTATATTTATTAATCATCGCTTTTTTCATTTTTAGTCGCCTGCGGAATCGCTGCAGTTTCCGATAACGCTATAAATTTTAATGAATAGTGGTAATTGCAGCTAATTTATTCCTGTCTAAAAAAAAAAAAAGAAAAGCAAAAAGGAAATTTTCTTACTGCCAGTATTCTGCCTTATCCTAAAATTAGTAATCCAGGTTTTAAAATGTCTATTTACTACTCATAACGTACGTATATATATATGGAGTCGTCAAAATGAAACAAAATTTAACATACGTAATGACTACTTTGATATAAGTAAATGATTAGAAAATCAAAGATTATCGTTTTTCTTTGATTTTCTAATCATTTACTTATATCAAAGTAGTCATTACGTATGTAAAATTTCGTTTCATTTTAACGACTCCTTCTTGGTGCGCTAATTTCTTTGTCCATGAGTGTGTATATATATGTAGAGATGCCAACTGCTCCGGACACGCCAGAATAATTAAAAAAACGGTAAATAACTTCAAAGTAAATTTTGAAAATATTTGACTGTTTTTGCTTGTATTTTAACAGGTATAACACGACATAAGCCCTATAAAGTGGTGAATTATATAAGCCTACGAATTATTTAGAAATAGTGGTAGATAAAAATCTACTAAATAGAATTTATTAAACCAAGAATCACAATTGATAAACTACCAGATTAAAATATCTATTTGCTGTCCGGATCAAGTTGGCATCTCTGAAATATGTATATATATCGATAATAAACAATAGCTTTAAAATAACTTATAACATTTATTATTATAATAAAAATAAATAATATTTTTGGGTTTAACTTGTTCTTCTGTCAGTATACTGTGTATTCGAATATTTGACTTTCTTAATTGATAAAGCGTAAATTTTGGACGGACTCGATCTATTAGAACCTGAAAAATTAATTTTAGAAATACGAATTTTTGAAGAAGAACAATTCAATTTTCTCAAGAACAATTGAGATGATTTCGTTCAAAGTTATGTTGTTTTCTTTTAAAAATTAATTTAAAAAATTTGATTAAATTGACTAAAAAATTTGTTAGGGAAAGGGGACAAGCGTGAACAGATTTTTTAAATTTGCCCGAAAAAGCTTACTAATTATTTTGTTCAGCAGATCTCTTATTTTTGTTCATAAAAATTTGAATATCTTTATTTGGATGATTATATTCTTAAACTGATTTGGATGAATACTTTTTTTCCCTCTTTAATAAAATATTAAAATAATTTTCCTCTTAAAATCTTTTTCTTCAAATATTCTTCCAGTTGTGACATTAACAGCTTGGGGCTGTCGCAACTTCGAATTTTATATTTAATAATTTGTATTCATAATTCCCTCCGGGGTTTCGAAGCGTTACAGTAAAAAAAGGAAGACGAATATGAAAAAGAGAAGCATATGAAATTATTCCGAAACTATTCAAGTTTTACTTACATACATTACTGGTGCTCTATGTGTGAACCCTTGGTCACACGACATACATCAATGCGATAGTCCAGTTTCTGCCCGGAGGGAATTATGAATAACTCTGTATATATATATAATATGATTGTTATTTTAACCTCTTTTTTTCAGAACTAGATAAATTCTAAAATTTTAATGGGTTCATTTATTTTTTTTCAAAGAAGTTGTGTAAGTTCATACCTCAATTTTNTATATATATATATATATATTATGTTATACTATAAACTCGAGTATTTTTATTTGTATTGGTAGTAGTACTATAATTATTATTGAATTTGTAAGGTTATGTTAATCCGGGTTCGTTGAGTCTTTAAAAATTTTTAAAAGTGGTGGCAAAATTTAGAAAATAAAATGTACTTTTATAAATTTGTGTTCACAACTACGCCTAATTTTTCCAAATAATCATATCTAGTAATAAAGTTACAGTTTTTGCAATTTTAATACTAAATTAACATTTTCAACTTTTTTATTTTCTTAAGGACAGTTTGAGCCACCACCCCAAGTAATAATTTAAGTAGTGTCAGAAAAGTAAGTTATAAGTTAAGTATTTATTTATATTCATTTTGTTGGGTTCTCTTACGTTATATTAAGTAATCTGTAATAGTGTTAATGCTTCTGCTGCCAACTATGCTGAAATGCCCTGATCTCATATTTGTGGTAGTTTGTGTGATTTAATGGTTGCGGGAGAGAATTTAAATTATTACTAAAATACAATATTTAAGGAACTTTGACAATATCGCGGACATTTCTACAAAATAGTTAAAATTGAAATCGAAATACTTCCGTGCGGGCAAAGTTGTAGCAACAGCTAGGTGGTGAAAAATTTGGTTAATATATTGTTTAAAACTAATTAAGGTGTTAGGACTGAAGGATCAGTTGAACAATTCGAATATTGTGTACTATTGTCTGTAATATGTACTACTGGTATACTAACAGGTTCAGTTTTGATAAGAATTATACAACGGGTTTTCCGTAGTTTCAGAAAATATTTTTCTAGTGGTAGCAAAGATAGTTTATTAATATTTTAATGAATGTGAACTAAAAGAAATTGCTCTTTCACTACTAAATGTTTTGATAGTAAATTAAAGGTTAGATCGACAAATGGCCATGCTCCAAAATCATTATCAAGCTCTAATAAGAATTTAATATTTAAAAAAAAAAAAAATTCTGCTTTAGCTGGCTGTCACTGAAAAAATATTTTTAACAAGACTTAAATGTTGAAGGGTTATGTAATAAAGTACCAAATATGATAATATAGGTATAAAATGTTATAATAATATATTTGGTGATGATTAAAAAAGGACCAATACTAAGCAGTTTAAATACCGATACTTTAGAAAGAAGTGTTTTAAAAGGTAAGGGATATGTACTCGAGAAAAGTATTTGATAGTGCTAAATTTTGACTATTATGGTTTGGACATCATGCCATGTGATGCTAAATACGTTTTATATTTATTCTATTGGAATGAACTACAAAAAACAAGTTTTACTTATTAAATAACGTTAAGCCACCGAAAAGGGAAGCAAATAGTATTAAATATAAAAAAAATTGAAATTATTCCAGTTATATGAATTGAAAAACTTAGTGGAAGAAGCAAGTAAGTGACATTTTCAGACTTAGAAAAAAGTTGTATCCGAGCTATTTATTACCAATTTAGTAGAAGAAGGGAAGAATAATTCTTTGCTTTATTGTTTCTAATTTTAAATAAAACCAGATTAACTAAAAAATAAAACCCTATTGCCTAATTTGAAATATGCAATCTAAAACTTTATGTGATTAGTTAAGATTTAAAAGAAGGCAAAAGCAGTGATTCTTTAATTCCCCTAAAAATTTCACTTACCTGGCTCTTACATACTCTTACTCTTTAATTGTGTCGGTATAAGCTTTTCAATTATGTGCACGATTTCGTAGAGTTTCTCTACTCTGATTTATTGGTTCTTTACTTATTTTTTTATGAACCCCGTGCGAAGAACATGTATTCAGCTAGTACTATATAATTATTAATAATAACATAATATTGTAACGAAAAACTAAGATACCAAAATAATTAAGTAATTTTAATGTTATTGTATAGGTGTCACTGGAGTGCTAAAGGTTTATACTAACGTTTTAATCATCTGCAGAACATGAAATAATAAATAAAGAGTTACTCTTTCATAGATTTCCGTAGTTTTAAACTGAATATTTTTAACACGTTCACGCCGGGGTGACCTACCGGTGGGTCACGCTAGATTGGCAGCGCACCGGAGTAAAAACTGGTAACAATAAATTTCATTTTTAAGTTTTTTTCCGGGAATAATAAAAATCCATAACTACCAATTGTTTTTAACGGATGCAATTTTTATATTGAATTGCTTCCTCGCCGTGATAAATTTTCTTACAGTAAATTGCTATTGTTGAGAATAGATTAACTCTTCCCGAATATTATCTAATATTGAAATAGTTCTCCTACCAGTATTTTGTCTTTTCCCATACCAGTATTTTCACTTTTCTCGCCGTGAATGTGTTAAGACAATTTGATTGGTATTAATTTCAGTAATCAAACATTTCTTTCTCTAGCTGTGTCATTTAAGACTGGTTGTATAGTAATATTGTTTTGAAATAAAAATTGCTTTCTTGCAGCGATGTATTCTTGAACTTAATTTAAGTTTATTTTCAGACATGTTTTTGTAAAAAAATATCTACCGAAATAAAACAAAATCTAGCACATTATTTCTAAAGCAATAAAATTTGTTTATTAAATCTAAAAAAACGCAACAAAGTAATAATTCTTTTCTAATTATATAGATTGTCTTTACATTAATTTTATTTCCATCAAGAAAAAGGCCAATAAACGTTTCCTAGTCGAGAATGAATTTAGTCCCATTATTTAATCGGTGGCTGGAACTAAAATGTATCGGACGCCAGTCCTTCTTACTGGTGTTGCTACAGGGGCTCTGGCAGGGGCTGCTGGCAAAGCGGCATTGAAAACTGGACTTGCAGCTGCTTCAGGAGCAGAGGATTCAACTGTGACATCGGCTGGATTTTGGTTGGTGGTTCCTGGTTCATTTGATTTCACGATGGCTCTGAATCCGTTTTCATCGGCAACGTATTCAACTACTCTAGAATGTCCCTCAATGTTGTTGATTGTGTAGGTACCGGTTACTTTGCCTGAACCATCGCTGCTTTCCTGATGAGTACTGCGACCGCCATCTTCACTTTCTGATAGGTAGTTGAAGGAATAAGGAATAGGGACAACTTGTTCCTGAAAAAATAAAGTTAAATAAAAATAAAGTTTAGTAAACTATGTTTCGCATAAAAATTTTCAGAATGCTATCATTTTTATAAGTTTTCGAACTATATTCAAAAATAGAGTTATTTGTGATAATACTGTAACACGAAGACATCACACTTTACTACCAAACAATTACTAAACCTAAAAACGCAAATTGATTAAGCAGAGTTATATTTGCTTTTTATTTATTACAAACAAGACTCTTTTTTGGCAGCAAAATTTTTTATTTGTAAGGAATTAAAATTTTCAATCGAAATTAATTAAAACAAAGAATTATGTACTACTTTTTTTCATCTTCAAACACTTAATCCCATACTTTTTCACGTTTATCAGCCGAATATAATGTATTTTTTGAATAAGTAGCCACTGAAGGCAACTATGTTTGATATTAAACAGCTTGAGTTTCGGATGTGAAATAGGGATGAGACGTTTTATATGAAATTTTGAATCACTTAATTCCAGTGATGTGGTTGAAAACAAATTTAAAAACAACGAAACATGCAATAAAACATCACTAGGAAAAATTTTCCGATAAAGCGTAGGAAGTTGGTAGCCTTGTTTGCATGTTGTGGTTGACAACAATATCAGGTTAGTTATAATAATTATGAAACATTTACTAGGGTTACCTACATAAACATGTAGGATTATGTAGGTGGCAGAGACGTAGTTTTAATGTATGTTCGAGCGGGTTATATCTTTCTATAACTTTTTTCTTTTTTTTTCTACACGTTAAAATTATATGAATGATGAAAACTTTTTTTATATCCACACCCTAATCTAGTTATACCGTACTATAGTTAATTAATCATGTAATGGGGTTCGGAGGGGTTTTTGTCCCCCAAACTTCCCTCAAAACTTCGCCACTGCCCCTGAGTAAAGTTATCTCATTGCAGTGAAGTTTGTTCGTGGCTATTAACCATAACTGTTTGTAATTAGGGCACTCTTCACGCATCCGCGATTTTTTTTAACTCTTCATTTAATAAAAGTTCTTCAAATGTAACTTTCATCTTTACGAAAAGAGAAAAGTGATAGTTTGCTTCATTATAAGCATTTAGATAAGAGATCCAAGACATTAGTATTCACCATAGTAAAACAGGGATCATAACTGTCCTCATAAAACAAGACCATTCTTTTCTGAAACCAAAAGTTATGACTTAGTTACTTCATTTTGCGTGTCCACCCCCCGTAGCTAACAAAAACTTGAAGAGCACATAAAGAAGAAACAACCTATTTTAATTTAAGAGGACATTTGTAGCTTATATGAAGGAAAAATAAATTTCTTCAAACATTTCTATTAGTTTATATTTTAAGAGCAATATATTGATATATCACGATAAAACTGACAATAAAGACTAAATAACAACTTTTAAGACCTTGTTTCAAATGCGAGCATACCTGCCAACTTGTGCGGTCGTTGAGAGAGATTCTACGAAGTGGTAATGAATCTATTATAAGTTTGAAAGAGTTTTCTGAAAAACAATGCTATTACGACATCCAAGGGTATAATTGGCAAACTACTCATACCTTGTAGTTATATTAGCATCAGTCCCGCTACTGGCTCTAACTAATTCATCTGAGTGGGAATGTATGATAAATCACCGAAGCGCAATTGAATGGTGAAGGTTGGGGTTCAGTAACATTTACTGCATGAAAATTAAAATGAAATGGCGAGATTTAAATAAAGAAATTTAAGAGAGAGAAGAGGTTTTTGTGGCAGACTGCCTCGCCTCCTCCCGAGGTAATTGGCAATCTCTTTTTCTCTTTATTTAACTAAAACTGGGTGCCTGGGCCGCGCAGCGGCCCCTAACCCATTCATCATGAAGTATTTACAAGTTGAATTAAAAAATATTTTGAATTATGCAGCCTTTAGGTAGCATTACAGAAGATCAAGCATATTTGCTTGATAAATTAAACATGATTTGATATTTAATATAAGTCATGATTTATGCAATAATCAGAAATTTTCGTGAATATAAAAAGCACAATTGATATTTAAGCATTGATTGGTATTAAATTTGATGCAGTCATAAGTTGTGATAATTGGCAATCTAATTGATCTTATCTACTTGCCTTTTTTAAAATGTTTGATTTGTTGTGGTAGTTTAAAATTTTTTTTTTTTAAATTTAAACTTCAAGATTTATTACGACTAACTGTTAATGTCGCTACCACTAAGAAAATTATTTCTCAACGGCTGCAGTTATTAGATTGGTAAAGGCCTGAACTCTTAACCCATGCGTATCGGCGAACAAGAATTTTCCTATTACGGAAAAATAAAAAATTATACTAACTTTTAGGGATCGTAGAAAATTTTTAAAACTCCCAAATTCGTTATTACCTATGACTTTTTGATATGTTAGTGAAAATATTGTACATAGCCTTTTTTTCCAATTTATTATCATTCATACATGTCAGACTAGTGTAACTGGGGAGCAACAAATCAGAGTCCGTGGTTAAATAGGCCCTGTGACCGTGAGCGTATATTGCTATTTTTTTCTATATTTATGTTTGTGCCAACCTTATACTCGACTATATACTTAGCCATTAATCAATTCATTATCTGATCTCTTTGAATTATATTAGATCCGATGAATCAAAGATAAACCACACAGGGCTGGTACTGGATTAATTTAAACTTTATTTTTTTTCTAGCTAGATTAGGTTTACTTAGAGTTTTATAGTTCCTATGCCCTCCAAAGAAGTAGAAGTACCATATTTGTTGGACTTGCAAATTTCTACGCTTTTGAAAAATTTCTAGTGGTGATTAAATATATGCTTTTAATAATTAATTCTTTGTTTTGGAAATTCGATTTAAAGTTTTTTGCCACACATTCAAAAGCTCATGTGAAATGCCTCTATGTAACAGAAACCTCAGTTTTTAAACTTTTTGGGCCTAACATCCCTTTAAGAGAGACAATTACCTTTTTCAGAAAAGAGAAAAGTGGTTTGTCAAGTGGTTCATTGCTAGGATGTATTTTGCAGGAACAAAGTAGCACGCTCTACCATAATGCATTAAAAATATAAACGTTATTATTGGATCTGAGATAAGGCTCATAACTTTTTGA
The DNA here is from genome assembly GCF_043381705.1 of Parasteatoda tepidariorum. Lineage (NCBI taxonomy): Eukaryota > Metazoa > Arthropoda > Arachnida > Araneae > Theridiidae > Parasteatoda > Parasteatoda tepidariorum. Next base: position 42,699,953 of record NC_092208.1, on the reverse strand, counting down.
AACTTAAAGTGGTAGATAACAGAAAAAAAATATCCCATTTGTTTAAACATATATGTATTCAAGATAGCAATTTTTCATTAATATAGGCCACTTTTTCTGTCTAGACAGAGATGCCAACGTGCACCAGACAGCCATTGAATATTTTCGAGTAGTAGTATCTTAAAACAGAATAATTCAAAGGCTTGTGTAATACGCCACTATTCTGGTTCAGCCGCATTTTACTGTAATAAGTGTAACGTTAATAAATTAATCGAAATTCTACACATTTTAGTTGTGTAATTTTCTATCTTTTTTTTAAAAATATTTTGTCCAATATGGAGCAGTTTGCATCTCTGCTTAGATATAAGTGGGTTTACCATTCCCTAAAATCTTAAGGAAAAGCATAGTAGTGAGAAGAACAGTATTTTTTTCCCTTTTTTTTGCGATTTTTCACATTGCTCTCCCAGCAAGAAATTTCCTTCTTTTCTTAGCTATTGTCACGACGACTGTCTAGTCTTAATCTAAGCTCTTTGAAGACAGAGAGGATAAAAGCGAGAAGCTTAGATCTTCTTCATTAACTCAATTCTAAAGAAAAAGAATTAAACTGAAGTTGTAGCTATAGTTTGCGCTAGTTTTGATGAAACTTTGGCTACCGCTTCTTTACATTTCAACCAGTAACAGCCGTTTATGTTTTTCGAAATAGTAGAAAAATGTTGCCCTCAACCAGTGTAATATGACAAATGTCTATACCTATACTATGAAATAATTTAATAAAAATAATGTACTTACTCCTACTTGAGCTGCCGCAACAACTATCAATGCAGCAAATGCCAGGAATACCTAAAAATTAGCGATGTTTTTTTAAATTTCAGAGGAAAGAGGAGTTATACATATATGATTTTTTACTATTGTATTAAGACAAATTTAATTATCTTTCAAAAAAACTTACCACAGCTAGAAAAATAATAGTTGATACAGTAAAAACTATCATTTTCCCACGTTTTCAATGCATTTCTCAATATATTTCTTAAAATTGACTTTCAGCTTACATTGATAGTAAGTGTATTGAAAATCAATATTTTTTTTATATTTACATCATGCTATTAACGTATTTAAACTGTTGGCTTTTGCCAGTGTAAATGAGAAACAAAAAAGAAAAAAAAATTCTGATATCTTTCTAGTAAAACTCTAACTTAATATATTCTAAGAGATATATTTCTAATAATAAATAGATATCAAGATATATTTCGAACATAAAGAACATAAAGTAAAATTTTCAGATGAGGAAAAGAACTTTCAGATATCTAAGGCACACATTTTCATCAACAAACAAGAAAAAACAGCTCTGTCAGGGAAAACAGAAGAAAATGGCAGTGGAATCATTTTATTTCCAGCTTGCATTCGCAAGGAATATATACATAGCTGCCAGCTATGGGTTGCCCGTAGTATTTTATTTTTATATTTATAAATGGCAATGATTCTAATAAATTTCTTTTCAATTCTTGAATTTATAAATTTAACCCTTTTGAAGGCCGTGGTAAGTATACTTACCACCACGTTTTACCACTTTTAATTTAGGTTTCCATTTTTCAATAAGTTCAGCTTTCTTGAAATGAGTTTGAATAAAATTGGTAACCATTTGTCACTTTTAAAAAACGTATAAAAGTTATAAAATACATAATTCCTTTTGAAGTTAGTAGCATTTAAGGAATTTATTTTATAAATAAAGAAAAATAAAAGTCAGTAAGTTCCTAATAGGTCATGTTAAATATATTTACCACCAAAAAAATGGCATTTTTATAAACTAAATGAGTTTTTTTTTAATATCAATTACTGTTCTTAAAACAATTTCAATTCCAAAAATACTTTAATTTACCTTTACTAGAAGTAAAGGGCCCATTAAAGGGTTATTATGTTTTTAACTTCTATTGAATGCAAATAATTATTTATGTATAAGAGCCAGTTATAGAAGCGAAAATCAATATATCTCATAGCAATTGTGAAAATTTTATTTTAAGTTCATCAATCTTACTTTAGCAATTGGGAAGTACTTGGTCAAAAAGAGTAAAAGCCGGCAGGTCTTTTGGTTATTAGGACATATAAACACCTATTTACAACTGGGGAAATTGTCTGGTATATACCTTTTAACGTTCAATAAGTCCTAGTAGACAGGGTTCTTTACTTTCCCCGTTAACAAGATACTTATGAAATGGTTTTACTGCCAGTTTTTACTCCTTTCCAGACACAAACAGCCCTGATTTCTGTGTCTATGCATTCGTATGTTTTCTGAAGGCTAGGTTATGTAAAGAATAAAATGTAGCTAGCTATTCCTTATTTTAATTTCCTAGAATTTAAAGGGAAAAAAAACATTTCAAGAGTACAAGGACATGTCATATTACAATACGTATGCTTGTCCACTTGTTTTTTTCCAACTGATAGTTACATTTATGTTTCAATGTATTTACTTTGGATTTTGAAATTTCAAAAAAATTCTTTCGTCCGTAAAAACAAATAAATAATTTAAACATATATATATATAAAATCTATTAACTAGATACTTATGTTTTAAAATGTTGGTATGTTTAAAGTTCAAAGAAGTCGCTTAATTAAAATTCTTTATACTTTAATTATAATTTTATTATTTCACTGCCACTTCATAAAACATTTTCCACTGACCGAGGAGGTGGTAAGATGTCCTATAATATATTTTATTTAAATCTCTTAAATAAGTTATAAGTAAGAAATAAAATAGGATGCAGTTAAATAATAATATAATTATGAATTATTAAAATATATTAAGTATTTTGAAAATTGTTTACGATATGGAGCTTTACTTTTTGGAGATAATTAAAACTTTTCTTAATGACTTATTTGCGACATTACATTACAGAGCTCTATTGAAAAAAAAATTTGAATTTTCATGTATAATTGTCTTGTTTTATTTCATCTAATTTCATAAGTGTTACAATTTCTTATTAACATTCGAAGAATTTAGTTTATTTAAAAAAAAAAAACATATCAGTTCTAGAAAATATTTAATGTTTTATTTTTAACAAACGGTTTGTACGCACTGGAAGAAACTTAAAAAATGGAATGAATTTTGGTTTAAAAAAGCCAAATGATTCTTATTATTAGATTTAACATAACAATTAAATTCTTCTATTTCGTATATCTAAGTGTATTTACTGAAGCGGCGGTGCTCAATTTTTTATTATTTTTTATTGTGCCCTCCTAAATACTTGACCTTCTTTTAGTAGCATCTCGAAACTTAATAAATATTTATTTTAAACTAACTAACTAACTAATCAAAATGTTACAGAGTTCCCATCCAATTCAGGATATCTGCTCTTTCATCTCAGTAGAATTAAAATTGGAGGAAGGGAAGGGGGGTGCTGAGCTTAACATTAGGCTTAAATATCAGATAGTTCAAATGTGTAAGCAAATTGAAATCCGGGTGAAATATTATAATAAGTCGCAATTGATACAATAATAATACAGTAATGAAAGAAAAGGGACATAAAATATTTACAAAATTTGCAAATGGGTTGGACTCCCTTAGCACTCCCTCGCCTCCCCCCGTAGCTGGGCTTCATCGGTGCAGAGTGCAAAGTTTGTCCAGGAAAATTGAAATGTTTTGAGGGAAGGCAGTCGCTAAGGAATTAATATTGTTGTAAATATTGGCTACAAATACGGGCTAAAATATTGTTGTTTTCGATAAAATCGATATCTAGCAGTTTGTTAAAGTCACAAGTAGCGCAATTTTTGGCGCCCTTAATTTATTTTAAAAATTGTATTGATCGATATTTTGTTAATTGTTTTGAAAATATTATCACTAATGAATGAAGAGTGAAATTTTTTCCTCATATCGTTTTATCAATATTAGTCTAAAAATCGAGTCAGACCGATAAATTTACAGGTCTGGAAAGGCATCTAGACTACTTAATATAATGCATGCCTAAGTTGATATTGAATGAACTGAAATAGGGTTTCCGTTAAAATCAAAAACAGAAAAGGACAAAAATTAACTTATATGTACTTCATTGTTGAATATTGGTAATTTTAATTCGATGCAAAAAACTGATGCAATTTTTCATGAACATTCATAATTCATCTATTTTATTTTGAAAAAAAAAACCCTTTTTTAAATTTAACTTCTTCACAAGTATTTAAATAAAATTATTTTTTTATATAACAATGGAAAGAGTAAATGAAATAATGAAATAGCTGATAACTAACTGACTATACTTCAAACACCAGGTTTTAAAAATCATAACTCTCTAAAAAAAGTCCTAACTAGTAGAGCTCCAATCAAATACTGATGCAATTTTTTTTTATATACATTCTAACTTCATTTATTATTTATTAGAAAAAAAACATTTTTAAAATTTAATTTCTTCACAAGCATTTTAATTAAATAATTTTTTATAAAAAAAATATTAAAAACATATTATAAATAGTGTATAATTAATTGGCTATAAATCTAATACCATGTTTTAAAAATCATAACTGGTTTTAAAAAAAGTGCCGCGAAACACCATTCGGAAACCGCTGACTTTAAAATACACTAGTATTGAAAAACATTATAAAATGTGATTTTTCATCGTTTATTACTATCAATTTTTAATAGTTTATAATTTTTTCAAAATTAAGTTTAACTTGGTTAAAGATTTTAATAATCTACTCATGTTTGCCAACATAAGCATTTTTGGAATTTTTTAAAAGATAATGGCTAGTTGCCGACAAAAAACACTTAAATTATTTATTATTGATACGGAATTATGATTGATTAGAATGATTATGATTGATACTTACCTTCATGATTGATACAGAGTTTTTTCTTGTCCTACCAAGCCTGTCTTTAAAGAAGTGGTAGAAATTAAATTAAAGCACAGGGCTTATATACTTTTTTAAAGATCTATAAATTACTCTCGGGATGAATACTAAATTTTTTTTATCACAAAGAATATGGAGTAATTGTAGAAAACGTAAGGGTAGTCCCCCCTTTTTTTATTTCATTCCGTCTCCAAACGATTTTAATTAAGTTTTTTTTCCTGATACTCTCCTTGAAATTTTTTATATTGTCTGAAAAGACTCGTTTCTATCAGCTTCTTAGTGAATTCGTACACGTAATTGTGATGATTGGTGAGAAATTCGGCGTAAAAATAAGAAAAATATATCAAAACGAATGCATAGAAAAAAGATATTCTTTAATTGATAAGTTGTAATTTAAAATTAGAATTGGAGCAATGCAATCAGCTAATGCTATTGGCATTTATACATAGGAGGATAAACGAACTATTTTTTTTTTAAAGGAATAAAGTCTTACAGGAAACAATTCTTCAATAATATAAAATAATAATATCTTTATTTATTTTCTCAAAAACAATAATACAATATTTATATAATCATATTTTGACGATTATAAAAATTTTTTTTATTAAAAAACTTTATAAGAATAAGTAATAAATTTATAGCACAACATATCATTTAAACATTATTCAACTTTTTTCTTATTTATGAATTCATTTTAATGCGCATTGAAAAAGTATAGTTAAAGATAATTATTTAGATAAGTTAATACTGACTGAAAAATCACAGGGGCTTGTTTTAGTCCCCATGCTAATAGAAAAATATTGGAAAGTTGCTTACTTGTTCGTACATAATAAAAACTTCATTGATTTTAAAAATTAGATGATGATGATAGAAGATGTTTGGAGTGTTCAAAAATTCACGTCAGAAATCATTCTCACTTGACAAGTCTTGACAACGGATGCCTATTTTTGCGCGCTTGAAACACGTCCACTTTTATTTCTATCTTCATTTTTTTTAAACTAATGAAGTTTTTATTATCGTTTATTACGTGTTCAAATTCTAAAATCCTAGAAAATCATGAATAACTTATTAATCGATTCAAATTTTACTTATAAAACAGATTAAAAAGAATTGGTCAGAAATCAGCCCAAAAAATGAATATCTGTTACCTTGAAACATTAACTATTAATAAAATGACCTTTCCGAGCAATTATAAAATATTCAGTGAAGAACTAGTAGAGTTATTTCCTTCTTTTTTATTGTCACAACTTGGCTGCTTAGCAACGGAGAAAAATTAGGTATTGCTTTCTTGAATGAGTTTATGGTTATCTTAATTTACTCCATTTACGGATATGTGAAAAACGTTATATGTTTATTCAGAGAAAGTACATTTTTGTGTTTTATTTCCAAATTTAATACTTGATACTTGATTTAGCTTACGTCGGTTGTGGAGATCTCAAAGTTGATATTAGTTTCGCTCTTACTCTATAAATTTTTCTTAAAAATTAAAAGTACAGTCTATTTTTTTATCGCAGTAAAAATTTAAAAAGTTATGTATAACAGGGGATTGTGCAAATGTTGCAACCAATTTTTAGGGGATTTAGGGTACATCGTCACAATTAAAAGTGCATAGAGACCCATGCCCGGAGATGTCCTCATACGCCGCTAGGGGCTTTCTTATTATGAATCGTGTCTTCACGTGCATCTAAATAGTTCACAATAAAGAAGAGCTCTTAGCCGCGTACACCAACATTTCCGAATTGCATGTGTTCCTATGCAATATTAATATTTATCCTGAAGATGTGCCCTAACTCTTTTAAAAGTTGGTAGCAACATGTACAGTGGTGCTCACTTACTTAAGGACTGTGTTTTCAAAATAAATGCGTCATTATATTGGATAAATATTATGTTTTGATCAAGATATCTATAATGACGAATTCTACCTTAGTTGAACTTCAATCCTCAAATTATTCATTCGTGTTCACTAGTGTTTCATAAAAGTTTATTTAAAAAATATAGTATTTTGTTAAGTTTCTTGTACTTAAGGACAGTTTGTCTAATCATGAGTTATTGAATGATTACAATTAATTTATCGATCAATGTAAGTGTAATTTACTACATTATCTTAGTTTGATGCTTTAGAACATTATATTAGTATTATTTTTCTTTTTTTTTAGTACAAATTTCAACATTATTATGAGTAAAGGAAAAAATGTTAGCAATGAACAGAGATGTCGAATAGATACTCTGAGAAAAGAAGATTTAAGCATTAGAGAAATTGGTAGGTGGGTAAAATTATCAAAAACAGCAGTTTTCCAAGCATTGAAATCTATTCAAGTGACCAAAAGTATTGAAAAAGCATCCCGAAACCTACGTCCTCGCAAAACTACCGAACGAGAAGATCGAATTATTCATCGAATTTCTGAAGCTGATCGTCACAAAACCGCCCCGGACATCAGAAAAGAATTCGCTGAATTAACAGGCAAGCACGTAAGCAATAATACCATCAAACGGCGTTTAAATGAGTTTCGGCTTATGGGTTGCGTATGTAGGAAAAAACCGTTGTTGTCAAAGAAGAATATAGCAGCTCGATTAGCTTTTGCAAAAAGACACCGAAACTGGACATCGGCTGACTGGAATCGAGCTATATTTACAGACGAGTCGAAGTTCAAAAGAATGGGCTCAGATGGCAAAAGTTATGTGAGCCGTCGAGTCGGTGAAGAATTTAATGTGCGGTGTACAAAATCAACTATAAAAGGTGGAGGCGGCTCGGTGATGGTGTGGGGTGTCATAACACGTTCAGGATGTGGTCCAATTTGCAAAATCAAAGGCATCATGGATCAGCATGTGTATGTGGACATTATTAAGACTGTTTTTCTGCCTTATTACAGGAAACTTCGCTCAAGAAAACCAATCATGCAAGCCGATAATGATCCAAAGCACACGAGCAAAACTGCGAAGGCCTTCTAGTCAAGTAAGAAAATTGAGGTTTTGCAGCGGCCTTCCCAATCACCAGATCTCAACCCGATCGAGATGCTGTGGATAGATGTGGATAAATATGTGAAACAGCAAAAACCAAAAAATTTAGGTGATTTATGGAAATGTGTCCAAGAAGGCTGGGCAACTTTAACTCCTGAGCGATGTCAAAGATTAGTAGATTTTATGCCTCGTAGATGTGAAGCAGTAATTGCCACAAAAGGCTTACCGACTAAATACTAGCTCCAAATCATTATTTTTTGTTACACTTTTTGCATTGTTATTAATTTTATTAACGATTAAGAAATATTTATTTTGTTGTCCTTTAAGTATGCGGAATGCATATTTTTCCTAAAATGTTTCATAATTTAAGTATAGCAGTTAGGTAAATGATTCTCATTCTGAAAATATATTAAAAATAAATCATTTGTTCCAATACGTAATTATCAATTCAAGAAACTTATGCGTGAACATTAAATTTTGGATTTTACTTCTCATAAAGACATGTCCTTAAGTACGTGAGCGCCACTGTACGCCAATCCTCTATTACACATTACGTTTTTAAATTTCTACATTTCAACCAAAAAGAGACTGTAAATGTAATTTTTTAAAAAGAAAATCTGTAGTTTCATAGCAAAACTAATTTCAGATTTGAAATCCCCACATCCGAATCACGCTAAGTCAAGTATTTGTATCAAATGCAACACAAAATTTGTTCGTCGGTGTTATTAATCAGGACTGTCAACTACTAAGCATTTTGCAAAATATAGCATTAAGTTGTAATCAATTAAAAATTAAAGCGTTCAGAAATTTTGGAAATTTTGCCAACTTTTTAAAAGTCTCACCACGAGAAGACGGTAACAGAATGTTTTTTTTTTAATATAAGATTTTCAATCATTTACAAGTCGTAGTGCGAAAAACAACTTTAAATTAAACTTATAAAATAAAGAATAATACATTAAACCATGAAGTTAGTTACTACTTTAAGAAATGTTTCCAAAAAGCGTAGAAAGTTTGCAGGCTTGTATTAATTATAAAAGACAATCGCTACTTTATTTTGTTGACTCGCCATGTGGCGAGTGGTTATTTTTATGTCAAGCTGTTAGTCATAATATTTTTGATATAATAAGCTTAGTGCTTTTGAAACATTTAATTGCTACGTTTTAGCAAGGAAAGAGAAAACGAAAATTTTATAAGGACAAATAAATAAATAGATAAAAGCAAGGGGCATAAATGTCAAACTTTCGGGAGTCGGGCCTTAAGTTAGAGTTTCCCTAAACATTTTTTAGAGTCTTCCTAAATATTGTAAAACAAATTAATCTATCTGATATTTTAATTTAGCAGTATCAAGATTAATAATCTTATTTTTCTAACTGAACATTCAAAATGGAGTATAGTATAAGAAATAAATCTTTGAACTTAATAAATAAAATATATTATAATGCAAATTCTTTCAATTGAGAAGAGAAGGAAACAACAAATTAATCCATTTGATATTTTAAGTTAGCAGTTTCAGAAGATTGAATTTTAAAAAATCTTATATTTCAGAAACTATTTTTCAGAAACTATTCAAACGATTTTTCCTAAAAATTTGTATTTTGTTTTGTAAAATTTTATTCTTTAAAATGATATAGAAAATTGTATACCTTATAATTCAAAAATTTTTAAATAAAATTATAACAGAAAATAACAAATATTTACTGAACGTTATTTTTTTTTGCATGGAATCATCTTTGAATTAATGAATTTTATATTTGAGTACAAAATTTTTTTCAATTCGCTTAGAGTAATTTGGGGACCCAAATTTTGAACCATTTTCCTAACAAAACTATTGTGACCATATTTCGCAAATTCCCTACATTTTAATGATTTGAAATCGAAAAAAAAAGAATGATTATTCAGCGAATTACGTTTTTTTGTCTGATTTCTTAACTTAAAATGTTCAGAAGTATAATTAACTAAATGCTTTAAGTTCTTTACTACTTTTTTTTGTGTACTGTATATTACGCAATACATTTGAGCATAAAATTCGTTCTTTCGTTCGTTGTAGTAGAACTGGGAGTCTGAGGTCTTACTGCCCTCTTCCCATTCATCCTGAAATTAGACTAAGAAACAAACATGACAAAAATAAGGTATGGGGAGCAAAATGGAGTTCGTGAGATAAGAAAGAAAAAGTGGCACTTTGCCATTATTAGGTAATAACAAAATTACAAGTAATTAAAAAGTATATGAAAAAAGGTAAAATTAAAGTACAATGGGAAAATAAACGCTAATGAATATTTACAGTATTCACAGTTTGGGAGTACATACAAAAGGGGAGTGAGTTAAAGGAATGTGAGGATGTGCGTATATGTGTAAGTAAGTGTGGCTCTGTTAAAGTAAAGATCCGGCCGTCCTGGTAATTACCCCTCGTGCCGGGTAATTGAGCATAAAATTAATTCTTTCTGTTGGAATAATAGAAACAAAACGCATTTTTATAAAAGTAAACTTTTGTAGAGTTTCCTAAAAATTTCATTACAATTCGATCCCCTTAGTAACTTTCATATACAATTATATTCAGAATATTGACAAAATATGATTTAAATTTATACTGCAATTAAAAAATTAAGAAAACTTTATAAAATTATATAGTGAATAATTGTAATATTTTTAGTATAAGGGTCATTCTCACAAAAAGGTGATTTTTTAAGTCCCTGAGTAATAAATATTAGGAAATACAGCAGATTTCTTAATATTTTTCCTCATCATTTTTCGTAAAGTTCTAACTAACAAATCATATGCATTTCGGCTAAATGTATTTAATATTTCATTCTTATTTTTTAATAAACATAACTTCAAAATCCCCTCAGTGGACGTCCCTACGTCTGTGACACAAAATATTTTTTAATGGCTGTTAGGCAATTTAAATGTTATTTTAATGATTTTTGTAGTTTTACCTAGTTAAATGTTTATAGTAACTTTTTCTTTGATATTTTTTTTAAGAAAATTGTTTTTATAAAATAAATGACTAGTAAACTTTGTCCATCAAAAATGAAATCTCCCTCCATGGACAATTAATATAGTTCAGTAAATATGCAATAAAGGGCAGCATATGCGAAATCCCTATAAGACAGCTATTAGGAAAGGTAACCATTCCATTTTCTAATGTTAACTATCAGTTATTTTTGTTCTCTTTGTTGTCAGTTTTGGATTGTTGTGTTCAACTGTGGTTTGGCAAAGTTCTCACCGTATACTCCGTGGACATCATAAAGAAGGTAAGAGAAAATTATTTTATTCTTGATAGATGAATTTTAGATTGCAAAAACAGTATATTTAATAAAAAGAACTGCCCCATTTTTGTAACTTTAAAATTAAAAATCAGTAAAATTCAAGAACTAGTTTTTGTCTCCGGACTTGTCTCCGGACTCCAGTTTTTGTCTGGACGTCCCCTCCGTGGACATAACAAGTCCATGGAGGAGAAGACACAGTCAATGGAAGAGATAATATGTTAGATAACCATAATAGAATTTTAATAATTAAAACACTATTTTCTTTTAATTGATATTTTTTAAAATGGAACAAATGTGTTAATTTGTTTCTATTTTTAAAGAAAATCAATTAAGTTTAACTTTTTCTTATCGGAGAAGTAAATATTGGCAATTTTTCTAAATAATTTCTGTGATGTTTAACATNACATTTATATTGCTTACTGCACTTGTAAGTAAAGATAAACAAAATTTATCTTGTGATAAACTTTGCTGGTATTTATTATAACTTGCTTGTGATAAGATAACTTCTGGCCTTGACTCTCGAACTCTGTGTGTGTTGGAAACTTGGGGGAAATGTTTTGTATAAACTTGTTGTAAAGTTCATACTAATGTTTGATTGCAATATAGGTATTTTTATACATTAACAATTTTCACAAATATTGTTGTTTTGAAATGGTATTCTGATGTGTAAGCAATTCATTTTCAAATTTTTGATTTATTATAATGTAACTAAAATGCTGCTGAAATAAATTTCACTAGGGAACGATTTTTTTTAACAGGTCTTTGATACTTTTGTATTGCTAATTTCAAATCTGCAATCAATTTTTCATGCAGTTTTAATTCTGATAGTGTGCTTTAAATCCCCTAAAAGTTTTTTCGCGACAGATATGCAACTTCTGTTATATATAACGTTTTAAGACTGGTGTGTTTCAACAGAAATAGACTGAAAATGACATTTTTGAAAAAGTCTAGCTTGGAAAGAGAAACCAATTGCAGATTTGAAATTGCCACACCCGAATTAGTCAACTATTACGTCTCCTCCGTGGACAAGGCAGAATTTAAAATATTTTAAATCTTGTAAAAAAATAATAAAAAACTTGACCATTATTATAAGGACATATAACAAAAATAAATAAAGGCATTTATGTAACTTTTATCACTTTTTTAATTACTTTAATTTAAGAATTTTTTTTAGTCTATTTATACCTTTTCAGTGAGAATGACCCATAAAGAGCATTACAATAAAAATAATTAGTTTGAAAAACACAGTTGAACAAGTATTGTATTGCTCTTTTTTTTGTTACATTTAAAGAGGATAAAAGGCATTAAATTGTCATTTTTACTGTCCTTTCAAATGAATGGTTTCAGTTGAAAATCATTGAACTGCATGTTGAACAAAAAAAAAAAAGAAAGTCAGAAATAATAATTATTTAGCTTCTCTTTCATATCGCTCATTTGGTGAAGCAATGACGTAACTGATAATTACTCTAATTATCAGTTACGTCATTGTTTCACCAAATGAGCAATATGTAGTGAATCCTGTGCCCTTCCACCATTACGAAAATTCTCGTTGTTGCTGTTGACGTATGCCTGTTTAGGCAGAGGGGGTGCGATTGTTCTTGTTTTCCCAGTGGGGCCATCTATGGTCAAGAATTTGACTTCTGCCACACCATACGTGCACACGTTTATAGGGCGGACCCATTCATACATCCATTCATTCATCCACCGATCGTAATTTTGACCTGAATCAGAGAGCGATCGATCTCCAATCCAAGTATAACCAGAGGTATTGATTTGATATGGGAACATGGAGGAATTTTGCGACTCGACAGATTTAACGAGCATCAGTCACTTTACTACACGGAGAGTCGTCGGTAGGCGGGGTTCGAACCCACGAACTCTAGGACATGGGCCCTACGCCCTACCAACTAAGCTATCCCGGCCCACGAAATTTCTCGTAGTTTCCATTAATATTGGGTTGACACAAGCTCTTTAATATATTTAAGTATTCCTTTTTATATTATTATCTTTCCTTAAACAATGCAAGGGGGATAAAAGCGAGCAGCAGAGATCCCCCCCACATCATCATCAACAGTCATTAAACAAAACAAATATTAAAAAGAAGGATATAAAACTACCACTAGATTATATAAATTTTATATTACTTGTAAACTCAATTTTCTGACGACTTGGGCTCAGGATCTACTCTTAAATCTCAATAAAAGCTGGCAAGCGTCAGCTGTAACTACAAAGTAAATTAGATGATCATATTGTTATTCACATTTAACTAAGTTCTTAATATATTCTAATTAAGGAATTTCGAAAATAAATTAATTTTGTTTATGTAAGAATTATTCTAAATTTTCAGCTCGGTTTTCTTTTTATATTTAATGTGGTAGAAACATTTTTGCATTTATTCTTGTTTTGAAAAGTTTGAATGATTATAAATTACAATAATCAAATAAAAATAATAAATTATATTAACTCAATCGCAAAAATTGATTTACATAATTTTAAATACCATTACATTGAAATAGTTTAAACAAACGTGTCGAATATCGGCTCGTTATCTTATCTCCTTGAGTCATGTCAGAACCGATGAATCAGTGAGAAATCACTAGGGATGGCACTGTGTAGTCTGAACAATTTTAACTTACTTACTTTTATTTACAAAAATTGGGCACCTGGGCCTCTAAGCGGCCCCTATCCCATACATCTAGAAATTTACAGAAAATTTATAGTAATAACATTTTGAATTTAGCAGTCGATGTGGTAGCTAATAGAAAAACAAGCACTTTGCTTGAGTAAATATAACATTTGAATATCTGATTCATCGAATCTAAGTTGATATATATAAATATAAACATAATTTGACATATATATACGTAAGTTGACATAAATAAATATTAACATAAATTGATACATATTTCACTAATTAAATTTCTATATTTTAACTAGCACATATTTAATTATGACATACATTGAAGTTAATTTGAATACATTGTGGTAGCCATAAAAAAAAACAAGCCGTTCGCTTGTGAAATAATAAAACAATGAAAAATTCAATATGACAAATTGACGTTTTTACATAACATTAGAAATATTGATTGTAGACTTTAATTTAAAATAAAGATATAACATGATTTGATATGTACAATAATTGATTTTTGAAAAATGAAGAACATAATTGATGAATATAGATAAATTATACCTTGATTCATGATAAAATAACATATTTGGAGAAAATGCAGTAAATATATTTTATTAGAGAAATATTGTTCCTTAAATACAATAGAATTTGCAAAAGAATTTAACGTGCATAAGTTGATAAATACATATGCATTAATTGGCTATATTTTCAGAAAATAAAATTTGATGTAATTTAATTTAACATAAGTAAAAGTCTACTGTGAAAAGTTCAGTGAATTTAACTTGAGAGTCTTGGAAATAAAAATAGAACTCACTGTGATTGAGATGTTTCCCCGATGATATCCCGCAGAAGACGTAGCACTTCTTCATTTTTGAGCAATTCCTGTAATTCTTTGATTAATGACACTAATCGGTGAGCAAGTTTAGGCGTTGAATTTGATGTTGCTCGAGGGCTCCTTCTGCTGGGGCGGGTCTCGCACCCAGTATAGTTGGCTGTGTGGTTTTTGTAACAATTACAGCATTTTGGAGGTGTTGTTCTGTCTTTGTTGCATTCATGAGACCTGTGGTTTTCAGCGCATTTTACACACCTTGCAGGCGCATTGCAGTGGCTTTGCGTATGTCCATAATTTTGGCAGTTGTAACATTGTGTAGGTCCTCGACCTCCTCGAAATCTTTCGATTTTGATCGGAATCTGCTGTATGTTGTTGACTTCGAATATTCTTTGGTGATTCGCCGTTGATGTTAGGATTATGAGAAAGAGTGGAAGGAGCCGATAGGCCTCTCCCATTCTCTTCTTAAACTGCACTATTTTAAAGGTTTCAACGTTGTTTTTCTGTAATTCTGTATTGATGGCATCTGTATCAAAGTCCACAGGCAGGCCACGGACCAAAACCTTAATAAATCTAGCTTGCGGTGTTATTTCAGGTTTGCTGGGCGGATCCCGTACTTTGTCGGTATCCTCCTTAGGTTTTGTTGTCGGCAAGATAGTGACGTCATGTGTTGAGTTATGTTGGCTAGAAGAAGGACAGCTGTTTGTAGACATGAGTGTAGAGTTATCTACAATTGTTTTGACTGCATTTTGCTTTTTCTTCTTCTTTTTTCTTTTCTTTGCTGGTGGTTCTGTATTATTGTTAATATTGATGTCCGTGTCAGTTTCTGTATTTGGTGTTGTATTCAGGTTTTCATCTTTATTTTCCATGGTTATGTCGCCAGTGCTTGGATTAGTTTCAGTCATTATTGATTCGACTTGAATGGATTTTTTATTCATCTCCTTGTTTTCTTCTGCTTGAATTTTCCTCTTCCATCTGACGTGATAAGCTGCATTTGTCAGTTTTAGGAAGTAATTGTATTCGTAGTCTCCAGGGTAACTTGATCTTATTTGAATGAGCAGTTTGCTAAATAATTTATCTAAACGAATCAGCTCCTCTGTATCAAACTGAGTGTAAAACTCTACGAGATCGTCAATATGTTCATGTTCAACTGGTGGAAAGTATTTTTTTGATATCCCACAGATAGCAATGATTTCTTCTAATGACGTGGATTCTTTGCAATGCGACGGTGAATTACGACCAGAGAATGAGACCTTTCCACCACGAGCTGTTTTATGATACGGCATGACTTGAAAAAACAAAATGGCGGGCTCAAAATCCAGACATCAAAATGGCTAGTTGACAGTATTATCTCTCCCTACTCCAGAATCTGACGAGATCAAAATCAGTATCACTCACCTTGTAAAGTTCAGGATAATCAGCATCAATTCAACATAACCGGCATCACAAGGGAGAAGAGGACATCAGTAGAGCATCACCTTTGAATGCCACGGGTCAGGCAAGAGTCCGACTTTGCTCGAATTCGGCTTCCAACATCGTTGATGGACTTTTGACCGGAAATATCAGGATCGGTAGCGAGGCTGACATCTGAACAATTTTAAGCAGGGCTGATAGTCCATATATATCAAGACGAAAAAGAGTAAAAACTGTTAATAAAAAAATTTTATTTTTAGATTTTTTCGGGAACAATAAAATTTCTCTAACTACCAATTTTTTTAATCGGATACAATTTATATATTGAATTGCTTCCTTTTGGACCTAATAAATTGTCACCATTACAGGCGCCCACGGGCTCAAGCTCATATGACGGAGTCAATTGTCCGCTTCACGGACAGGCACTTCGTTAGAAACACCAGTTCAAGACCAAATAAACCACCATCATCAATAGAAGCAAACCGCCTACAGTCACAAAGTTCCCTGGTTCCATCTCATCTGATGTCACTTTTTCGGAACTTCATAAAAATCATCTGAAACATAGCATAGTGCATAGAATCATCGATCATTGTAAATATCATCAGCTTATCAACGCATCCTGTGAATCATCAATTTATTGTGCATCGTCATAGTGTTTACCGAACAGAAGGAAAAATATAATCAAAACTCTGAACTCTCAAAGAACTTTAAAAATTCTTAATATTTACTCAATAAAATTTCTTAATATTTAATGTACTATTTGACAAGAATTATTTTTCAATAGAATTGTTAATTTTGTAAATACAACCTACAACTGTAAATCCCCCTAACAATGTCTGAACCCCTTTTTTAATTGCTACCATAATGCTCATCACAAAATGTTTTTATACTATGTTTTTAATCAATTTTCATGATGTATGGGATATGGGCCGCTGAGCGGCCCATGTAACCAGTTTTTGGATAATAAAAGCAAAGACCAAATAAATACTCCGATTTGACTGTAATTTAACAGAGGCTTCACAGCCAACACACGAATAATTTTCTTTGCCAAAGCCGTTTAGTCTCAATTTTTATATCACATCATCAGATGAAGGAGTGAGACGCCCGGACCAAATAATACCCCATCCATAATATTTAGCCTTATGACTGCTACCACCTTTGCCATTCTCTTACCATAACCTGCTTTATTACGTCTGACAGAGTCAATTGTCCGCTTCGCAGACAGGTATTCTGAATAATACTTTAGTCCAAGTCCGACAAAAAATTAATAAGAATTAATTGTTTATTGTTATGAGCAGATTTAATCCTCTCGAAAAATATTTATTACTGAAATGGTTCTACTACCAGTTTTTTCCTATTTTCCGTCTCGCTTTCAGGCCTGATTCAAAATTATATCTTATTGCATTACAGAGTTCATACGCACTAAGAAAAAAAATAAAAAAAGTGGTAGTAATACTACCATAATTTTTTTATATTATTGTGTTTGCAGCAGCCAGAATATTTTATTTTCTCTAAGTAGACGAATCTTTAAGTAGATCCGAAGGTGGCGGGTATAAAATTTTATTATGATAATGGAAGGTAGTGTTAACACATTGCTGACCGATCACGAGTTAACGAACCTATGTTTTCGTGGGCAAGCGTTAATGACCAGTCACGAGTCATAGCAATCATGTTAGCAGTGATCTCGAGGTGACTATTTTAAAAAGTGGGCGTAATTTTCCTAACTTTTCAAGTTTTACTATTTAATTCTCTACCAATTTATTATAATTTTATGAAATTATTTGCAAAACTTGAGGGGTACCATTAACATCTTCTGTACACTTTGTGACATATATATAACATACTTAACCCAGATTTGATTTCCCAATTGTATTTATATGCGATTTCATACTTGCCAACTCTTCCGGATTTTCCGGAAGATTTTATTTTCATATTTATAGTGGTACCAATACTCAGGTTATTCTAATTAACTTTTTGAATTATAATGATAATTATAAATGAGTTTGACCACCACTACATATAAATAATTACAATAAATATGTGAAAAAATAATAATCCT
Organism: Parasteatoda tepidariorum; assembly: GCF_043381705.1. Classification (NCBI taxonomy): domain Eukaryota; kingdom Metazoa; phylum Arthropoda; class Arachnida; order Araneae; family Theridiidae; genus Parasteatoda; species Parasteatoda tepidariorum. The sequence goes on along the minus strand of NC_092208.1, from coordinate 42,681,987 downwards.
TGAGCAAGCGAATTTCAACGGGTTAAAAATGTAATTATATTTTTTAGTCAGATTGTTTTTCGTTTATTGTTTTACAACCACTCTGAAAATCCATTCTCGCAAAGAGTGAAAGTTGGCAGGTATGCAATTTAACAAATGTTAAGTACCGCACCTCCATTCCCTTCCTGTTACCTAAACTCGATGAAGGAGCAGATATCCGCCTAGGATAGGCACTCCGAAAATACTTGAATAGTTAGTAGGTGTACCATTACACGTAGGTGATTGTTATACTTTTTATCATACGGCATTAAAAATTAAAAATTTTTAAAGTTTATTTATATTGTTTTACTTCTACATCGGCTTTCAAAACAATAGCCGGGCACATAAGATTATTTTCAGAAAAGTTGCCGGTCAGCAATTTGTTAAGACATTTTCTTCTTCTTTATGACAAAATTGATACCAGTTCAGTTATTAATTATTTCCAGGTGCATGCAAACTCTGTGTACTAGGTGATGAGGAAGAGTGAACTAAGTAATTGTCAATCATCATTAGTTATTTAACTACCACTAGGAAAAACTTTTTGATGAGAGTAAAAATTGGCTGGTGTGGTTTTGATTCGTAAACTAAGTTGTTTTTCAAAATGGCATTTTCAGTTCCGAAATATCGAAGAATTATGTACAGAGGTTGGACAAAATAATGGAAACACTTCAATACTAATAAATTTCTTCAGATTTATCCAGAAATAATGAGAGAATTATTTTGTAACTATTAGAAATTATTAGATCGTGCGATTTCTCATATATATCAATGAAGTTTAAAGTTTTCAAAAGTTTGAGGGACAGACAATAAATTATAAACGAAAAATAATGTTTTTGAACACCCTATGACAAAAAAATGCTGTAATAGATTTGTAACTTGTGATATTTATTTTGTAATTATATATATTATTTATATATTAATTAATTATATATTTAATGTAATTTGTAATGACGTTAAGTACATATTTACTCGTATTTAAAAAAAAAACTAATAAAAAGCAACAAAATCATTTCAACTTTTCCAATGTTTTCAAAATCAATCTAACATATAATCTATAAATAGTACATCATATTACATTCTCTAGTTGTGTAAAGGATTTTATACATCGAAAGGTACATTCAGATAAAATATTAAGTCATGTATTGTATAAGGGCTATTCATAAATGATGCCACGCTTGAAGAGAATGGAGGGTGTTCGGCAATGAGGGACAAAGAAGAAGGAGGAAGTAACTCAATGTGTGACATTTTAAATTAGAAAATTTTTAAATCGAGTATATTAAATTTATTTACATTGTTTGCTTGATATATTTTTTTTATGTTTTTCACCAAAATAAGCACACAACTGATCAATATATTTGAAAACGTAAAACTTAAAAATAAAAATTGAAATATTATCTAAACGCGTTTCTGAACTGCTAGCATAAGTTTAATATAGCGTTGATAAGTGTGAAGGGAGTTCGGAAAGTGACATCCCTTATGAATAGCCCCATAGCAGACAGTCTATTTTCTGATAGAGCTTCTTAACCTTGGAGGATAGAAGGAACTTTATAAGAATCTAGATCACTAAATATAAAAAAATAAATTATGCAATAAAAAATTCGATCCTAGACCTTGAAAAATATCTAGATATCTACTTGAAGGAAGAAGATAAGAATTGTAAGAATCGACCACAATTCTTTTTGAATTCAAAGAATGCTATTAGTTTTTCTTTTCTTAAACAAATGATCCCAATATTCTAATATTCTTTCAGTGTGACCTCGGAAAGTGATTTATGTTTCTTTGATGTGACACTTTAAGTTATAGAGCATCTGTGATTTTGAATCTTTGTTCGAAATGATTTCGAGAAAAGTGCTTTTGCGCTGTGTGTTTGGTGAGCGAGATGTTTTATAGAGAAGTAGTGAAACAGCTTTTGCTACTTGCCCATTGCCCATATTAGCCATAGCAGAAATCCCATAATTTTAGACATTCCTTTTCTTAGTGAAAGAAAAAGTAATGTATTAATATTTTAATAAATTAGAAATAAATTTTCTTATACACCACTGCATATAATTAGTTTAGACATAAATTAAATATCTAAGGTCAGCTAAAAAATTCGTCATATTCTTAAATTTTAACAGAAGTTGCATAATAAATCTATTTGTTTAATTATTTTTTTGCTCTAGTTTACGACTACTGAAAAAAAAATAATTCTCTGAAACATTAACACTAGAAAGACTGAAACTTAGTATATACCTATATTGACAAAAAGCAGTCAAAATAACTGCATTGTGAAAGAATAATTAATGTGTAAAGAAAAGTTTTTTAATTAATTTTTTATATTTTTATATTATTTACCGTTATATAACAAGTAATTAGTAAATGCTAACAATAATTTTTTTAAAATTTAATTTTGAAAAAAAATTATGCATTATTATTTGTACATTTTTTGCAAATGAAAAAGCAGTTAAAAAATAGGCCAGAATGACTTCCTTGAGCAATCTAGTGTTAAATGTTGGAAGGTTTGAACATGCCGTGGCGTTTATGTCTATGTGAATTATTTATATATGCACCAGTTCCAAAATGGGGCTTTATTAAATTGATCTGAACTGAAATGATGAAAATTCGGAGCGAAACTCAGAGAAAAGTTCGGAAAAGAGTTCAGTTATCATAGCAGAGCTGCGGTAGTCTTGGATGAAAGTTCATGAGTGAAATTAGGCCCTAACGTTGGTGAGAACGCAGTGACATACCAGCCTACTTCTAAGTTTTTCAGAAATGTTTCTTTTACGAGTAAAGAAATGCTATTCCAATTGAGATTGTAAACTGGTGTTTTATTGAAACATTACCTTAAATGCACTTTTAGAGAGTTAGCTGGCCTACAGTACATTTGATTAAATTATTTAAATGCTATAGGAGTTAAAATCATTTTAAATCACGTTATTCAACTAAGGATAAAGTGCGAGTAAATAAATTTTGCCACCTCATAAGGTATAACAATTTTTTTTCTCGCAAAATCAAGATGAGTTGGTGGGAATGCTGATAGTATAGTAGAAGGTAACTTAAGTGATGTATCTACTCTGATTTAAAAGAGGCTTATCCTTTGATTTAAGTATCTGTATCGATTACATAAAAAATTAAAACATGTAAGTTGCATGCATGTACAGAAGTATCCTAATCTGTATATTTAGACTCCTTGTGAAAGATGAAGCAAAAAAGTATACGCATTTGGGAGTTTCAAATTAATATTTAAGAACAGAAAAAACTTTTAGAAAAGCCGTTTAGAAAAGATGGTAGGATGATAAACATCAAAAACAGTTTAATTTTTTTTTATTATAAAAGTTGGCGTTGTTTCTACAAATCACATTTCAACTCCTCTTTGTTTCTTTCGTCAATCAAACACATCTTGATGTTTAAGTTCCACTTTTCTCCATAGTGATTCCTTTCCGGCTCGCTAAGACCATAGTGCTGAAGTAAAATATTCTCAGTGGTAGACGGATTATGGGTTAGAATTTCCTTGCAATCAGGATAATAGTGGGATGTTTTCGTGGTTTCGTTCTTCATGTAATTATCCATGAAGGTAAAATTTTTCCCAATAATTGATTCAGCAAGTCCCTTGTCTTCTGGATTTGTTTCAATATTACAAGGCATTAGGCAAGGCAATATTCAATATTACAAGGAGTTGAACATTAGTAGTCGTAAGCCCAACAACGGGTCGGCTGTTCAACAACGGTTATAAAATAAAATAGTGATTCATTAGATTTCGAGAAATCGATCCACTCGATTAAATATTAAACTGTGATCCCTATTGTGCGTACTTTTTTACTTCTTTTTTTGACAAGCGTTCAAAAGATATATATTAAAACCACATAGTACGAAACAACTTGAACATACAACTTAAACAACTCGAACAATTTAAAATTCTTCTTAAGTCAAATGATAAATTAACGAAAGAAGCTAAACTTTTTTTCCCTACTGGCAGTGAAAGAACAATTGCTATGATAATTGGGAGCAAAAAATTTTTAATATCTGAATCTAAATCCCTCCTCCTTTATAAATATTTACTTTTTCCTCCTTTATATATCACACCTCTTTTATATATGTTTATTTTATTTACATAAAAGGGGGGTAAAAATCTCTTAAAACAAAATGAATTGCATCAAAAATGGAATTTCAAAGCAGATATTTTACCACTACTTTAAGTAAAAAGCGAAATTTTTTTCATTTCTTATTTTTAAAATTTTTTTAAAAATATTTATAATTTAGTTGGCTATTAAAGTAAAGTATGAATTAAATAATTATGAAACAAATTAAAGCATTCTGTAATTTTAAATATTTTGACTGAGCTCAACCTAGAAATTGTTTTGAAGTGGTAGCTAAATTTGGACGAATACGCACGCATTGAACTATTCATATCTGCTAAAAAATATTTTCATTTCGTTTTTCATGGTGTAAAACGTTCATAACTGATTTAACACGTTCACGCCGGGGTGACCCACCGGTGGGTCACGTTAGATTGTCTCATCTTGGCAGCGCACCGGTGTAAAAACTGGTAACAATAAATTTCAATTTTTTAGTTTTTTTTCCGAGAATAATAAAAATCCATAACAGATGCAATTTTTATATTGAATTGCTTCTTCGCTGTGATAAATTTCCTTACAGTAAATTGTTATTGTTGAGAATAGATTAACTCCTCCCGAATATTATCTAATATTGAAATAGTTCTTCTACCAGTATTTTCATTTTTCCCGGCGTGAACGTGTTAATGAAACTGAACTGGAAGTTAACTTTCTGAAATTTTAAGGAGTCTTGAGAAAAGTTAGTCAACGCTATTTAGTTTTTCCAGGTTGTGGGTGCTCGGTATTGGATGAGGTGACCTTGGCTCTGAATAGGATATTTCGTTAATTTTTTAGATTAATTGCATAGATTTATATACATTTAGTCATTTCTACCAGTTGCTTAAACATTTAGTAATGCATGCGATTTGCAAGGTTGCAGCAACCTGGGAGAGAAATTTGCGGTTTAGCTAAGTTTACCTAAAGCTAATGAGAAACGTTCTAATTTACTTACCACATAAGCATTGAACTAACATCCCCTTTACATACGCATATGTTAACCTTAAATCGGATTTTCTTATGATAGATATAAATAGCTTTTAACTTTAATATTTTTCTCAACTTGCTTCTTACTACTTTAAATTTTTTTACTGATTATAGCAACCCTGTTTTATGGGTTATTTAACCCTTTCGCTCCGACTGTCACAAATATGTGCCAGCATAAAACCGTATCAATCAGGGTAAAAAGATAAAACTGGTAACCAAAGTAGTTCTTTAGCAGTATATTTGTGGGTTATAATTGTTGGATTTATTTAATTCACTATTACTTTAGGTCAAAATAAAATTATTTCATTATACTCTGAGCTAACATTGATTATATATATGATTAAACTAACAATAATAAAGTCAACGCAAAGTAAGTCTGTCAAATTAGCAACGCCTACATTTAAGCTACCGTTTTTTGTTTATTTCCATCCGGATTCCGATTTTGTACGAATGCTTTTATGTATCACCCGTCCCCAAGGGGTTAAAGCGTGTGATTATTGTGAGCGAGATGTCGGGTTGGAGTTTGCTGAGCTATGTAATTATGTCTTACATTCTAAAAACTTTATTTTCTCATCGAATATGATAGTTGTGAATAGTTATGATAGTATATGAATCAGTCACAATTAACTACACGAGGAGTCTTCAGCCAGCGGGGATCGAACTCACGACCCCTTGGACATGACTACTGACCAGGCTATGTTCCAGCAAAGTAGCCGTTGCTACTGTAATTTGATTACCTTTTATTTTATATTAGGCATTTCGTATACTAAAATATTTTACTAAATAGAAAATAATATATAACAATATATAATAATATTTAATAATATATAATAATTAATAGTAAAATATAATAATTAAAAGATTAAATAATAATTGGAAAAGAAATGAAAATGCCTTAAGCCAAATTCATACACATATTAATTTTTTTATTCATTTTTTCATATATGCCACCAATCCAATAACTTTACAATCACCATTTCAACTGCATCATTTTATTGATAAACTTGCAACGTAAAGCGACGATAACGAATAAAATGAGTATATAATTCGAAACAAATAACAATGAATGACCATTAAAAGGTAGAACAGTTTATAAAATGCCTATTGGGATTAAGGAACTAGTTTTAGGGATTCTCCATTAATAGTAACCAGCTGCTCTTGGATCAGTTATGGGAACGAGAACATATCGGACACCGACTGGCCTGCCAACTGGAGCGGGTACTACTGGTCTGGCAATGGGTGCTGTCCTGACTGCTGGCAGAGTGTTATCAGCTGTGGATTCAATAACTACATCAGCTGGATTTTGATTGGCAGTTCCTGGTTCGTTGGTTCTGATGGTTGCTCTGAAACCATTTTCATCTGCAATGTAATCGACGACTCTGCCCAAACCATCCTCTCCCTGGACTGTGTATGAACCAGACACTCGTCCATTGCCATCCCCTTCTTCTTGATGTGCATTTCTGCCGCCATCTTCGAGATCTGATGCGTAGCTAAAAGAGTAGGGAATTGGTGCATATTGTTCTGGTTGCTGGAAAAGAAAAGAAATATTATATCAAATTCTGAAAGTGTTGGTTTCTTTTCCTGTAATTTATGATTTAACATTGTTCCTTGATGTAAGAATGTCCGTTTTAACCTATCAGATGTCAATGCTTTGAACTTGCCCTTAATTGGAAAGACCAGAATTGTATCACATTGTTTAAATTTGGTGTAAACGTGAGTTTTAATTATTCATGTTAAATTTGTTTATTGTTACGTACACAGACTTGTGCGCTCATTATGAAATTCGGCTTACAATTTTTCGAAATTCCAAATTTCGAGTATATTGTAATCATAAATATCTTATTTGCCATCTGAATTCATTTAACTGTAGCTTCTTTTAACACGTTCACGCCGGGAAAAGTGAAAATACTGGTACGAGAAAAGAGAAAATACTGGTAGAAGAACAATTTCATTATTACGTAATATTCGGGAGGAGTTAATCTATTCTCAACAATAACAATTCACTGTAAGGAAATTTATCACGGCAAAGAAGCAATTCAATATAAAAATTGCATCCGTTAAAAACAATTGGTAGTTATGGATTTTTATTATTCCCGGAAAAAAAACTAAAAAATGAAATTTATTGTTACCAGTTTTTACTCCGGTGCGCTGCCAAGATGAGACAATTTAGCGTGACCCACCGGTGGGTCACCCCGGCGTGAACGTGTTAAATTATGAGCGAAGTTAACAATAGGAAATAGCAATTTCGTTTAACCCTTTCCAGAGCAGCTAGTTTCGATTAAAAATTTGGGTCAGTTAGGACATTAACTTGCGTGACCTTATACAGTACATTCTAAAAGAACCGGTAAACATCGCTTTCTTTTTTACAAAATAGTAGTAGCGAAACGTTTAAAAACAATTAGTTTTATTTTTCTAGTAGTTTGTAGCATTTATTGAACTAGTGCTGCCATACTAGCTACATTGCACTAGAAAGGGTAAAGTATTAGAAGTTATTAAGCGTTTAGATGTAGTTAGTGGTTTATAGCAACACTATTGCTGTAAATATTTCTGGTGATCTATAACATTGTTGAATCAGTGTTGCCAGACTGGCTACAGTTCACTAGAAAGGGTAAAAAACAAATGTTCTACCACTTTTTTTATGAAACAGGGTTCATACTCATCTGGAAAAAATTTAAGCGTTATCATAATTTCAATATAATTTTTTTTTAATATTATATTTGTAGCTACCAGAATATTTTGTATTTATGTAGAGAAATGAATCAGCTTCTTTCTAATGAAATTGATACCAGTTATTATTTTTTCCCACTTGCATACAAACCCTGTAAAAACATTTTATTTGATACTACTAAATGTTGTATTTGAGTACCCAGAAAAGAATTAGCTTTGGAAGAGTCTGTTTTTTAAATGGTGAAATGAATGTAAATTCGTAAGTCACAAACCCTTGAGAAGCATTTAAGGCTAACGACTTGATATAATTTTTTTCAATTGATCAACAGCTGTTTTTAAATGGTGAAATGAATGTAAATTCGTAAGTCACAAACCCTTGAGAAGCACTTAAGGCTAACGACTTGATATAATTTTTTTCAATTGATCAACAGCTAGTCTTAAAAATTCTCGTTATGATCACTTGAAAATTAAATATTTGGTAATCCTGATTTATATACTATTACACACATATATGCCGGCCTGTGTTCCTCACAAGGCAAGACTTGTAAGCTCAGAGCATATACCATCAAAGTTTGAAGAACTTATAACATATGTTAAAAAAGAACATAAAAAAGATCCATCCAAAGTAGATTGAAATCAGTTACTTTTATGTTACAATGGATTCGGTAGAGCGGCGAGACTGCTCGGCCAGGAAGGCTTTTTGGTGAACCTGGTTGTGCTATAAGTCTTTACTTTTTCGTCGTGTTTAATTCTATGTCATGAAATTCGCTTGCTGTTTGGTACAGTGGCGTATTGTTGCAAAAATTTTAAGTCATCAAGGGTCAAGTAGTCACTATAGATGTAGTTGAAGTTGTACTATTTTTAAAAGTTAAGCTGGGTTAAATTTGTAACTCGTTAATACATACCTGCCCACTCTTACACTTCCCCAAATGTGTATGTGTGTGTTAGTGAATTTCCAAAAAAGGTAATGAAATGACAACGACAAAATTGAAACCAAATTACCTGAGAGCTTAAACTTACTATTATAAGAATGTATATATGTATTTATATGCATTTATTTTATTTATAAGTTAATGCATTAAAAGACATTTTTAATTAAATTTGTAAGTCCGAGAATTTAAAAGAAAAGTTTAATTAATTGAAGTACTTTAAATTTAAAGTGAAATCTTACACAAATTCCTGAAAAGTTGGCAAATATGCATCTTTTTAAATGTTTTTATTTTATAAAAGGTTATAAATTAGTGCAATTAACAGACTTAACTGATTAAAAGCAGGTGAAAATCACAAAAACAAATTTTTTTATATGTTTTCAGATCATTATCAGTTGCATTTAACAGAGGGCTCTTTTACGCGGCTCCTTTGTAAGTATATGCATAAATTTCATCCTTTTATTAAGTGCTTCGTGAAAAACTAGTTTTTTTTAAGCACGAAACTTTACTTTTCCAAGTAGTTTATTTGTTTTTTTATTTCTTTATTTCTCTCTTAATTATGAGTTTTGAAATACAGAAGTTTTAAGCTTCATTTTTTTATTTCCAATTTTTTATTTTTTATACATTCCTTTATTTAAAAATTAATCTTATTTTATTAAAAAAATAAATTCTTTTGGCAGTTTCATAATTTTTTGAAAACAGCTTTTGACAATTTCACAATACAGAACAAAAATTCTTTCTTATTAGTCTTTTTTAGGACCATTAATGAATACTGGGCCCAGTCGGACACAAATAGATTGAAGAGGTAAAATCAGTGTGAGTAACATAGATATAAAGTTAGTTTTTTAAATTTAAAAAAACTATTCTGTAAAGTTTAGCATATTAAAAATAATTTGTCAAAAAGACAGTCATTAATTATAAAGCGAACTAACTTAATAAAATAAAACTCACCACAAGCCTTTGAGCTCCAATAGCAACAATCATCACAGATAATATGATAAAGCACTATAAAGAAACAATCTTATGAATAAAAAAATATTATTTATCATCAAACTGTCATAGACAGGTGGCCACAGTCTAGAAAAGTTTAAAAAAGTTAAGACAACTGTTTTACGAAGCTGTTTGAAATGTTACAGGCTTTGATATTACTTTTATTTTAAGAATTCAGTTAATCAGTTTTAAAATTTAGAAATATCTCTTGGTAGGTAGGAAATTTTTAAAACATTTTGCATCTTCTATCTCATTGAAACACTTTTTAAAATAATTTTAAACAGTAGCCAGTCTATAATAAAGGGCTATTTTTAATAAGCTTTTTACAAAGTTTCTTAAATACTGGGTGTCGGTTTTACCATTTATTTTTGATAATAATGTAAGTACTTTATCAAGTGCTTTAAATTTTGAAAATGTAGAGATTTAAAGAATTTCCTTTTCTTAAACGGGTGTAGAATGACCACGATGCCTATAGCTCTTTGTTCCAAAATGTTCTACCATCGGAGAGGCCAAACTGCTGTTCTTTTACACTTTCTGGTTAATATTTTTTGTAATGGTAGATATATAACATTTGATTTTACAATTGTAAGCAAGAATTACACTAGGGAACAAATTTTCTGTTGCATTTGCACAAGTACCTGATCTTACCTAATTCGGGTCAGGGGATTTCAAATCTAAAACTTTACTTTTTTTGAGAATGATGTTTGAAATTATATATATTTATTTAAGAATGAATTATATATATTAAGTAGAAACTCAATTCTTTTTTGTTTATTTATTATCTCTTAATTATTCAATAGTAAACTATTACTAGGACTTACAACTCAAATTATTCATGGTTAAATCATTAACATTTGCATTACACCACCTCATCGAAAGAACACAAAGTTCAAGTTAAAGATGAATGGTGAAAAGGCCGCAAGCGACCTCAGGTGCCCGGATGTTCATTACAGTTCAGTTCCGCACTTTCTCTTTCAAACTTTTAAACTGAAAAAATGTGGTATAAAAAGTTGCTAATTTTAAATCTTTTTTAATAAATTTTTTAATTTTATTAGTCACCTCTTTTTGCATTTATTGTCGAACGTGGCAACCCTTATGAAGTCTAATATTCATGGTGTTAATAATTAAGTGCTGAAAAAGTTTAAATATTTCTGTTAACCTTAACTGTAAACACATAATCACTTTAGTACTAGCTTTAAATCCATGGTTATAAGATATGAGAAGGAAACCAATTGGAACCAATTGGACCAATTGGAGATATTAGGGGGACCGGTAAGTAATGTCGTTTCTGTGCGTTTAATATTTGTTATCAAGATTTCATTTTTAATCAATAATGTATTCACCTTCGTTAGCAGCAACCTTTCAATGCCGGATTGAAAATGAATCGAAATGGATCGAAAAACGTCAATTGGTTTTTAAGACTAACGAATATTTAATGCATCGAAACGACATTATTTTCCGGTTCCCTTAATATATTAACATTAAAAATCAATGACTTTTACATTAATACAGACTTCACTAAGTTTATAAAGCTCACAAATTTTAGATACTATTATAATTTATTGGATATACTTATGTTTAGGTTCCTCTTAGATAGATGATAATAAGTAAGACATTTTATTACCATTTTTACTGATCGTAAACTTTAAAGCGTTTTTTTTTATTTTTAAAAACCCTTTTATATAAAAAGTTAATATAGAAAAATTATTATTATCATTATTTTTAGTATTTTAAATTTATGCCACGCTGTCAATGCTTCTCGTGTTTAAATTTTGCTATAAATTATTTAAAATTGTAATTTTTGAACAGATCATCTACAATGATACTATTCCTTAGAAAGGATAATTGTTAATTAGGAGTTAAATTTAAAATGTTACCTAGATTTGGCAATTAGTCTAGACATACTATGTGAATCAAAGTAATTTTAAAAGCTCCTTAAATCTATACAAGGACTCTAAACTTGAAACGCTATATGGAAACAAACACGTTTAAAGTTTAGTTAAATTATAAATCATGTTATGCACAATTTTGTAAAATGTTACTTTGCTTAGGTGATAATTAAAAGGAAAATTTGTAAGAATATTTTTTAGATTAAGTGCAATTAATTAAGTTAATGCAATTAATTAAGTTAATTAAGCTCATTAAGAACAGAATATACTTATTAATAATTAAATACAAGTTAAATTCTTTGAAATATATATACATATATAGGATATACATAAATAAAATGCATAATTTAAACAGGTGAGAAATATTTTCATATTCTTATAAAAATATGCAAAATTGAAACTTATTTGGGGTGCTTTTTTCGTTGAACATTTAAACCAACTTATTCGAAACTCTTTACTGCGGTATAATCATATTTACAACTTCAATTCTAAATACAATATAATTCACTGAAGAATGCGAACTAAATTCGGGAACAAAAGATAACCCATAAAAATAACAGGAAAATTGACAATTACAAGTGATTAAAAACAATAGATATTTTTTAATCAAATCCTAAGTTTACAAATATTTAATGGTACCTAAATACTGCTTATTTTGAGACCCGGTTCTTAACAGATTTAGCCTTAATAAGTGTTTCAATGCGATTATTTGAGTTTTTGAGCCCAATTTAAATCGTTACTCGTTTTTTCCAATATAAAATTTAAAGAAAAAATCAAATATTAAAAAAAAGACAAAAAAAAGAGAAAACAATAAGGGTAATATAGAAATTGTTTAAATGGTTATTGTTTAGACAAAACTTTTGATTCCTAGCCTTGAATTGTGACTAAATTGATTTATGGCTCAATATCAAAAGTACAATAAAAGTGCCAAGTACAACAACTATGGTTTAAACAATTTTTACAATTCCCTTACTATGCATTTTTTTTACTTCTAGTGGCAGAGAACTTAAAAAAATGTAACAAGTAAAACAAAGAACAGGGAACAATAAAAAGAATTTAAAAAAAATCTCATTCGGCTTCTAGCCTCCCAGTACGATTCCTCCAATATTCGACCAATAAGAAATATAGCGGCTATATATAATGACGTGATCCGTGCAAAGGAATCTAGTAAGGGTCATGAAAAATACCAATTGTACCCTTTTTTATAAAACATATCAATATGGAGATAAAGAAGCAATATTACGGGTTTATAATTTTCTGAGATGAAATTTCAAAAAATTTGAGAAGAATTACCATATTCAGAACAACTTTTACTGCAATTTATGCCAAGTATTACTACAATTTTCTAATTTTGGTATTGCAATTAGAGAAACAGTGCTAAATCCAGCAATTAAAAAAAAAATCGATGCTGTTTAAATGCAGATTAAAAAGAGTGAAAGTTAAATAGCAACTTGAATAAAACCTTAAAAGCATTTGTGAATTGCATTAATAAAAACTCAACTACTACTTGTATGTATATATAATTTTTAAAATATAGGGCTAAAACTTGAATAGATTTTTAAGATAAAATAAAAATTTCCTTATGTAATTTTTATGATTATTCAAAAATGAATATTTTGCTTATAAAGATAAAATAAATCCAATAAAAATATTTCTCAGCGAAAGTCAAAAAATGCCTGTGATATAAAATGACTCAGAACTATAATTTTACTTAAAATCCTAAATTTAAAAGCATGTAAACTACGTATCAATATCGAAAACATTACCTTCATGGTGATAGTAAAATTCCCTACGACAATTCCAAAAACTTCTTGAAAGCAGAAAATTATCGACTGTAGCTTTAACTAATCTCAATCCCTACTTTATATACTAATAGAGACCCAACCCATGTTCTTGAAGTCAACAAGCAAAAATCACCCAGGAATACTAATTACTTTTACAAAATATAATCCTTTTGTCGTTCGATAAAAAAAAAATCATGTGTCGTCCTTATAGGGCGAGGTCAAATGGTGCATCTTCCCATATTATAATTGCCCTCTTTTTTTTCCCTTTTCAAAGGGAAAATACGTATCAAGAAATGTCACTTGCCACTTCCGATCACGTCTAAGAGTCACTTTGTGGTAGATGACAGATGAAATTCACTATGGATTTCGGTATCGCATCTGCATATTTGCGAAAGGCAATATAGCTTATTGTCAACCACACCGACTACTGCAGGTCACAAATCACTTTCGGCCGACAACAATTTTTTATATTTTGACTGAATAGTTTCAATTTTTGGTTTGTTATTATTAATGCAACCATTCGTCAAAGTTCTGAGGATGAGACTGTTCTTTTAAGCGCGTTTGATTAAGGACAGTTGTCAAGGCTTTGAAATCGGGGGAGGGAAGAAAGAAGAAAAATTGCATCATTTAAATCTTTTACTCAAGGCGTATATATATATTTTTTTTAGGAATTAAATGAATAGTTAAAATCTATTTTGTCGCTGATTAATGATGCTTCTGATACTGTGATGTCTGTATCCATTAGCCATGTATATGGGTCAAATTTTTGAAAGTTTTGAATGATTTTGCTTGATTAGATATTGATGATACTTGAATTGAGATAGAAATTAAATAAATAAAAAAATCATGCAGGATTAAATTTAAAATTTATTGATTTACGGTTGAATATGAAGAGCCTAGTGGAGAAAGCAGGTAATTTATATTTTCAGGATATTTTTTAAGGGAAAAATAACATAAAATAGTCTGATCAATTTGTGTATGTTTAATGTAACAGAATTGTTCTTTGCTTTCACTTTAATTTTAACATAACTTACCCACATTAGTTTTGAGAATGCTTACATGTGTTTTATTTGAAATTAAGTAGTTTTAAATAAAATAAGCCAAAAAATTGTTAGTCCTGCATTCTAATAAATCATATTAAAATAGTTCGGAAGCCACATTTTTTTTTCTTCTTATCCTGATTATAACAACTCTGAAAATGTCATCTATCAGTAGGAACCCATCGAGATCTGATCAGGGGTAAGCTAATCCCTGTAACTTAAGTGTAGAGAGCAATCGGTCACGAGTGGTAATTACCAGGACGGCCGGGTCTCTATTTTAACAGAGCCACACTTACTAACACATATACACACATCCTCACATTTCTTTAACTCACCCTCCTTTTTGTATGTATTCCCAAACTGTAAATACTGTAAATATTCGTTAGTGTTAATTTTCACATTTTACTTCAATTTTACCTTTTTTCACGTACTTTTTTATTACTTGTAATTTTGTAATTACCTAATAATGGCAAAGTGCATTTTTTTTCCTCACATGAGCTCCATTTTGCTACCCAAACTTTATTTTTGTCATGTATGCTTCTTAGTCTAATTTTAGGATGGGAAAAGGGCCGTAAGGCCTCAGACGCCCAGTTCCACTACAACGAACTAACGAACCATCACTAGGAATTTTATTTATTTATTTCAAATGGCAGAGGTGGATTGACATGTTAAAAAGCAAAAACACAGGAACAAAACAAGAAAGTAAAAAGTCATTTCCTCAGGAGCGCTCTTGCTTCCCAATATCGCACGGTAGACGACGACCCGCGGAGGGCCTTGCAGCACAGGATGTGGCTGCCATCCAAAACAGCTTGGCTCATGCACAGAGAACAATAGGGATCAGGTGCCAGCCCTAAACGAAACAGGTGCGCGGATATTTAGTCATATCCAGTATGTAGTCGAAACTGTGCCACCGCTTCGCGGCACGGTCAGTCTGGAATGGTGTTCTGTCGAAGATCTCTCCACACTTTGGTTTTTACCCTTTCTGACAATTGATGATGGAAATCCCCATTGATTTTTGATCTAATAATCCTTTTTAAAGTTGAGAAGGGGACTGGGCTACTAAGAGCTTGGAGAATTCTTGTGCCTCTCTTTGCCAAAACATCAGCCCTCACTACTAATACTATTATACTATTAATTGAGCCACTAATTTAATGGGTCATAACTCATAGCTGAGTGAAAGTCCTCAAGTTATTAGCAATTTTTTTCTACTCCCAGGCTTTTATTCCTTAAAGCTGACAATCTGTACCTTTAATTTCAAAAATTTCATTGATTGGTACGCAATTAAAAGCTAATGCTTTCAAAACTTTTGGCAATTATGCAATATTTAAAAAGCCTCCCAACAAGAGAGCCGCACTGAACTGAACTGTATTAAAAGTCTGGGCACCTGAGGCAGCTTGCGGCCCTTTTCCCATTCATCTTTAGCATGAATATTATGGTGTTTCTATGAGGTGGTGGAATGCAAATGAAGCATTCATGTGGATAGATGATCATTGATTTCTGACTGTATAGTTACATGCAGTAGGGTGATTCAAGAGAGCCGATCAAAATGTCGTCCCATATGTACTTTTGAATAATTTTCAGATTATTGTGTGGAAAATAGCTTTCAAATAAATTTACAAAACAAAGAGACAGAAATTAATACCTAAGCTTAGCTACCTCTAGAAATTTTTTTCCTCCAAAGCGTTAAGAGCTTGAAGTCCTGTGTGCAGGGCATACTTTTCAGTGTTCTTAAATATCTTTTTTAAAACTCTTTATGTTGTAATGACCAGTATAAGTTTAAAACAAAATTTTTAAACTTAGCACCAAATATATCTCAAATCATAAAATTGTTTACCACTAGATAGTATTTTTCGTAAAAATCATAAATTTGGAAGGATTTTTCAAAAGTGACTTGGCAGAGCGGAATCGCCCGCCAAACGCACGGCGAAGCATGGAGGTGGCAAGTTCGAATCCAGCCGTATCCCTGGATGTATTCTTTGTGATGTCCTTCTCTAAACTGTTCTATCTGTTCATAGCCAAGCCTGCAAAAGTATGTAATTTCAATAAAAACAAATGTTACAGATATTTCATCTTTAGCCTTATTAGACTTGATATATTTGGCGTCAGCAGGACCGGGAATATTTTTTCTCCTTTCTAAAGTTGTAACTAAATTTTTGAAAACTATACATCTTTTGAAGCATTCATACCTGCTTAAACTATTTTCGTTTAGGTTGGTGTAAAAGCTTCGAAATTGCTTTTATAAAACTAAATTTGAAGTTAACTTTATGAAATTTTAAACCGATTTACCTACTTTAATATTTCAAGCTGTTCGTCACCACTCTTTAATTTCTCAGGATGCGAGTACTCATCATTTGTTAAGTAGCAGTAAAGTGTACCTTGGATTTGAAGAGATTAACCCTTTACGGGATCATCCTTCCTTTTTTTAGGCTTAAATTTGAAATCAAAAATTTTATTGAGATGGGTTTAAAGATTATTCTGTTCATCGTAGGGAAAACTATCATCATCATCAAATTTTACCTGGGCGCCTGAGGCCTTTAGCAGTCCTTTCCCCATCCGTCTTGAGTCGTATGGATAACCGCGTTTGCATTTATTATCAAAAAATTGGGTGCCTGGGGCGCGCAGCGGCCCCTAACCCATACATCAATATGGATAACCGCAATGAATTGATTTGCTTTATATTTAGATTTTTCAAGATAAAAAGTGGTTGATTAAGTTTAAAATTTATCAGTATCAAATTGGTAAACATTAAAAAATAATAACTGCAAAAATATCTAGCCAAATATTGCCAGAGGTTGGAAAAATCTGATTCAAACCTTTGCTCACCCGTACTTAACCCTTTCTAAAGCCGTGGTAAGTATATTTACCAGCAAATTTAAAAGTTCATGATACAATATTTCATCACTCCAGTTATAATCTGGATTTTCTTTTGTTATAGTTTCATCTGAGCTATGGTGGCTCAGGGACTTGAGTGCTCTTCTTCCAATGAGGTGTCCCAGGTTCGTATTTTAATGATGGCTGGTTGATACGGATTCCGCACCCGGCTCGTCTTGACCCCAGTACTGACGTAAAACGTCTTCATTGGTAGACGGAGAATGCGTTAGAGTCCTATTGCCGTCTGGCTGAACGTGGGGTTTTTTCATGGTTTTCTTCTCCATGCAACGTAAATTCGGGTTTGTTCCATCAGAAAATCTTCCAATAATGCAAATTTTTTCCCAATGCTTGATCACGAAGTTTCCTTGTTTTTTGGAATGGGTTTTAAATTACAAGGCTACAGAGTTGAACATTCTGCTGTTTAACGCCGGTTCTTAAACTGAACTTCAGCTGTGATGAAGTAGGTCTGAATAAAATTGGTGACCAAGTTATAATATGTATGATTCCTTTCGCAGTTTGTAGTATTTAAAAAATTTATTTTACAAATAAAACCAAATAAAATTCCTTACTTTTTAATAACAATTGTGGTTGTAAACAGATTTTAAAGCTCAGAATTTTTCAAACAAACTTTATTTTGCAAAAAAATCAAAATTTAAATCCTAAACTTTTGCCCTTACACAAATCCTAACGTTTAATCCTATTAAAGTCCTAACGCAAAAATTTTGGCATCTAAGGATTTCTGCAAAACGTACATTTAAATTTTAGAATTATTTTTTTAATTGTAAGGAAATTTTCAACTTGCAAAATTGCTAAAAACGTCATTTTAAAATATTCTGATTTTATTTTTAAGGTCATATTCACTCTCTTATTTACTATTTGTTAATGTTGTAAGAAATTGAACACTGCGAGATCGGCACAATATTTGGCGACACCGGAAACTGTTGCCAAGGGTCTTAACAAGGATATCTTTTCCTGAAAAGCTTTATCTCTTAATGTATACTTCAGAATTTATTTTTAAAACATAACAAAAAAGAATAATTTTCCATATAATTACAGCGACTGTTAGTAATCTAGTTTCTAAAAAGCACTTACCAGAAAAGCTACTTACTTTCCTTTTACTATTAACCTTTTCACCTTTTTTTCTTTGGCAATCCATTATAATGAATTATCTAATTGTAAAGACGCGAATTCTATTTCTTTCAGCAATAAAGTAAACAAAAAATCCTTGTTGAAAGTGACAATGCATTTTTCAAAATGTCTAGAGGACAGAATAAAACTGTAATAATTATTTGTCCTTTTTTTCTATATATATTTTTTATTTTTTGTTTTATAAAAGAAAACAAATTATTTGAGAAGTGGAGAAATCTTCCAAGCTCTTTTTTATACAACTTTTTTTTATAATTATTTCGGAATATATTTAATGCTTAATTTCAAAGAAGAGCATATCTATCTACTCGTATGAATGAAATCAGACCATGTTTCATTGATTCTGATTCACAGAAACATGATTCGGATTTTCGACCCCCAAAATATATGGACCCCCAAAATATAGTTTGGTCAGCAGCCCAAAATTTGGATCCCTTAATGTTGGTTTATTTTTTGTGTATTTCACCATATTTGGAGAGCTTTTTAAGTGAATTGAAAATTTTTTGTACGCAATTACAATATCTTTTTTATCCTAATAATTTCATGCCAAAAATAATTTTTTGTATATATTTATTGCTTGCTATTTTTTATTAATTAGTATTCGAAAAATTCTGAATGGAAAGGTAAACATTTTGCTACATTATTTGAAAGAATGCAGTTTTACATGGCGAAATGCGAGATTTGAGAGAAATCGGTCGAATAGTTCCTGAGAAATTGAGTTTTAGAAATAAGATCATTTTCAAAATCGATTTCCTAGGAACTGTTAGATCGAATTTGTTCAAATTTTGTATTTTGCATTTAAAAATTACATTATTTAAAACGATGAAAAAGAATTGTATACCTTACAATTCAATTTTTTATTATTATTATTATTATTAAATAAAATAATAGGTATTCATTAAAAGTTATATTTCGTATAGAATTTTTTTTGGATAGACGAATTTCATAACTGTGTTTTTTATTTTGCGCACTGTTTACTTTCGAACAGTGCGGAATTTTCCCACTTTTAGATAAGATATGAAAGGGAGGGCTATGTATAAATATAGTATATTAAGCAAAAACTTCTAAATTTTAACGCTATTTAACACGCCATTATAAATATGTATGTGCGTAATTACATATAGTGCCGCATTGTGGGCCGCCTAATTAGCCTGAAATAATTTTCTTTGCTATGCTACTATAGTACCTTGTAATATAGTACTTGGCCAATTTTGAATATTATGAGTTAATATGAAGGGGTGATATAGGGCCATGTAGGAATGCAATTATTTATGCAATTAAAAATTTTTTCGAATAGTTACAAAAGAGATGGATCAGAATTTAGATAAATTAGAATTAAAAAGGACTTTGTCCACCAATACTATTAGAAATATAAACATATATATAAAAAGTCAGATTGTGTGAAGATCATGCTCCTATGTTTTGGTAAAAGTCTCTTTGAAATTTCAAGAATATTTAATTTGTTTAAAAAATTTTAGTTATCGTTCACTGCGAATGGAAATTTTTTTTAGCAAGAGCCTCTCAAGTTGGAGGGCATGATTGTATGGTATTTGGTTTAGAAAGTTAAATTACAGTTATTTTGACCATTATTCACATCTCAATTCATAAGTTCATATAAAATGCCATTTTTTTCACTTAAATTGTGTTTCTTTTTACTGGAGAAATAAGCCAAATTTCTACTTGTTTTTATGGTTGAGCTTATTTTCTCTTTATAAAATCTTCAGCAGAGAAAATGGGGTAGTTAGAATTATTTTCGTTGTGAACTATTAACGACCTTTGAATGATGCAGTGGACGTCACTTTAGTATAGCCTGATAGCTGTCCTGATAGTTTAAGACATTGCTTTTTCAAATTAAAAATGTTATAAAAATTGCTTTATCATTTTTCAACTTCAGATAGAGAATCGATATATTTATGACTACCATTACAAATAAAAACTTAAGAAAACAATCAAACAGTGAAAATTCTTCACTATTTGACGTATGTAACGTAATTTAAATATTTCTTGAATATAGAATATTGTAGCTCATCACATATTCTAAATATTTTTAATTACTACATGGATCTTGAAGTTTTATTTCCGAGTACATGGATCTTGAAATGTTTATGAGTTATCTTCATTTACTTAACCTCACTTTTCATCATACTTGCGAACGTCTCCCGCTTTTGGTGGAAAATGTTTTCATCAACATTTAAAACAGTAAAAAATTTATGTTTTAAAATGTATTTTTCATATTATAACTTTGATTATTAACGATTTTGAACATTTATATACATATCAACAATTTAAATAAATATATAAGACCTGATAATTCCACAGTTGCGGTTTTAAATACAAGCGAAGCAATATTAAACAAGTTAACAATCATCTTAATAACAGTTACATCTACAGTAGACATCTTTGTTTTTCGACCATTCTGCTTCTCATATCTTTATAATGAATTTTTAAAGGGCTTTAAATAGCCTGTGTGACACCCAGTTACAGATTTCTGCTTATACTTTTCACTGTTTGCCTGTTGTAAGTAAATAATTTTCTTTTAAATAGTAATTAATACTTTTATAGTACACTTTTCCGTTTTAAATGTACTACAGCTTTCAGTTTTACTCATTTATTTAAGAAATTTTACCTTAAAAATCTATAAAATCAGAACTTCCGACCCGGAAGTTCTGACATTCCATAGCGTTTGCAGTGGAAATAAATCACTGATGATCACTAAGCGAATGTAATAATTACAATTTCCCAAGAGCATAACAACAGCAGAAGTTGCGCATAAGTTTCTTATGTGTCTGCGTGAAATGTTTCATGATAATCAAAACTATTTTAAATCAAATATCAAAGTATAAAATTTGCCTCGTCCTAATATAAAGGAATGAAATCTCAGTTGTTTAGCTGGAAAATTCCGGTAAAAATAGTTAATTTTAGACTTTTATAGGGAGGAATATAATTATATTAAAACCATTAACATATCTTAGAGTAGAAAGTACTAGTATGAAAAAAGTTTAATATTTTTACTTAAAACTATTTCAGACCACCGTTGTCAAAATGCTAAATATTGTAGAGAGGTAAAAATTTGCAATTTTGATTAAAAAAAAATAAAAAGTAGTAGTGAATTTATGTTTAGTCCAATATGATATTTTGAAATATTGGCTACAACTTTTGTTTAAATACATCGCATCCTTCCAATTTCTGATCAAAATATAGGCATTTTTTATCGAGCACACAAGCATATTTATTATTATTACACTTATGTATGCGTAACAATAAAAAATATAGGCGCTTACATTGATGCAAAATTATTGTGAAAACCAACGACTCGTTTCTCTGAGATAAATTTCCTGAGTGCAATAAGTGAAATCCTTTGACTTGAGGCAAACCGCCATGCATATTTATGCTCCTGACAGTGTTATCTAGACAGGTGAGGTATAGTTCCTTATGCACGTTTACAAGCTGACACCAAAACCAGGCCATTCGAGAGAGTATTTTAAAATTATAAACTAGACAAAATTAATTTTAACTTTTAAAAGTTTTTTGTTTAAAAAATAATTTTTTTATTGTCATCTGTTTACTTGTAAATTTTATTGTTTCAGCTGCGATAAAAATTTTGGTTTATGCACGATAAAGTTTCTTCCGCAATTTATATCGATTACATTTTCTTTAACATCGACACCACATTATCTGGTGTGAAACATCTATAAGCATTGAGTTGTTTAATAATAACATTTTATTCAATCGACATTGTAGTCTGGAACTAATTGTTTCGAAACATGGCTGAGTCTACCGTAGTTCTAGTCACGTATTACACGCCTATTCAACGAACGTGTGGACACGGCTGGATACATATTTTAACCCATTGACTTCTTATGAGATGGGCGAAACCTCTTTCTTTTAACCGCTTGACCTTTACAAGGTATCGTAAATAACCTCAACCAGTTTTCTTATCACAGACTGATGCTGCGGGGTATTGTAACTGGTGAGAGTAGTGGTTTAATGACGTGTGGTTAGTTTCAATGCTTTACACCACTTTCACTCTGAAAGTTAAGAGAGTAAGATGAGTAAAGGTTACACCTATGGTTTAATTTATACAATTTCAATTTCAAAAAAAAGAACGAGTTAGTTAAAAAGTATTGTTCAGGAATATAAATTGCTTTAAGATTCTTACGTTGTTTGATGCGTTATCTGCTCATGACACAGTGCTAAAGCGTAAGAAAGTTTCCAAGTAAAAATGAACTCTCTAATTCAGCCTAAATTGCTTTATATCGTATATAATCACGTTCAATGAAGTTGTTGCAGTTATAATATCCCTAATATGAATTGTTTTTATTTGTTTTGAGGATATTTTTGCAAACTAAAACAATTTTTGTATTGACACATATATTACCGGCTAAGACGGGAAGTATACTATTATATCCACCAAATAATCATTATTTAATTATAGAATTAATTAATCATTAGAAAAAGAAACACGAAAAATCTCGAGAGTGATCGCTTAAAAGTAATTTTAATTACTTAAAGCTAAAAAAACCGGTTAGATGAATGCTGATTGATGTAAATTTAAATATCTGTTTTTAAAATATTAAGATAAATAACTATTTCTAGAGCAAATTAAAATTGAAACTGACAGTAATAAGATTAGTTTTATATTTTAATTTTCAGCCCCGAAAGAACAATGTTCTTTTGGTATATTGAAGTGCAAAATAAATGCAATTTGAATTTTTTTTTTATATGGATTCTTTAAATTGTGAATTTTTCAATGCATTTTATAACTTCTTTATACCCAGTTTTAGTTTTCTTTATTGCTGTGAAGGTTTATTAATTTATTTATTTCATTTTAAAGCTAAACTGCAATAGATTAAAAATGACGAAGAATTTATCATTTAAATAAGTCTACAATTAACAAAAGAATTGGGCCTTTTCCCTCAAGAAATTGTGTTTTTCCGAGTTCTTAAAAATTGTGTATGCATGCAGTGTTTGGGCAGAAATATGAAAAATCTTCTATACTAACTCCATGTAAAATAAATCTTTCTTTTAGTAAGTAAATGTTTTGGAAGGTTTTACGTGACAAAACTGTTGGCGCAATTTGAAAGAACATGCTTGAAGCGTTTAGAAATTGCGTTTTTTTTTATCTATGCAAAATTTTTATCTATAAAAATGAGTGCAGGAAGTTAAAAGGTTTTTTCTTATTTGATATCACTATAATATTAAAAGCTTTCTTACATAATTATCGCAATTCTTGAGAACGGCGACAAATATAGCTAGTATTGAAGCTAAAAAAAAGTTATTAATTGCTTCCGCTCATTTAGCGCGACCCAGATTTTGCATGGTTAAAAATGATACCATTTCAAATAAGGGTCAAGTGATCTTTCAAATTATAACAGAGTTTTGCCATGTCAAAATCTTCCAAAATATTTTCTGTTAAAAGAAGGATTGTTTATATTGAATTAGAAGCGTTTCTGCATTTTTGCCCAACCCATATAAAAAAAAAATAATGAACCAACCATGTGCTATTGAATGAGTGCAGCAACAATGCAGTAACGTACTATTTACTTATAGGAATGACATTGCACCCGCTTTATTTGTAGAAAAAGATATTCATATTTAGTTTTTAAAATAAAACAAAAATCGGAAGAGGATGTTAAGATATGGAAAGCATACTTTTTTTGTTGCCAAACAGATGATTCTCTTAAGAAAACACTATGTTTTCAAATTTATTGCAACGTATTAAGTGTTCTAAATAGGCTGTTAAAATACTACGCAATTATTTTAAAAGCATAGATATCAATATGTAATGTAATTTCAATTTTATTTCCAAAACACAATAATTCATAATTATGACTAGCTTACTAAATTTGTTTTTCATGATTAAAGATATTTTTATTTTTTAAAAATACTTTTTAAAAACTCTTTCCTCGAATTGTGCAATAGATTGATAAAATGTTTGCAATGTATATTAATATACCTTCACAATACTCAAATTATTTAAATAAAAAAATATAATTTTATTATTTGGAAAAGTGGTAAAATTATTAAATCATTAAATGTAAAAATGTTTTTTTTCTCATTACTAAATGTAGATGCAACAAAATTCTAGTAAAATAATAGATATAATTTTATTATTCCGAAAAGTAACAAAGACACAAACAGGAACTCAAATTTGACAACAAAATATGTTATGGAAGATTTTTATGGATAAAAAGATGCACCTTTTCCAACTTGAAAGCTTCAAAAATTGAAACAAAGATTTCTAATCACCCTATTCCCAAAGACAATTCAAAATCACAAAGAAACAATGATAGTTGTTAAATGAAAAGCAGAAAAATTCCAGATTCTAGGCAAGAGATTGTAAAGAACTATTTTATACTTAGTCACAAATATATAATAGTTCTTTAAGAAATTCGAAATCAACCAAAAACATTTAAAAATAATGATTTTTTTTCATAAAAAGCTCTTGAAAATATTCAGATCCTTTATTCTAAGATTGCCGTTATTAATCTGTTGCAGGAACAAGGACGTATCGAACACGTTGAGGTCTGGGTTCAGGTTTGACAACGGCAGCATAAGCCTTGGCTCCATCAGCGGTGGATTCAATAGTAACATCAGCGGGTGCAGCGTTATCTGTTCCTGGTTCGTTTGTTCTGATGTTAGCAACAAAGCCATCGATTCCAGCGACATATTCTACAACACGATTGCGACCGTCTGCGTCGCTGAGTGAATAAGATCCACGAACTGTTCCGGATCCATCTGCTGTTTCAGAATGACTGCTGCTGCCTTCGTCACCTGTTGCAATGTAACTGAAGGAATATGGCTTTGGACTTTCATCACCCTGTAAAGAGAGAATTGTATTTATTTATGTTTCATAAGTAGCATTAAATTTTATGTGTCAGTTATACTCATTGCAATTGACTAAGTAACGGTCAAAAGATAATACAACTGTATACTCGTAACCGCATCCGTCTTCTCAACTGTGATGCCGCACAGTATAAATACCAATAATTCCTTGGAGTCCCAGACTCCTACAAAAATAAACGTCTTGCCATCTCCAAGGTTAATCAGACGCGTCTTGCGGTCAAAAAAGAAAAAAAAACTACCTCTATACTTGACGTCATCATGACGTAGTGGCATGACAGATTCTTTACAGCTCCTAAATAAATTTGGAAATCGTAAATTTTATTTAGCTTACAATTTCAAAATAGTAGAAGGACTCGATTGAGTTGACAATCGGTACTACTATAATTAGTGTCATTCTAGTTTACTTTACCAGCAGCAGCAGCAGCTTTAAAGTGTACCAGTCAGCATTTCATTTTTAAAGCCAAACAAATGTACCGATAAATAAATAATGTTAAATCTAACTTGTTGTATGAGGCCTAGTTTTAGTATAATTTTTTTTTATCAATAAAACATACTAGTTACGTTAGAGAGAAGGAGGTACAGTTGCATTTATTGACACATACATTCGACGTCACTATATATCATAGATGCGACAGATGATAAAAATATAAATAGTGTGGACTAATAAAGCGGACAATCCTATTAAAAGATATTAAAATTAGCAATTTTTTAACATATTTTTTTCGGTTTACTATTAAAAGAATATTAATAACGCTCTAAATATGAATAATTTGCAGTGTAAGTCATGGTGGTAGTTTTGATTTTAAAATTAAATAGATCAAATAAATGAAAATGTAAAAGAGTATCTACCATTTCTTACATTTTCATACCTGCCAACTCTTCCGGATTTTCCTGAAGATTGTATTTTCATATTTAAAGTGGTAGCAATACACTGGTTATTCCAATTAACTTTTTGAATTATAATGATAATTATAAATGAGTTTGACCACCACTACATGTAAATAATTACAATAAATATATGAAAGCATAATAATCCTTACTCAAGCGAATTTCAACGGGATCAAAATATAAATATATTTTTGAGTCAGACTGTTTTTCGTTTATTGTTTTACAACCACTCTGAAAATCCATTCTAGGAAGGAGTGAAAGTTGGCAGGTATGCATTTTTAGTTGCCCATGGCATCTCTGCTATAGGTATCAGTGGAGGGCAAAGGGTTAAAAGTTGTAGCGAAAATGAAGCAAATGTCGGTGTTTTAAAGCATTTGGTGCCACCACTACATGTAATGTTTTAAATGAAATGTATAGGAATGAGAAAGCGTCATAACCAGATTTATATTTAATAATCTTGCATTTATTTTTCGAGAAATAAGATTTCGGCGGAAAAATATATATTGTTGAAAGTACATAGGTGCTAACTTTTAATTTTTAGCCGGATTTAATTTTTTATTAGTGGTAAAATGAATATTTAATATTTATTTTTTGTTTGTAAATTGAAATTTAAAATGATTTTGTCCACCTTGATATACAAATAATACTGAGGGGGTAAAATTAATAAATAAACAGAGGGGGTCAAATTAATCACCCCCTCTCACCGTGAAACATAAAATAGTTTCGCCCCGCTGATTTCAGATATGCAATCGGTTTCTCTTTATAAGATGCAGTTTCTATGGATCAGGATTTTTAAAAATACTTAGTGTTCCCACTTTTCTGCTACGTAGGGAGTGGTAGGAAGCATTTCAGCAGGGATGCTAACTGCTACGCTTTCTGGAAAAGTTTTAATAAATTGAAAGAGAGTTAGATAGTAGCAATTGTGGAATAGAAATAATTACGCTTACTTTAAAAAGGGTAATCCCGAGATAAACGCAACCAAGTTGTATTTCATGTGATAGTTCGAGTTTTTGATATGTAGCAGTGGAAAAATGACTTAGAATTAAAGATACTAAATTAAAAATGATTTAAATTTCGTTGCCGCAAGAAAATACTTTTTTACAAAGCGGAGCAAGTTGACATCTCTGAATTTCAGTTCTGATGCATTAAGACCATAGAGTTGTTAAGTTTTATTTTCACATAAGCAAACAAGTGTATATGTATGTATATAAACCTATACGTTCTTTATAAACAGAAAAAATTAACTAAACTAAAAATATAATTTTGACATCTATCTGTAGCTTTCAGATCAAAACTAATTTCATATTTGAAATTTTCGCACTCGAAATAGATTATAACGAGTATTTGTATAAATGCAACCAGAGATTTATTCCTCAGTGTAATTTTAATGTATCTTAATAATGTATTTTAATGTATCTTAATAATGTATTTTAATGTATCTTAAATGTATCTTTTGTAATATAATCTTTTTAGTACCATCTGAAATTTTTTATTCATTCAGTAAAAATATTTTTCAAAGCTATTATTATGGTTTATTAATATTAGAGAGATATGGTTAACTTGGCGTTAAATTTTTATGTAAACCAAGAGTAATTTTTTTTAAGTAAACATAATTACCTGAGAATAGGCGATGGCTAAGAGAGCAGCAAAAACAACTAAAACCTAAAAAAGAACAAAAACCATAAAATTATTATAATTCAAAAAATAGTTTGAATAAAAAGAATATTAAACTATTTTTAATTATTAACAATTAAATCGATCATTATTTTTTTATATTCTACCCACTTCATTAAATTTTTCATGATATTCTAAAAAATTTTAATTTTTTTTCTTCTTTCTATCTCTTTCAGGCACAAAATTTTCAGCAAAAACCAAAAAGGTTATTTAAATACCAAAAATAACTTGAAATAAACGAATATTACATTGTTTTTAATTATTAACAATTAAATCGTTATTATTATTGTTTTTAATATTCTACCCACTTATTTATATTTTTACGACATTCCAAATATTGTTAACTTTGCTTCCTGTATTATTTGTTATCCCTTTAACCCAAAAATTTCAACAAAAAGCAAAAAGATTATTAAAATACCAAAAATAACTTGAATTGAAAGAAAAAAAGTGCTTGCGCAAGCTATAGTTAACCGAAATTCTTCTAAAACTTTGATTTTGAGAAACACCCTGATAGTGCAACTTTCGTAAAGATGCGTATTAAATTTATTTTTTGAAAGAAAAATACGTGCTTTTTATTTCGTCTTAAGTTATTTACGGAAATTTATATTTCTTCTTCTGTACTTCTGCGCCATAATTCCGAAAACAATATTTTGTATTCAACATGGGACATTATTTACTTTTGTAAATGTCCTAAAAATAGGGATATTTCCTGTTAAAATAGGGATTTTAAGTTTAGTTTCTATTTATTTATAATTTTTTTTAACAAAAATTGATAAGAAAAGTTGTGTGGATATTATTCTAATGTTTAATGATATTTCCTACTTTTCATGGTCAGGGTTTTCTAGAATGTTTGATTTAGAAATTCGAAAAAAATATTTTCGTTGCAAATTTAGCATTTGTAATTGTATTGCGACATTTCTAGAAAAAAATGAGCAATTACTTATTTATATTAATTTATTTCTATAAGCGTGAAAAGGAAATCAAAATTTCATTTATTACGAAAGAAGAGCTCGTTTTTCTATTAGCTACCACATCGACTGCTAAATTCAAAATGTTTATTACGAAGGATATATTTTTTCTTTTAAAAAAGGTATCATAATTTCAATTTCTTTACAAATGGGACTTAGATATTTCGGGAGTAGAGAAATACAAAAATCTTATACAAAAGATTAAGAACTTATTAAATTTGTTGTTACTTTTAAGGATATAAAACACATCTGAAAATTTTCATTAAATTCATTTGTGTTGTTTGTTTTTGTATATTGTTTTATCAAATAACGTTCTTAAACCCCAGAATTATTCAGTAACTCCAATGTATATATAAAAATCTTCTATCTAAGGGTGAAAATGATTAATTTTAAGTGGCTAATTTAAGTGGTTAATGATTAATTAAATCTAAATCAGACAATTTTCTGATTGTTTTGATTTTATTTTATAACCGTCGTTGAACAGCCTACACAATTTAGGGTTTACGATTACCAATTTCAACTCCGTAACCTTGTAATTTTGAACCCAATCCAGAAGGCAAGGTAACTCTTGGATCAAATGTTGGGAGAAACTTGCGTTCGTGGAGGACTTTTTGATGGAACTAGCCCGCATTTGCGTTACATGAAGAGGAAAACCTCGAAACCCTCCCACGGTTTGCCTGATGACAAGGGGACATCAGCACTGCGGTCAGTACGGAATTCGAATTGACCAGCCATTGCTGGGATTCGAACCTGGTCCATATCATTGGGAGACGAGCGCTCTATGATATCAGCGGAATGATTGAAACTCAGAGTTTTGTGAGCATTTTAACTTTTAAATGCGCGCCGAATGTCTTACTCGCCTGAGAATTGACTTTAAAGCTATGTACAACAACATTTAAATTAACATGTTCACGCCGGGTGTTGCTCCTGAAAGCGGGACGGAAAAGAGAAAATACTGGTAGAACTATTTCAATATTAGATAATATTCGGGAGGAGTTAATCTATTCTCAACGATAACAATTCACTGTAAGGAAATTTATCACGGCGAAGAAGCAATTCAATATAAAAATTGCATCCGTTAAGAACAATTGGTAGTTATGGATTTTTATTATTCCCGGAAAAAACTGAAAAATTAGATTTATTTGTTACCAGTTTTTACTCCGGTGTGCCGCCCGATGAGACAATCTAGTCTAGAGTGACCCACCGGTGGGTCACCTCGGCGTGAATGTGTTAAGCATTTTTAACCATTTCTAGATTTTTAAAACTTTTAGATTTGTGGCATTGGAAATAGCAACTACGATAACAGAACGTTCAGCGGTTATCAAAATTACCATATTAGAACTTATTATAAAAAATACTACTCCGTTCATAACATAATTTTTTCTAAGTGTTTGAGTTATCATATCATTTTGGTGATTAAGACTGTTTCATGTAAACTTTTTAAAAACATGAAATAAGAAATTTATAAATCACTGTAATAATTTTGAGGGACTACTGGATGCCTTGTAACGAATTAAAGAAATGCTTTATCCGTTCCAAATCTCCTCCATAACTTAAAATGTTATCTATGAAATTAATTACAAAATCAAATTACGATTGATTAATTAAAGAAATAATTAATAAGTAAAAATGAATTAAGTTTCTACCACTTCTTACATTTCAAGTCACCTGTGGCATCACTATACGGAATGTAACTTGACTTTTAAACAATTGTTCTAACACTAATTATTATTTTACTACCACTTTGGTAAAACGTAACAAATGACATTTAAGTTGACAGCTATAGGGTGGTTTTAAATTTTAGTGAGTCTTTTAGTCTATGAAAGCTAGAAGAAAAAAGAACTTTCTAATTTATTACAGAGCTATTTTCCCCTATAGCCTAAACATTGAGTTTGAAGTGAAATGTAACTATTTTCAACTTAAATTTTTATTTTCGAAAGAGTAATTTGCTAAAAATGGTTTTAATCAACTTATTTTCTTATAATTTATTCAGGGTTCCCACTACCAAGGAAAAATAAATGAGTGGTAACTAAGATTTTTCAAGACTACTGAAAAATGCTCACATTTATATTTATGAATAACGAAATTATTTCTGAGTTACTTTTTTCACCCATATATATTTTCTATATATTAAATATTTATTGATGGCTTAAAATATCTAGATAAATATCACTTTTACTACCAACTTTAAAAAAATTTCGAGACCGTCGGAATCCTGTTTATGAACTGATTAACTATAAGCATATTTCTAACATTATAATTCGAATATTGAATTAATCAAAATTTAAATTTTATTATTTTCTAGTTTAACTTTTTTTATGAAAGTGATTTGTTTTAAGTTTATTAAAAAGGGTCCTCACCATCAGATATGCTGCAATGATATGTTAATTAACTAATTATGGACAAATTCTTTTACTCACATCTTAAATAGTGAGTTAATTTAACCCTTTAATGGGCCATTTATTTCCAGTAAAGGTAAATTAAAGTATTTTTGGAATTGAAATTTTTATAAGAATAGTAATTGGTATCAAAAAAAAAATTCTAATTTAGTTTATAAAAATGCCACTCATTTGGTGGTAAGTATATTTAACACGACTTATTAGAAACTTATAGACTTTTTTTTAATTTATGAAATTAATTTTATAAATGCTACAATCTTCAAAAGGAATTATGCACTTTATAACTTTTATACGTTTTCTTAAACTAAGAAATGGTTGCCAATTTCATTCAAACACACTTTAAGAAAGCTGAAGTTATTAACAAATGGAAACCTAAATTAAAAGTGGTAAAAAAGTTTACCATAGACTTTAAAAATTGGTGGTGAGTATATTTACCACGGCTTTAGAAAGGGTTAACATAAACTTTTACCATTATTTAAAAATTTTACTTTAAAAAAAAAGAGTGATTTATTTTAAGTTTGTTAAAATTTATTCGTATAAGCTGATATTTTTATAAAAGTTGGAAACATAAACTTTTTACGTCATTTGATTTAAATATATTTTTCAGCGTTCTTTAAATATTTAATATTAATTTTTTAATATTCCTGTTTCAAAACATAAACAACCATTTAACAATACCATATAAAAAAATAGAAAGAAAATATGAAAAGGAAATATTTTAAAATTGAAACTTACCTTCATTTTTAAAAACCTTTCTGTTTAGCTAAGAACTAAATTGTGCATGATCATAAAAATTTCTTCTATATATATAATTGAATATGCCTATTAAAAATTCTACGAATGATATTTATGTAATAAGATGTAAGAATTTATGAGTTCATTTTCACTGGACAAGGCTTTGGGGATTTTCTACTAATTATGAGTGTGACCTCTAAATTTTTATAGGAATTCTTAGACAAATTTGAGAGATTTATGTATGATACGATATTAAATAACGGTTTTTATCCATGTAGTTCGGTATCTTAAAGGAAGTGTTTTAAATTATAATTGTTAATGAAGTACGAACTGAATACGAATGGTAGAATTACTGTAACGGTGTATACAAATTCAATTTTTTATTGAAAATTTTCCATACTAGAAAAAGTTGAGAGTTGAGGTTGATCTTTATTAGTATAGTATAGTGTGATTATGATTTATATGATTATGCAATTACTTTAAAAAATTAAACAGAATGCTACATAATTTTAAAAAAGTTGTTTGAAACCAAGGCATTTGCGCTTTTTTATTAAACTAAAAAAACAACAACAATAATTTTTTTAAAATTACTTTAATACGAAAGATTGGATGTCGGGAAATATCGTTTATTAAAATATTATTTATTATAAAAATTGTCTTAACTTTAACCTTTTACTTTAAACTTTTCAAGAAAAATGATGACAAATGAAATAGTTTTTATGTTGATTTATTTTTGATTTAGAAAATAAGTATTTCTTTGGAGCAAAAAAGAAATCTCAAATTGATAGAGTGGAGTTGAGGGAATTTTGTCGAAAAAACAACGTTTTTCACAAAACATGAGTGTTAGAAAAATTAATTGTACCGAATCTAAAGCAGTGACGATACGTGCGTCTAAAAATGAAAAAAAAGCGGAAAAAATTTAGTTCATTTTTTAAAATTATTTATTTTATTTGATTATCTATTTTAATTTACCACTATGTATTACATTAACAGCAAGGTAAATTTAAAACGAAAATTGGCTTTGTCTTCGCATTTAAGAATAAACTGGAAAAAAAATGCTAGCCACCATTGGAAACTTTAAAAGGTTTTGTTTTTTATTCGTCATCACTTCTTACATGCTTATGCGCACTTCTTACATGCTCATACCTGCCAACTTTTAATCCTTCCCATTTTCATTTTTTCCAGTGGTATTAAAATGGAATTAAAACCCCAATTTTAAACAAACAAATACGTTGTATTTGAGAAAACTTAAGTTGACAATCATGATAGTAACGCACATTAATATATGTCTTTAATTTTTGTAAGAATAGTGGTGATCAAAATCATCTAAAAATTAAGTTTATAAAAGAAAAAATAGTATATTCTTACTACCACTTTAAATATGAAAATAAAATCTTCCGGAAAATCCGAAAGAGTTGGCAGGCTTATGCGCAATGTTAGAATGAAATAGTAAAGATAAATAATGATGTGGGTTAGAAACTTAAATAATGGTCAAAATATTTTATTAAAATAATTCCAGCTGAGTATGTAAAACGTAAAAGTAATTTTACGAAAAAAAGAGAGAAAGGAAATTAATCGATCACATTCTTTCTTAAGTTTAAATATTGTTTCATAATCCTAGTTCAATTTTCTTTTCATACAAACACATATGACCCGACTAAATGTTAAATGATTATAACAACATAAACTAAATTATTGTGTTTTTTTTTGAACAGTGAAATTCATGCAAACAAATATGTGTCTACTAAATGTTAAATGATTGTAGCTACATAAACTAAGTTAATGCATTTTTTTAAAAGCGAAATTTGTAAGAAAACACATTAGGTAAAAAATTATTACTAGAATCGGATATCCTATGGTATGCTAAAAATACTTCCATTTACCACTGTAGCCAGTGGTCGGAAAAACTGGATTATTTTTGAAGTTTTCTACAACTACAACTACTTTGTTACAAATGTGGTTAACTAAAACTACGTCTAAATTTTTTAATGTAGTGACTGCAAACTATTTTGGATTTGTAATAACTACTTCAATACTTTAAGGAGATAAGCTTACAATAAGTCCAAGCGAATAATTAAGAAATATTTATTCACGTTTACATGAGCCTGTTTGTTACTCCAAATTTTTTTTCGAATCTGTTCATTTACCTTTTAACTTCTTATGCCTTTCTCGATAGCCAATATTTGATTTAAGAAATGTGAAATTATCAAATCCTTGAAATTTTTGTAATTGCTTAATCTTTTTTTATTTCCTCTAAGAAATTAAGAACATCGAAAATAGGCTTCCTTTCTTCAAAATAACATCAACGAGTGTACATTCGCATGTGAAAGTACACGTGATAAATACGCAATTTCTGTTAACGCTTAACTGCAGCCACAGGGTCATTTTCATTGTATCCATTGACGAACCCGCGAAGATTCGTACCCATCAAATTCAAAAAATTAGTTGCATTAGGGCCGTGTTTCTTTACCAAACTAACGTTAAAGGTAGTAGCCAGGAATCGCCACAAACTGCTGGGTTTTTTTTGTTTCGCACTATTCACTACACTACTTTTCTTTTAAGTAGCAAAGTACATTACAAACTACGATAAAAAGTAGCGACTACAGCAGTTTCACTACTTGTTGTGTTACTTCCGACCACTATGCAGAACTCAAGAACTATGAATTAAAATTCTGATGGTTTTAGAAACAACCGATCAGGGATTTATTGAAACTTGTAAATTTAATTGAAAATCACGCTTTAACTTTTTGCATTCCCTTGTCATCTTTGAGTAGATACACCCTGGGCTAAATAGAATAGAAGGGCTAGTTTACTCCGCTCTTAGAGCTGAAGCTACGATTTTCCTCCTCATGACGTCACTGTGCCCACAGATCTCGGAGATCGCAAGCAAAGATATTATGAAAACTTTGCATCTTTCTCTTTGTAAAAATAAGTTACGACTTTTTCTGGTTATTAGCTTTCAAACTTTACGTAATTAACACATTATTTCCGTTCATAAACATAGTTCAAAAAAACTTTCTTGGCCATTATATTAAGAAAAATACCATTTTAAACTTATAAAAATGTTTTGCTAGTTGGTGAAAATGACACGATAAATACTTTATTTTAAAAAGTTCAGTTTTAACTTTAACTATTAAGAAAAATGAAGGCATATATCGACACTTTTTTTATCTACATATTCTTTTATAAAGATAAGTTAAGTTAAATTTAGAATCCCTGATTTTAAAATATGTCGTTAATAGCAATTTGTTCATACTTAATCATTAGGAAACATCAACCTTAAACGCTAATTACTGAAACAAAATAATAATTTAGGTTCATAATGACATCAGAAATTTTACAATTGTTTATAGACATTTAAATTTACGATGATATAATATATAGATATTTAAATTGAAGAGAATATAATTTTTAAAAAAAATCATAAATATTTAGAATAACTACATTAAAAAATATGTTATGAAATTAGGAGAATTTCAACTATATACTATATATTTTATTTATACTTTTTACTTACATTTTAATTTTCTTTGACTTTATCTATTTTTTAATTCTTTTCACCTGCCTTTCTTTATGAAGTAACGAGGCGGTTTCTATTTAGATAATGAATTTTTATAAAAGTTCTTTACGACAGAATAAACGTATTGCTGTTTTATATTAACTGTGTCATTTCGGAATCCATTCTTTACATAGTTGTTCATTTACTTTAGGGAACACGCGGAAAATTATATTTTTTCCTTTTGTTTTTCTATCAGAATTTTTGCAAGTTGCTATCGCGCAAACTGGCATTTCGATAATAGTTTTAAATTCTTGTAAATTCACTGCAAAAACTGAGGAAAGTCATTATAGATAATGACAAATGTCTTAGAATATCTCGCAAAAGGAAATGCTCCAGTATTAGTTAGAGCTAGTAAGGCCGAACGCTGTGTTCTTGAAGTAAAAGTGCGAGCTTTGCGCCAAAGTGACGTCACTAGAGAAAATCGGAGGATTGGCGCGGCGAGAGTTTCTTCAAAGGAGTGAACCAGCCCTTCTATTCTCTTTAGCCCTGAGATACACCTCGCTAAGACTTTAAATTTTTATATCGTAATTATTAACACGTTGAAGAGTTCAATAATTTTACACTGTAAATAACTTCAAACTAAATTTGCAAATATTAGACAGATTTTGCTAGTTTTTGAAAGATTTAGCATGGCATATCTGGAAAAAAAAAGAGGTGATATATATAAACTTACGAATTGTTTAGAAATAGTGGTGGATAACAATCTACTAAATTGAATTCATTAAACCAAGAATCACAATTAATAAACTACCACTTGAAAATATTTATTCGCTGTCCAGAGCAAGTTGGCATCTCTGTGTATATAAATAACGAAAAGGCACATTTATCTAATGTGCATAAGACCCATCCTCAGCTATGCATCCCCGGCATGGGGGACGCTTACAAATACACAAAGAAAGAGACTCAGAGTCTTCGAACACAAAACCCTAAGACGAATCACTGGGGCTCCCTGGTTTGTCAGAAATAACACCCTCNAATAAAACTATTCTTGTGTGTTCTATATTGCATTAANGTGTATATAAATAAAACTATTTTTGTGTGTTCTATATTGCATTCATTTCTTCAAATCATTTTAGTAACGATAATAATATTAAAAACGTAAAAATTGACTCGAATTATGTGTTTCTAATAATCTTGACTTAGCTGGTCACCGGTGACCCCCATGACACTCAACGTGTTAATAAACCCGCTATTTTATGGGAATTATAAATTTTTAAAAATGTAGTTTAAGTCAGTGGTCTCCAAACCCGGCTGATGGATAGCGAATCTCCCAAGGAACACTAAATCTTTTTCATTTTATTTAATGTAGTTATTTTCACTCTATTTAGTACGACTTTCCATAGACGACAGGTAGACCGGGAGCTCACCTAAAGCCGCATTTATTGAATTTTATTAGGAAGACATGTTTAAATGCTATTAAATTAGATTATTTAAATTAAATCTATCTGAAATATAAACGATCAAATTCTCTCCCATTTCTTAACGTACCGCGGAAAAATTATCAAAACGCTGAAAAAATTATCCGCGGTGATAAAAAAGGTTGGAAGACGCTGGTTTAAATGATTTAGTGCTTGCATTAATTTAAGCTGCGGAGTGCGAAAGGTTAAGGTGATGGGTCATTGAAATTGGTGGCCAAACATAAGTTTAGTCATTTACTACACAAATTTCAAAAAAGAAGAATAACGCTGAGCAAATTTTTTGTTACATTTATTTACTTGATCTTACCTGATTCGGGTATAGGGATTTCAGATATGAAATTAATTTTGTCAGAAAGCTACGATTGTTTCTAAAATTAAATATTTGGTTCAGTTTATTTTTTTCTGAGTGTACAAGTTTCTAAAGAACGTACAGGTTTATATATACACACATATATAATTGCCAGCTCCTTTAAAAATAACATTTAAGACAAAAAAAAGCATATGATCTTACCCTATCGCATCATAAACTGAAGTGATTTAACGTATTCTTCCTACCACGCTCTACGTACCAGTGAAGTGGGGAAGCTTAGTATTCAATCGAGTAAATTTTTAAAAAAAATCCGGGTGTCCAAACTATACTAATAAATTGCACGAAAAAAAGTAGCTTGTATAGAGAAACCGATTGTAGATTTGAGTTTGTAGTTGCGAAAGTATCTAAAATGTATTAGAAATTCTCACGTAACAGAAAATTTTTTTTTCCCCAATGTTACCTATATTTGTTTTTAAAAATTGAATTAGTAAGAAAGCAACAACTTAATTTCAGTCGTTAACTTTATAACTTTTCAAAATATTTTAATCAGTGATGCCACTGGCTACTAAAAGTGTAAAAAAGTGGCAGAAATTCAATTTATTTTTATTTATTCATTATCTCTTTGTCATTCAATCGTTATTACCACTGTGACTTAAATTTTAAATTATCTATGTTCAAAGAAAACTATTAACCCCTTGTGGACGGGTGAATCAGAAAAGCATTCGTACAAAATCAGAATCAAGTTGTAATTAAATAAAAAGCGGTAACTTAAATGCAGTCGCTGCTAATTTTACAGACCTACTTTGCTTTTACTTTAATTATTGTTAGTTTAATCATATACATAATCAAGTATAACTAAATAGTTTTATTTTGAACAAAGTAATGGTGAATTAAATAAATCAAGCAATTATAACTCCGCCCACAAATAAACTGCTAAAGAATTACTTTGATTACCAGTTTTATCTTTTTACCCTGAGTGATACGGTTTTATGCTGGCACGTATTTGTGACAGTCGGCGCGAAAGGGTTAATGAATTGCGGAAATTTAAAAAGTCAACAAAATAGATGAATAACAAATAGCAAAATTGTTCAGAGATGCACTCTCCTGTGATACGTGCAACTACTTTAAAAACTTTGATTTTGAGCTCATCAAAGACAATATGAAATAGGGGGGCAATGTGCCACAAAAACTTCTTCTCTCTCTTGAATTTGTTTAATCTCGCTACTTTATTTTAATTTTCTCTCAGTAAATGTTACTGAAATCCAGCGTTCACCATTCAATTGCGCTTCGGCGAATTTTTATTCATTCCCACTCAGATGAATTAGTTAGAGCCCCACGCGGGATTGATGCTAAGATAACTACCACATGAGTATGAGTGTTAAACTGCGGAAGCTAGTAATTGGAGCACCGAAGTACCTGGCCATAAAGGCCACCTCCGTAAATGATATAATTGCAAACTGAATCAAAGGCCATTGATGTTAAATTACTTGGGTTAGTAAACTTAATGTTTGGTATGTAGTTAAATAATATTGTGGAAAAAGAAGATGGAAAGGACAGCACAAAACAGGGATAACAGAGACAAGCAATAACATAAACAAACAAATGAAGTCATTAGTCTTTGAGAAAATATTTTATTTCATATTATTTATTTTCGATTATTTATTTATTTTCTATTATTTATTTATTTTCTATTATTTATTTATTTTCTATAATTATTAACAAACAAGTAGTTAGTGATTTGCATTGTTAGTAGTTGTAAAACTAAATTGGTTCAGAATGAGCAGCAGTAATTCCGCGTAGGAAGAGGCCAACTCATAAAGTCAACAGTAAATTGAAAGAAATATATGTTAGGAAAAGCTGCTACTTTCAATCTCTATAATTAAAGTTTTCGAATTTTACTAGTCACCACTTTTTACATTGCTCTTTACATTGTTTTGACCAGTTAAAGTCCTGGTAACCAGTTAACGACCAGTAACGTCCTGACCAGTTAACGTCCTAACTTACCGGATCTCAATCCGATTTAACACATTTGGGATGTCATGGAACGACAGCTCAGAGTTCAAAGACCACAAAATCGCAATATCTCGGATTTGCGTGATCGTTGCTTAAACATCTGGTACAATGTGTGTCCGACCATTCACCAAGGACTTGTGGCATCCATGCCAAGGCGGATTGCTGCTGTGTTGTGGGCTAAAGGTGGGCCAACTCGTTATTAAAAGGTGGTCATAATGTTTTGGCTCATGAGTGTATGTATATATATATATATATATACACTGGTTATCATAAATTAAGGAAAAATCACAAAAATAGCGATAACTCTTTCAAAAGTAAGCCAAACCGTGCAAAATTTGCATATGTTGTCCACTAAGAGTAGCTGAGTAAAATTGCAATATGCAAATTAGTGGCGCTGCACTCGGCTTACGTCATCTGCCTGGAGCATAAAAGTCCAAGTTTGAGAGAAAGCACACAAATTTTACTGTGATTGCGACATTGAAAATCTGAGATAGCCAATTCGTAATAATGACCTCTAGGCATCATTTGCCTGAAGAACTACGATGGAGAGC